>NC_041391.1:324365173-324451687 GCF_002162155.2 Triticum dicoccoides | reverse complement strand
TTTCATACCTCGTGGGCGCCAAATCACCTTCTCCCCGGGAAGCTCCCTTCTCCCGAGCCGCGAAACCTCAGCCCCACATCCATGGCGCCCCCCACCGCACCAATTTCATAGCCGCCCTCCTCCCTAATGCCGGATACGATGTCCAATTGCCGTCATGCACTGGGCCGTGTGCCTCTTACTCCGTGCTGCTGGTGCTGCCTCGACGATGGCCGTGTGAACCATACCGGAGCCGACTCACCCCCGCCGTTGTTCACGGCGCCGGAGCGGCTCCAACTTCGGATCCGTCCAGAGTCCTGGCACTGCTTCCGCGTAGCCGTCGACCATCGCGACATCACTCTTTCCCTGCCGCCGGTCGCCACCACAACCGCGCCGGCCTCACCGACTCGGCAGCTGGACCTGCCTACTTCACCATGCCGCCAGATAGGTCGCACCCTCATCTCAAATCACTTTATTTAGGCGTCAGTTGTCTGAATTTTTATTCTATGCCAATCGATTCCCAATGGGAAGCAGCACCCCTCGAGGCGGCGAAGCTCTTAGGCTGCCGGTTGGCTGGTGTCTAACGTAAGGGTGCGGGGCCGCAAGTTCGCCGCGGAAGCAGCGCTTAGATAGCTATCTTTTAGAGTTGCGTGGGTTGAAGGTACTGCCACCGCCGGATCTGGATGACGGAGTCTTTGTGGATTGGCCCGGGGGCGGCGCAACCACGGCAGTGCAGTGGGGCAGGGAGTGGGGTTTTGGCCGGGGCCACGGACGGCGGAGGCAGGCTGCTCTGCCGTTGGTCACTGGCTCTTCGGGGAAGATTCCGAACAGTATCAGCCGGGAGGCACAAGACGGCCATCAAGCCATCTGGCGTAGATCGGACAATACCAAAATAAAATAAAATCGTGTGACCCCAGTTTAGTCTTCAGTCAACAGACGTGTGACCACTCTCATACCTTGTTGTTGATCTCTTAGTGTATTTCTTCATATCAAAGAGATATGACATTCTTAACATTATGCGTTATCTGCATCTTCAGACACACCATCTTCCGACTCACCGCAGTTGCTCCAACAAGGGAAGCATACACCAGAAGGGAGCTACAGTCCCCACTCAACAGTTTCCTGCATCAAATGCGCGTGCCGGACATGGACAGCCACAACAACTGCAGGGCCATCGACAAGTTAGCACATGATGCTCACTCCTATGGATGGCAGCCAGATAGGTTATACCCTCATCTTACTTGTGTGCAACATTTATGGCTTTGTTATTCATCTAAGCACGGAAAATAGATCATCACATTTCACTGTATATTCATGCTGATCTCTTACGGGTCTTGTTCAGGAGTTCGCACTGTTCCATAGTTCAGCTAAGATACTTGTTCTTTAGGTAACGATGTTCCATAGTTATCATCCATCAGCCAATGCTATCCCACAGGCTGGTGATTATAGTATTATACCACTTCTAGTATTACCTATGTTGTTCTTTAATACTTTTGTGTGCCATCTAGTTAATCTCGAGTACAAACGATACATATTATGTAGCTTTCATCTGTGTTATCCCTTTAGTTTATGAGACCTGTTGCTGCTAGTTAACCCCAGTCCTGCTATTTATGTCATCTCCTACATGCATTCATTTACATAAATCTAACTACTAGTTGTCTTCCATGCATGTCAGATATAATTGCACACACTGATATATCCACAAGAACCTCACGGAGCAATGTAAAGGCCAATAAACTTGATGTCAATGATACCCAATATGATGGAACATGTAAAGGCAGTTCTTCAGAAGACTTGCAGAAAGATGATGAATCCTCTTCACCCCACAAGGTCCTTGCTCTAACTTGGCCTGTGATATGGGTACAACATGCATATAATGTCCTGGAGTGTATCTACTCTGTTGCAATGCCATGTGCTTAGCATGCTGATCATGCATGTAAATATGTCATGCCTTCCTGTTTTTCAGTACCTATTCCATTCATGATAACATGTTTTCAAATTCAAGTACTGTCATTCTACTCTATCGCAATGCCATCTTCTTAATTTGGACATCATGCTTCTGAATATCTCATGCATTGTTATTCATCAGTATGTACTTCATCTGTCTGTCATATCATGTTTTTTTACATTGAAGTGTTGTTCTAGTACTCTCTTGCAATGCCATCTTATTTTCCCAATCATGCACGTGTATGTTGCCTTAGTTATTTCTGTACGTATTCCGCTAGCATATAGTTTTACATTCAACTAGTGTTTTTTTTGCTGTGTTGTCATGTCGTATCCCTAGCTCTTACACCATACTCACTCCGTCCGGATTACATGTTGCCGAAATGGATAAAAAAGGATGTATCTAGAACTGAAATACGCCTAGACCCATCCATTTTTTTTCCGGATGGAGGGAATACATGTCAATATGTCATGCCTTTCTATTCTTCAGTACCTATTCCATCTCTCTGTTGTCGCATGTTTTATAATTAAAGCACCATTCTTCTATACAAGGCATGCAAGGGGAAGACGACTATGTTAGAATCTGAAGGGTTACAAACAAGGCCTTTGCAAAAGATCCAAACGCCAAGAGATAATAAACCAACTCCAGTTTTTATAGATACTGCTCCAGCACAGAGAAACCCAACTCCTACTGATAATAAGAAGATTCCAGTGCCAAAGAACTAGTCCGCTCTAGTCCAGCAAAAATATGTCAACTCAATTCTAAGAAGCGTGTGCGTATCCTTGCATCATGAAATTTTATAGCATGCTGATCATATTTTCTACATGTTTCTTACCCATCTCTCTTTTAGAAAATAAGCTTAACAGATAGAAGAATTTCTGCCATGGTATCGTTTATGAGGAAAGATTCTTGCAGGAATTCTCTCTGCTCCAATGTAGATGTAAGTACCTGTTGTATATCACTATATTTTTACATCAGCATGTATTTTGTTAATCGGCGTGAATCCAACCTTTATCTGATCTAAATTTAGTTGTAGCAAAATGTATGATTAAAGGCCATAATGTTGATTTTTGTAAGGAAAACTGCCTGGTAGTTTTGCATCCTGAGCTGCATGAGTGTACTATCTCATATCAGTGGGTTTGAATACTTTGGTTCTGTAGTGGGTTTTTCAGTGTGTTTTTTACTGTGTTGTCATGTCATGTCATATCCCTAGCTCTTACATCACACTCCCTCCGTCCGGATTAAATGTCGCAGAAATGGATAAAACTGGATGTATCTAGAACTGAAATACGCCTAGACCCGTCCATTTATTTCTGGATGGAGGGAATACATGTCAATATGTCATGCCTTTCTATTCTTCAGTACCAATTCCATCTCTGCTATAGCATGTTTTATAACTGAATCACCATTCTTCTATATAAGGCATGCAAGGGGAAGACGGCTATGTTAGAATCTGAAGGGTTACAAACCAGGTCTTTGTAAAAGATCCAAATGCCATGAGATAATAAACCAACTCCATTTTTCATAGATACTGCTCTAGCACAAAGAAACCCAACTCCCACCGATAATAAGCAGATTCCAGTGGCCAAAGAACTAGTCCGCTCCAGTCCAGCAAAAGAATGTCAAATCCATTCTAAGAAGCATGTGCGTATCCTCGCATCATGAAATTTTATAGCATTCTGATAATATTTTCTACATGTTTCTTACCCATCTCTCTTTTAGAAAATAAGGTTAAACGATAGAAGACTTCCTCCATTGGGATCGTATTCGAGGAAAATATCTTGCAGGAATTCTCTGTGCTCCAATGCTGATGTAAGTACCTGTTGTATATCACTATATTTTTACATCAACATGTATTTTGTTAATCGGCGTGAATCTAACATTTATCTGATCTAAAATTAGTTGTAGCAAAATGTTAAAGGCGCCAATGTTGATTTTTGTAAGGAAAACTGCCTGGTAGTTTTGCATACTGAGTTGCATGAATGCACTATCTCATATCACGCACATTACTGAATTGTAGTGCTTCTCTGGTTGCCCATTCATTCATTGTGTCAATGTTTCTTTCGTACTACCTTACCTGGCTGATCATAGTTGTGCCATATTGTGTTAATTTGGTGTAGGCTAGTTTCCCAAACATTCGTTGTGTCAATGTTGCTTTCCTATTACCTAACTTGGCCAATGATAGCAATGCTAGTGTGTTAATTTTATGCAGGCTGCTGAAGATAAGAAGACAAACTCTGAAAACGGCAAGGCAACCCCATTGTTTCTTTCCAGTAAATCTAGGCCAGGTAATATGGCAATAACTCATGATTAATTTGTTTAGTTCCCATCCTAATTTATGTTATGATGAAGTGGTCGGGACACTCTCCACTATCAATAATACAAGCCTGCCAAAATCGCCATCTGAATCTGTTCAGTATCCTCTGTCTCGAATGCAACGGAATAAATGTATGTTTGTGAACCAATTAATGGCTGAAGCAATGATGGAAATGGTGGATGAATCAGAGGTGCAGAGTCGTGTGACACAACAACTGATCACTGTTTTCAGAGACAGTGTAGCAAAGCAGAAAGAACTTGCCCACATGCTTATGGGCGTCATCTGTGCTGAGGTTGCAGATTGTGACGTTGTAGATGGTTAGGTTCTGCTCATTTATTTGCACTGGCATCAATCTTTGATTGCCTAGTGGATGTAATTTCATGTAATATATGCTGGATGTGCAACGTTATTTCCTGTATGTCGTACCTTTGCTTGATCGATTTTGGTCCTGTGCATAATTGCTCGTCGTAATGGGCTCAAATTATCTAATTTGGCCTAAGGACATGTAGGAACTTTAGTGGGCCCATTAAGTTAATGGGCCATTACTAGGCCGAAAGTTAATGGTCGACCCTCTTACCTCCCGGGTCGTTAACAGGCCGACATCAAAGCGGGCAACAGGTGGCCCCAATTTATTTCACGGGTCGTTAACAGGTCATTACTAAGTTTGGGCTACATATGGCCCAACTATACTGTAGGCCTTTAGCAGGCCGGAAGAGACAGCGGGCTTGTACTAGACCATGAAGACCATGGGCCGCTAAGAGGCCGAAAGTCAGGTCGTGTTGTAAATGGCCCAACTGTGTTGTGGGCCTTTAGCAAGCCGAAAGAGAAACCGGGCTGGTATTGGACCAGGAAGGGCATGGGCCGTCAAAAGGCCAAAACTAAGGTCCGACTACAAATGGCCCAACTCATTTATGGTCCGTTAACAGGCCGAAAGGCACACAGGGCCGGGAATTGGCCCAACACATAAATGGGTCGCTAAAAGCCAAAACTTAGGTCCGACTACAAATGGCCCAACTGATTTATGGGCCATCAACAGGCTGAAAGTGACACTGGGCCAGAAATTGGCCCAACACTTAAATGGGCCGCTAAAAGGCTAAAACTCAGGTCCGACAACAAATGGCCCATCAAATTTATGGGTCGTCAACAGGCTGAAAGACACACCAGGCCGGAAATTAGCCCAACATTTAAATGGGTCGCTAAAAGGCCGAAAGATGTACATCCTGAAAATTGGCCCATCCATTAAATGGGTCGTTAACAGGAGGAAATCTCATCGTGCCGATATTGATCCCAAATATATAGCGGGTTGTTAACGGGCTTGAACTGACGATGGGCTGCAATGGTGTCAAATCTTTAACGGGCCGTTGATGGGCCGAATTGGCACATCTCGTATGGTCCGTGGGCTTAAATGGACCTGACACAAGTAGGCCTTATATGGGCTGGACTGCTAATTTTTACTGGGCCGGCCTTTTCACAGGAATGGGCCTCTGTTGGGCCGTGCCACGTGTCGACGTATCATAGGCGCCTTCTGTCCAATGAGTGGATGACATCTGTCCCAACAATGAGCCGACACATGTTTCCTCCAGCCAATGATGATTTTACACGTGGAAAATCCCCATTGGTCGGGGCTGTTAACGGGTTATCGGATCCAAAACCCGATCCGATAGCTTAACGGCGTTCCGTTATGGTGGATGCCACGTGTCAGTCACCCTTGACGAAAGCACTTCTGTGACGCGCGATTTATCGTCATGGAAGTGGACACTTCCGTGATGATAATTTTGGTAATGTCATGGAACACTTCTACGACAGCACGGGTATGACTATCTTGAATCTGTCATAAAATCGTCATGGATGTACATGCATGACAAAAAACGCGACCTACTGTGACAAACATGTATCATCACGGAAGTGTGTTTTTTTGTAGTGTTTACTAGTAGGATCTCTTTCTGTACGCCATTGTGAATAATTTGCCATAATATTGGCTAGCAATTTAGTAGCTTCACCCAAAGTAATTTCCATAAAAGGACCACCCATGGCAAAATCTAAAAGATTTATAGAAATAAAATTCAACCCCACATAATTTTTTTGTATGATCATCCAAAGATTCAAACCATGAGTAGGGCAATTTCTTAGCATCAATTTCATTCTTTCCCAAGATTGTGCAACATGTTCATGCTCAGGTTGCTTAAAATTCATGATTTGTGTCCTAAGGGAAATAATTTTTGCGGGCAGAAATACTTAGTAAGAAAAGCATCCTTGCACTTATCCCAAGAATCTATACTATTGCGAGGCAAAGAAGAAAACCAAATTTTTGCACGATCTTGCAAAGAAAACGGGAATAATTTCAACTCCACAATATCATTGTCCACATCTTTTTTTCTTTTGTATATCGCATAATTCCACGAATGTGTTAAGATGGGATGCGGCATCCTCACTAGGAGTACCAGAAAATTGATCTTTCATAACAAGATTCAACAAAGCGACACTAATATCACAAGATTCCGCACTAGTGGCGGGAGGAGCAATCGACGTGCTAATAAAATCATTGTTGTTGGTATTGCAGAAATCACACAACTTGGTGTTCTCTTGATTCATCGTGACTACGCAACAAGATTGCACTCAAAAATAGATCTGACGAAAACACGGCGAACGGAAAAGAGGGCGAATAAAACGGCAAATTTTTGTGAAGCGGGGGAGAGGAAAACAAGAGTTTTGGATTCCGGGCTCCGCATACCCAAGAAAGGTGCGAACTCAGGGGCGTGTGCGAAGAACTCAACCTCTCAAGTCGGTCGATCTGCTGCTCTCATGACCTAGCTTGATGAATAAGAAGGAGAAATACACGACAGTTTACCCAGGTTCGGGCCACCTTGCGGTGCAATACCCTACTCCTGCTTTGTGGTGGATTAGCCTAGCGGGGGGCTGAGGATGAACTAGTACAAGTGGAAGAACAACCTCAGGAGGTGTGTTCTTGTGATGAGCTCTTGGTGGTTTGATGAGCTGATCACCCGGTGCCTTCTACGATGGTGGCTAGGCTATATTTATAGTGGCCTTGGTCCTCTTCCTCCAAAACTTAGGCGGGAAGGGATCCCACGACGGCCAAATTTGAAAGGGGACAAGAAGTACATATGATCCTAACGAAAGGCGGTCTTCGCCTGCAAAGCTTCTGATCGTGATGTCGTGGTGGGCTCGGCGATGACATCCGTCCTGCCGTTTTGGCGGTCCTGGTCTTGTTCACGCAAATGGCAACCTTTGGTTGATTCCTCGGGACTCCACACCTGCGCTTGCCTCCTTTGCACCAAAGAGGAAACCTGCCGCTCTACGCCCACTGGCGCGCGCCTGGCCTTGGTCGTCATGGGTGATGTCATTTTAGCCTCGTGAGGCTGGGTCTCGCATAGAAATCTCTGCTCCGTCAGGAGGCCACCTGAGGAGGCCGCTCCCTCAGGAGGTCTTGATGTCGCCCGCCTCGCGAGGCTTGGCCCCTCACAAGTGTCTTGTCTTGCCGTGGGTGAAGATAGGTTATACCAGGCCGTCGATGGAGCCATGCCATGGGCCGCAGGCAGGCAGGTCTGGGTACCCTAGTTCCCAGAACACCGACAGAAGCCCCCGGGCCAAAGGCGTGTGATACGTCTCCAACGTATCTATAATTTATGAAGCATTCATGCTATTATATTATCTGTTTTGGATGTTTATGGGCTTTATTATACACTTCTATATTATTTTTGGGACTAACCTATTAATCGGAGGCCCAGCCCAAATTGATGTTTTCTTGCCTATTTCAGTGTTTCAAAGAAAAGGAATATCAAACGAAGTCCAAACGGAATGAAACCTTCGGGAGAGTTATTTTTGGAACGGAATCAATCCAGGGGACTTGGAGTGCACGTAAGGGAAATAACAAGGAAGCCACGAGGCAGGGAGGCGCGCCCTACCCCCCTGGGCGCGCCCCCCACCGTCATGGGCCCCTCGTGGCTCCCCTGACCGACTTCTTTCGCCTATATATGTCCATATACCCTAAAAACTTCGAGGAGCACATGTCGGCGTTCTGGGAATGAGGGTCCCCAGACTTGCCTGCTTGCGGCCTGCGGCGTGGCTCAAGTGGTGGCCCAGTACGGCCCATCTTCATCAACGCAAACTCAAGACACTCGCGAGGGGCCAAGCCTCGCGGGGCGGCCAACGCAAGGCTTCCTCGGGAGCGGCCTCGCCGGGCAGGCTCGCGAGGAGGCCAAGAGATCAAGGCAAGGGTACCTCGCGAGGTGCTCGTGATGCAAGCCATGACGATCGAGACCAGGCAGGCGCCAGGCGGGCGCCGGCCCGCGTAGTATCCTTGTTTCCTCTTTGGTGCAAAGGGGGCAAGCACAGGCGTGGAGTACCGAGGCATCAGGCAAAGGTTACCATTTCGGTGCAACAACACCAAGACAAGCGGAGCGGTAGGATGGAGGTCACCGTGGAGCCCAAGATGGCGTCATCGCCAATGCCTTTGGCAGCCGAAGACCAACTTTAGTCAGGATAACTTGTACTGGATGTTCCCCTTCAAAATGGCCGTTGTTGGATCCCTTCCCGCTCAATATTTGGGAAGAGGACCCGGGCCTCTATATATAGAGATAGCCACCACAGTAGGAAGGCATCGAGTTCTCACCAAGCCAACGAGGACCGAATCCCTTCTTGTGGGAACACCACACTAGCTCAAGAACACCTTTCGCGAGGTTGTTCTTCCCCTTGTACTATTCATCATCAGCCCCTGAGGCAATCCACCACACCACACACTGGAGTAGGGTATAACACCACAACGGTGGACCAAACCAGTATAAATCTTGTGTCTCTCGTGTTGTTCATCGTTTAGCTTAGATTCTCGCGAGGCGATTGGATGTGGATTGGTAGGTGGAAGATCTTCACGCGCACCCCAGAGTTCGAACCTCAAGGGTCTGCTGGAACCCAACATCCGACATTTGGCGCGCCAGGTAGGGGTGCGCCAGAATCTTTCTTCCGCTGTTCCGCGTTCGATCATCCGTCATGTCCATAGTTGACGCTCGCCGGGCTCGCGCCGAACGCCGAGCTGCTCTCGCCGCCCGCGTCGCCCAGACGGCTCCCGTCGGCGGGTGTCCCCGTCGTTCCCCGTCGCCATCCGCCAACGCCACCACCGGCCCGGCGAGGGACGAGCAGCAGGCCTCGTTGCTGCATCCCTCGGTGCGGCGGGAAGGCCGCACCGCCACCCCATCACTGACTCCAGCTGGTTCGTCGTCATACGCCCGTCGCGCTCCCACAGACGCGCACGCCGTGTTGCTCCTTGCACGTGAGCTCCTGCGCTACCGCCTCGTCGACGACCTCTACAAGGAGTGGCTCACTCGCATCACCAAGCTCGTCAGCGCCGCAGGGGGCTCCCTGTGCCGTCCCTCTCGCTGTCTCGCCCTCCATCCTGCACGGGTGATGAAGCTCAGGAGGTGCCTCCACCACCTCCTCCCCAAGAAGGCGCCCTGGCTCCAAGGCGCACGGCCCCTGGATGAGATCCGCCGCGTCCAGCACCTGCGCGACAAGAAAGAAGCTGTCAAGGAATCCCTCGTCCCCAAGAAGGTGCTCGCGTGCTTCCTACACCGGCACGCCATGACCGCATCCCTGCGCCAGCATGTCAAGACCCCGCGCTGCTCCTGGCAGCGGTGCGCGGGAATCCCCAAGAGCAAGCCCCACGTCAGCAGAGAGCTCCGGTAGCCACCGCAGGCTGCAACGCCTTCACCACCGAGCTACGCAGTGTCGCCTGGCCGGGCAAGTTCAAGCCGGACCTGCCTCCTCGCTACGACGGCACTGCCGACCATGCAGAGTTCTTGCAGCTTTATGAGCTGGGCATCGAAGCCGCCAACGGGGACGAAAAGGTCATGGCGAACTGGTTTCCCATGGCGCTCAAGGACGGTGCCCTGCTACGTCTTGAGCTTGCGTTGGTTTTCCTCGAAGAGGAGAGGGTGATGCAGCAAAGTGTAGCGTAAGTATTTCCCCCAGTTTTGAGAACCAAGGTATCAATCCAGTAGGAGGCTCCTCAAAAGTCCCACGCACCTACACAAAGAAAACTGAGAACTCGCAACCAACGCAATAAAGGGGTTGTCAATCCCTTCACGGCCACTAGCGAAAGTGAGATCTAATAAAGATAGTGTTATAAGATAAATATATTTTTGGTATTTTATAAGATAGATGCAGAAAGTAAAGATGCAAATAAAGGTAGATTGAAAGCAAATATGATAAGAGATAGACCCGGGGGCCATAGGTTTCACTAGAGGCTTCTCTCAAGATAGCATAAGTATTACGGTGGGTGAACAAATTACTGTCGAGCAATTGATAGAAAAGTGCATAGTTATGAGATTATCTAGGCATGATCATGTATATAGGCATCATGTCCATAACAAGTAGACCGACTCCTGCCGGCATCTACTACTATTACTCCACACATCGACCGACTCCCTGCCTGCATCTAGAGTATTAAGTTCATAAGAACATAGTAACGCATTAAGCAAGATGACATGATGTAGAGGGATAAACACATGAAATATGATATAAACCCCATCTTGTTATCCTCGATGGCAAAAATACAATACGTGTCTTGCAACCCTTTTTGTCACTGGGTAAGAACACCGCAAGATTGAACCCAAAGCTAAGCACTTCTCCCATGGCAAGAAAGACCAATCTAGTAGGCCAAACCAAACTGATAATTCGAAGAGACTTGCAAAGATAACTCAACCATACATAAAAGAATTCAGAGAAGATTCAAATATTATTCATAGATAAACTTGATCATAAACCCACAATTCATCGGATCTTGACAAACACACTGCAAAAAGAGTTTACATCGAATAGATCTCCACATGAGAGGGGGAGAACATTGTATTGAGATCCAAAAAGAGAGAAGAAGCCATCTAGCTAATAACTATGGACCCGTAGGTCTGTGGTAAACTACTCACAACTCATAGGAGGGGCAAGGATGTTGATGTAGAGGCCCTCCATGGTTGATTCCCCCTCCGGCAGAGTGTCAGCGAACGCTCCAAGATGGGATCTCGCGGATACAAAAGGTTACGGCGGTGGAAGTTGTGTTTCATGGTGCCCCTGGATGTTTTCGGGGTACGTAGGTATATATATAGGAGGAAGAAGTACGTCGGTGGTCGCCCGAGGGGCCCATGAGACAGGGGGCGCGCCCTACAGGGGGGGCGCGACCCCCTATCTCGTGGGGCCCTCGGAAGCTTCTTGACTTGCACTCCAAGTTCTCCGAATCATGTTCGTGCCAAAAATCACGCTCCCGAAGGTTTCATTCCGTTTGGACTTCGTTTGATATTCCTTTTCTTCGAAATACTGAAATAGGCAAAAAAACAACAATATGGGTTGGGCCTCCGGTTAGTAGGTTAGTCCCAAAAATGATATAAATGTGTAAAATAAAGCCCATAAACATCCAAAAGGGGTAATATAATAGCATGGAACAATCAAAAATTATAGATACGTTGGAGATGTATCATGCCCGCACCTGGCTCCTGAACCTGCCTCCCGGCATGATCTCCCCCTGGGACGAGATGCGCACCCGCTTCATCACCAACTTTCAGGGCACTCGCGACCGTCCGCCGGCCGTGGGTGACCTGCACCGCATCAAGCAGCAACCCGGAGAGACCTTGCATAAGTACATCTAGCGTTTCAATAGCGCTCGCCTCAAGATTCCCAAGGTGACCGAGGAGGCAATCATCTCAGCGTTCTCTGACGGCGTCCGTGATGTCAAGATGAAGGAGGAACTGGCGATCCACAAAGATCTGTGCACGTCTCTGGAGCTGTTCAACCTGGCGACCAAGTGCGCAAGGGCTGAGGAGGGGCGCCTCTCCCTTCTCGAGCTCCCAGCTGCAGATCCAGAAGAGAAGAAAGCCAAGGCCAAGGACGTGAAGCGCAAAGGAGCGGCTGAGCTCGCAGCAGAGCCGGATACGAAGCATGGCAGGGACCAGCCGGAGTCGTCCAAGGGCAGCCGGTACTGCGTGTACCACGATCTCCATACCCACAACACCAATGAATGCCAAGAGCTCAGAGCCGTGCGAGAAGGCCGTGTCGGCCGACGCCCCGAGCGCAATGATCGGGGCTATGACCGAGGCGGAGGAAGAAGTGGAGGACGATGGGACGACTGTGGCCCTCGCCAAGGGTGGCGTGACAGGCCTCGCGAGGACCGCTGGCAGGACCAGCCTCGCGAGGAGGCTTGGAGAGATTAGCCTCGTGAGGATCGCCCACAAGGCAACGCAGGCCTTCCTCCTCTGCCACCACCGCCAAGAAGGAATGACGACCATCATCAGGACGAGCGGGCTGGGGGCTTCCAGGAGCCACGTGCTATCGCTTGCATCTTGGGCGGTGCCCAGGCCCCAGCCTCTCAGCGCATCTTCAAGCAGTTTGCTCGCAAGGTGAATGCAGTCCTTCCCAAGCTCGAGGCCATGCGCCCTTTCAGGTGGTCCGCGTGCGCCATCACGTTTAGCTCAGCGGATCAGCTTAAGTGCGTGGCAACAGCTGGTGTCCTCCCAATACCCTGTTCTCTAGTCATCAGCAATGTGCAAGTTACCAGGGCCCTCGTCAACGGCGGACCAGGACTCAACATCCTGTCCATTGAGATGTTCAACAATCTCCAAGTGCCATACGATCAGCTTCAGCCGACCAAGCCTTTCTCAGGAGTCACTGATGGTTCCACTATCCCGATAGGGCAAGTCCGCCTCCCTGTCACCTTCGGGCAGCGCAAGAACTACAGTACCAAGCTCATTGACTTCGACGTTGCCCACATTTGCCTGCCATACAATGCCATCCTCGGATATCCAGCCCTGGCCAAGTTCATGGCAGTGACTCACCATGGCTACAACGTCCTCAAGATGCTAGCAAGTGGTGGAGTCATCACAGTCCCCTGTGAAGAGAAGGATGTGGTGCGCTCTCTTGAGCGCGCTTTTCAAGCCGCATCAATCGAGGACCCAGACAGCAAGACCGGAAACCTCCCTGAAGCAGCTCCCAAGAAGAAGAAGACATCACCCGGCTCAAGGCCTCAGGAACCAGGCACCTCCGGTGGCACCAGATCAGGATCTGCGCCCATCCAAGGGGTGCCGCCCTCCGTCGCATAGGAAGGCGCGCCCGGCACCCTCCTCGGGCAAGGCTCGGGGGCTCTCTCCTGGAGGGCCACTGACTTTGCCAAGATCACGAGGGAGGCGCTCGGGCACCACTTGGAGGCGTGCTTCTTGGCGCGTTTCCCTCAGGAAGGCATAAGGCAAGGAGGGCCCAACCCTCAGGAGTTCATCACCAAGGTTACTCAGGAGCTGCAGGAGTCGAGAGTCGTGCCTGGAAACCGCCGCCTGCCTGGCGTAGCTCCCCATCCAGGCGAGGATGGCGGGCTGCGCGTCTGCATCGACTACCGAGGACTCAATTGAGTCACGTCTCAGGAGCGCTTCTAGCCTTCGCGCGTGGGGTGTTGCGAGGATCCACCTCACAGCTATGTTCGCATGCCTTTCGGCCTACCGAACGCGGTTGCAGCTCACCAGCATCTGATGAGGAGCATTCTGGAGGCTCGGGTGACCAGGCACCGCGCGTTCCTAGAGGAAATGGAGATGGACCTCGCCGAGCCGCCCGGACCTCCAGAGCCTCCCGAGGCTCAGAGTTCCGAAGGCTCGTGAGGACTGGCTTCTTCACCATGCACCGTTAGCTACTCCAACAATCGCTCTGCAACGATATCAGGTGACATCTTCCGAGTTTCATTTCAGCTGGGAGCTCCCTCAGGGCTGCATCATTCCCAGGTCGCGTGGGTCTGTCCCCGCGACATGTATCTATTTTGCTTATGTCTTTAGTTTACCTTGTTGGGGGTGCCCCTCGGGCTGCATTATCCCCAAGTGCTTGAGCTTGACCCAGTGGCATGTGCCTTTCCTTGCATCTATCTAAGTTGGATTGCCTTTTCATGCTTAACCTGCCTGTGATAATCGCCTGCTCGATTGACACCTACCTTTGGAGCCGCTCGCTCTTGCACAGCGCTTGTGCATGGGTCCGTCCCTGCAACATCGACAAATCTGAGTGGTCGAGCTCTGGCCGCAGCAGCCCCACAAGGCGCTACCTCACCAGGCCCTCAGTGCCTCAATCACTCCCTCAGAGCAACCAATGGCTGGCTGGCAATCGTAATGGCAGTCCTTGTTTTCCTCGCCTGGTCTACAGGGTCCACCTAGGAACAATGTGGGGGGCGTCGTGAGCTCTCTCTCTCTCTCTCTCTCTCTCTCTCTCTATCTCCCTCTCTCCCATGTGATCTTCTCGCGTGTTAAAAGGGGGGCGCCTGGGCATCACGACTCAGGGGCTCTTACTGGCTCTCCAGCCCTCACCCCCTGGCCTTGACCCACGGCATCACGACCTGTCATACTAGCGGCGGCTGAGCTCGCTCGAGGGCCAGGACCTAAGGACGTAGAGCATGAAGGAAAGAACAGGGAAGAGGGGAGAAGCTCACGAGGGCCTGACCCAGCGACATCCCAGCTACCGACGCGTAGGTTCGGCACCTCGCCAAGGAACGACTCCAAGCTCTCGAGATAAGTCACGCTCCTAGAAAAGCTAAATCAACGCGACACCAAACCCTCGCCTAATGCGGCTCTGTCACGGTGACGTTGCATTCCTTTCTCGCCCAGCGGAGGCTGCTTGAGTGCTAAAGGGGACCTCCTAAGCATCGCGCCTCAGGGGCTCTTACTAGCCCTCGGGCCGCTCCTGGCCTTGACCACGGCATCACGACCTGGCATACCAGCGACAGCTCAAGCCTGCTTGGGGACCGGGACCTGTCAGCGTAGAGCACCAAGCCCTCGCGAGGTTAGAAAGGGGGAACCGAGCTGAGGCAGGACAAGCATCTTGCACCGCTCCGTAATAAGGATAATATTCACAAAAGACATAGTAAACGCTTTACATGCCCCCACGGGGTGTTTCCTTGATTCCTCGCAGGGAACAAAAGGTGCTAATCCTAAGGGACACTAACTACGCGCACCTCCATGGTCGATGCCATCATCAACAGTGGGCCACCAAGCACCGGCGCCAACCCCATCCAGATCAGCCGCGCCGGCGGCCTGATGCGGCTGCCCTGCTCCGAGCACGACGCGAGCTCAGGGGCTCGTAGTTGTCGTCGCTCATCTCCGGAGTCACGAGAAGCTCGGGAGAGTCGCTGGACCCTCCGGCCTCTCCGTTGCTACCAGAGGAGCTGCTGGGGAAGGAGTTGGCGGGCCTAGCCCTCGCCACTTTGATGCCCCGGCCGCCTGCCCTGGGGCAGCACTCCAGCCGGCGTCCTTCCGCATCGAAGACCTTGAAGAACATCAAGGAGGCGCCATCGTATTCGAAATGAATCACAAGAGCACCTCCAGTTCGGCAGACCCGGGCGATCTTGCCCTAGCCCCGGGTCATGTAGACCTTGCCCAGAGCGACAACCCCAACCTCCGCTCCGGTCGTAGGGGTACTGCAGTTAGCATGCTGCAGCCAGAGCTCAAGAGGCCCCCTCGGCGGCATCTCGAACACGAAAGAGGGAGGAAGGTGAATCCAAGAGCTTGGAGGCATGGCGGTGTGAAGCACGAGCTCGCGAGAAGAGCCCTCGGTGTGGACTCCAGGGGCAACGACGCGCACCGCCGTGATTCGTCGGCGTCGCCGGCGGTGCGGGCAGTGCCGCTCGGCGTCTCCTTCTCTAGGGCCCTCGGCCCGGGTGTACAAAGGCAGTGGAAACCCAGGCGGTGGCCGCTCATACCAAGGCCTCGACGTCTCCTGACGCGCGACCTCGTCGCGGCGGCCGGGGACTGGCCGCTTCTTCAGCAGGAGCAGGTCGGGACCCTCTCGGGGGGCCTTCCCTTTCTCTTCCGCTGAGAACCGGTGGATCGGCGCCATTGGCGTGAAGATGGAGGAGGGGCGAGGAAGAGGGAGTGAAGCAGGAAGAGATGGACTGCAGGGGCTCTCGCCCATCCGTACTTATAGTCCAGGGGAGGCCAACCATCGGCCTCCATGATCGCAGGTAATCATGACCAGTTTTTGCATGCAGGGACTTGTCAAGTCGGGTAGTTCCCGAGGCAGCATGGGGAAGCAGAGACGTCCACGTCCAATCAACCGCCATGCGGCGCCCAAGGCCGCGGGCTTTTGGGGCCCACGGCGCTCCGCACTTGCCCCTTCGCTTCTCCACTAAGCCAAGTCCGAGCGCGCCTTGGGCCCGGAGGCTACTGTCGGCGTTCTGGGAACGGGGGTCCCCAGACTAGCCTGCCTGCGGCCTGCGGCGTGGCTCAAGTGGTGGCCCAGTACGGCCCATCTTCATCAACGCAAACTCAAGACCCTCGCGAGGGGCCAAGCCTCGCGGGGCGTCCAACGCAAGGCTACCTCAGGAGCGGCCTCGCCAGGCAGGCTCGTGAGGAGGCGGAGAGATCAATGCAAGGGTACCTCGTGAGGTGCTCGTGACGCAAACCATGACGATCGAGTCCAGGCGGGCACCAGGCGGGCGCCGGCCCATGCAGTGTCCTTGTTTCCTCTTTGGTGCAAAGGGGGCAAGCACAGGCGTGGAGTACCGAGGCATCAGGAAAAGGTTACCATTTTGGTGCAACGAGACCAAGACCAGTGGAGCGGCAGGATGGAGATCACCGTGGAGCCCAAGACGGCGTCATCGCCAGTACCTTTGGCAGCCGAAGACCAACTTTAGTCATGATAACTTGTACTGGATGTTCCCCTTCAAAATGGTCATTGTTGGCTCCCTTCCCGCTCAATATTTGGGAAGAGGACCAGGGCCTCTATATATAGAGATAGCCACCATAGTAGGAAGGCATCGAGTTCTCACCAAGCCAACGAGGACCGAATCCCTTCCTGCGAGAACACCACACTAGCTCAAGAACACCTCTCATGAGGTTGTTCTTCCCCTTGTATTGTTCATCATCAGCCCCTGAGGCAATCCACCACACCACACACTGGAGTAGAGTATTACACCACAACGGTGGCCCGAACCAGTATAAATCTTGTGTCTCTCGTGTTGTTCATCGTTTAGCTTAGATTCTCGCGAGGCAATTGGACGTGGATTGGTAGGGGGAAGATCTTCGCGCGCACCCCAGAGTTCGAACCTCAAGGGTCTGCCGGAACCCAACATCTGACAGCACAATAGATCGGGAGTTCCGCCGCCGCAAGCCTCTGTAGCCACCAAATACCAATCGGGACCCTGTTCCGGCACCCTGCCGGAGGGGGGGTCCCTCAGCGGTGGCCATCTTCATCATCCTGGCGCTCTCCATGATGAGGAGGGAGTAGTTCACCCTCGAGGCTAAGGGTATGTACCAGTAGCTATGTGTTTGATCTCTCTCTCGTGTTCTTGAGGTGATACGATCTTGATGTATCGCGAGCTTTGCTATTATAGTTGGATCTTATGATGTTTCTCCCCCTCTACTCTCTTGTAATGGATTGAGTTTTCCCTTTGAAGTTATCTTATCGGATTGAGTCTTTAAGGATTTGAGAACACTTGATGTATGTCTTGCCGTGCTTATCTGTGGTGAGAATGGGATATTCACGTGATCTACTTGATGTATGTTTTGGTGATCAACTTGTGGGTTCAATGTACTTATGCAT
Source organism: Triticum dicoccoides (assembly GCF_002162155.2). NCBI lineage: Eukaryota > Viridiplantae > Streptophyta > Magnoliopsida > Poales > Poaceae > Triticum > Triticum dicoccoides. Next base: position 324,433,889 of record NC_041391.1, on the reverse strand, counting down.
AGGGGTTGGCACACGTTTTCATCTTGACTCTCTGGTAGAAACTTTGGGGCACTCTTTGAAGTACTTTGTGTTGGTTTGAATAGATGATTCTGAGATTGTGTGATGCATATCGTATAACCATACCCACGGATACTTGAGGTGGCATTGGAGTATCTAGGTGACATTAGGGTTTTGGTTGATTTGTGTCCTAAGGTGTTATTCTAGTACGAACTCTATGATAGATCGAACGGAAAGAATAGCTTCGTGCTATTTTACTACGGACTCTTGAATAGATCGATCAGAAAGGATAACTTTGAGGTGGTTTCGTACCCTACCATAATCCCTTCATTTGTTCTTTGCTATTAGTGACTCTTTGTTGCATGTTGAGGGATAGTTATATGATCCAGTTATGTTATTATTGTTGAGAGAACTTGCACTAGTGAAAGTATGAACCCTAGGCCTTGTTTCCTAGCATTGCAATACCGTTCGTGCTCACTTTTATCACTTGTTACCTTGCTGTTTTTATATATTCAGATTACAAAAACCTATATCTACCATCCATATTGCACTTGTATCACCATATCTTCGCCGAACTAGTGCACCTATACAATTTACCATTGTATTAGGTGTGTTGGGGACACAAGAGACTCTTTGTTATTTGGTTGCAGGGTTGTTTGAGAGAGACCATCTTCATCCTATGCCTCCCACGGATTGACAAACCTTAGGTCATCCACTTGAGGGAAATTTGCTACTGTCCTACAAACCTCTACACTTGGAGGCCCAACAACGTCTACAAGAAGAAGGTTGCGTAGTAGACATCAGCACGCTCGCACTTGGCTTGGAGGCAAAGCCAAAGGGCATGTGTGGAACACTGCGGGCCCCAATTTCCTACGGGCCGGGTCGACGCGTGGCGCTTGATAAGACGTGGGTGCCTCCGCTTCCCCATGCTGCCTTGGCAACTGTCTGATTTGACAACTGCCTGTTGCGAGCGCAACCTAGCCATCATTGTCCGCCGCGTTCGTCCTTTGCTTCCTCCTTCGTATTGCGAGCTTGTGCACCCTCCTCTAGTCGCCGCACCTTGCTCATCTTCCTCCGCTGCCATGGCTCCCAAGTCGAAGAAAAAGAGCAGAGCTCGTGCACCCAAGGATCCCCTGCCGGGGCTGGAGCCTGCGTTGGACTGATCAATAGTGGTCAACCAGAAAGGGCTGGACAAGGTCCGCCTGTCCCTTGTAGCCGATTCTAGTTAGTGGAAGGTGAAGAAAGCCTGGCCTGCTTCATCGAGATGGGGGACACTGAAATTCCACTTCATCTTCATGCCCTCTCGGCCGGTCTGATCCTCCCTTCTCTGATTTCTTCAATGTCGTGCTCTCGCATTACCAAATCCAGGCATTGCATCTGGATCCCGCCTCCATCATCCTCCTTTCCATCTCCGCCTTCCTATGTGAGGCTCTCGTGGGCATTACCCCATCCATGGCCTTGCTCCCCACTTCTTCTCGCTCCATCTTGTCGATGGCCGGCAACGCTCCGGGTGCGTGTCGCTCCAGGTGGTGGCGGCGACGGCAGGCTCAGGCATCGACTTCATGTTCTGCACGGATACCATGGGGTTCTGGAGGCGGTGGGTGTATGTGGACACCGCCGTGCTCATCCCCCTGCTCCTTCTTCCGCACGTGCCGGCGATCCCAAGCTCTGGCTGGGGGCACGCGGAGCTGGTCAATTGTCACCTTGGGCGTGTCTGGTCCAGGTTGGCCAAGCTGAGGGAGGCGGGCATGAGGCGCCGATGGTGGCGAGGGAGTTTATCCGACGGTGCATCGCACCGCTTCAGCGCCATTCGCGCCCAATGTGGACCTTCACAGGCCCCAAAGATCCCATGAGGCTTCAGGTGACTTTGCTTCCTGCCGCGACGGTGGGCACCGTGCTTGAGCTCCTGACAGGCAGCCCGGCTCCTGCCGAGCTCCCTGCTAAGGGGGGCCTCCTCTTGTACCATTGCTCGAATGCGGAGGACTTTGTCAGGCAGATGTCGCGCTTTGACGAGTGGGGGCTGCTTCCCATGGGCCACGAGGGGCCTCGCGAGAACCCTATGGTGGTGACCCCCGTGCTTGCCCTTCAAATGGTGGTGGTGACGCACATGCCACCAACCACTCTCGAGGCATCCCCAGGAAGTCGGACGCTTCCTGGTACCCTCGAGTCAGCCCTCAAGGGCCTGGCACCGCCCGGTGCTCCTGAGGTGACTCCCCGTGGCCCTGAGGGCGACCCGAGGGGAGCCCCGTTCGTCGCTACGATCGCCTCCGCCGCCTCCAGGGGCAGCGCGTCCCGCTCCGGCACGCCTCCTCCAGCCATCAAGGTCTCCTGCAAGAGGGGACTCGGGAGCTGCAGCGGCATCGCCCCACGGGCCCTGAAACAGAGGATTTGGATGGCCAATGATGATTAAGTACCTTTCCCCTTGGATTCTTGCGTGACGGGTTCCCTCCTGACATTTGCCCTTCAGCTTCCTCCTTCCTTGGCGACAAGCCCACTCTTGACGCGCCCTTCGCGAGCCCCGGGGCCGGTTGCCACCCCGAGCCTCGTGAAGCAAGCAGCCGTCCGGGAGGCGGTGCTGGCCCAAGAGCCGCAGTCGCCGGAGGAAGATCGCGAGCCCACTCTCCCAGCGCCTCTCTGCTATGGTAGCCCCCGTGATGTGGGGGCCACACCGAGGAGCCTTTCGATGATTCTTGCAAGCAGCTGGGCGTCTAACATGGCGGCTTCATCTTCAAGTGGCGGAGCTGCGCCCCACTGCACGGAGCCCGAAGCCCAAGGGTGGACGAAGAGGCTCCGGCCACCGAGCCCTTCTCGAGGACAGGCGAATTGCCCCACTCCTCTCTGGCAAGCCATGACACGGAAGAGAGGCCCGGCCAAGCGCTGGGGCTTGCACGTGGGCAGAGCACCGTCCGTCATAACCTCCTCTAGGTAGCAGCAGGCGCGCTTCGCCAGCTTGGAGCGGAACTTGCTGATGTCGACTCTCGCCTTGAGGTGGAAAACCTGTGTGTGGCGCGCGAGTGGCATCAGCTGAAGGTCACGGTCAATCTTGTGCGCATGCAGCATGAGCGCACCCAAGCAGATGTCGAGGGGTCCCTTGCAGCCTCCCGTGATGCCTGCATCCGTACTCAGGAGGAGGCGCGGGCTGCGGAGCAGTGCCGCAAGGCAGCCGAGGAGTGCGATAAGGAGCTTCGAGCCATGGATGTTGATCTTGAGCGGCAGCTCTAGACACACAAGGTCACCCTTGCGGTGCGGCCAGGTGGGGCCCCTGCCGACATGACCGAGGCTCGGGGTCGCGAGGAGGCGCTGGCGTTCGAGGCGATGGCGCAAAGCTTGGAGCATGACCGACTAGTGGTGATGGAGCATCAAGTGACTTCGGCAAGGAGGCCCTTGCTTCCTGGGTGGCGAAAATTCAGCTGGAGGTCGACCAGAAGGTGGCAGAAATTTGCGAGTCCCTTGTCACAGAGTATCGCCGGAAGTTGGGGCTTTGGGAGGCCCACTTCAAGCAACGGCAGGTCAAGCTACAAGGTAAAGACGATGCTCTCCAAGCCCAGTTTGCCGCGGCAGAGCGGCATGGAAAGGTCGTCGAGGAAGCCCGAGCCGTTGCTGAGGACGAGCTATCTTCTCTTCGTCATCAGGTCGCCGGCGTCTCGTCCCTCGTGGAGAGGGCGTCGGCCGACGCGAACCACCACCGAATGCTGCAGCAAGAGCGCTCCAAGATGCTTGACAACCTCAGGGCGAGGGCCAACCACGCCTTTGACACCATGTGCAAAGAGAACATCGCCCACTCGCACGAGTCCGACGACGCTGGCTACCTGCACTTCTTCACCCAAGTCATGACATGCCTCAAAAGCAAGGCCGTGAGGGCTCACCAGCTCGTCGAGGAGAAGAGTCGGGATCTCCTTGGGCACGCGTTCTCGCGCGTCTTCAGCCATCTTCTCAACTGGGATCCGTATTTTGACTTCAATGTTGCGATAGCCCCCCTGCCCGGAGTTGTACAGGGTGACATTGCGAGCTGGGTGGACGATCACGTGGATGACCTGGTCCAGGAGTTTGCTCTTGCTGACGACGTAGCCATGCTCGTGGCTGCGGAGGATGGAGCTGATGATGATGGTGATGATGGGGACACGGGCGACAGCGCGTCCCGCTAGGCCTGTACTTCTCTGTTCTTCCTATAAAGATTTTTTGGATGTGCCCCCGGGGGGAGTGAAAGCATTTTTCCTTCGGGGGAGGATGATCTCCTTATGGTGCATGGAATGATGGTATATTTCCTGAGTTAATTTCAGAATGCATTGTCGTGAGCCAAGGAGCTCTCGACTAGAGTAGTTGGTGCAATTTACCTTTTATGTTCACGGCCTTGGGTTGGTTCTTGCGCCACGGAGACGCCCTCCGCCTCGGTGAGCCTTCAGGGGGCTCTCGCTGGAGGGGCCTCCTAACGTAATTGCTGGCCCGATCGTGGGCATCGCACGAGGAGCCAACGCCAAAACTCTTGGTGAGGTGTGCGTGTAGGCGGGCACGCGGCGGCGGCGTACTTGGCCCTGAGGGGGCCTTGGCCTACCTAGGTGCACACGCCACACCCAGCACCTACTCGCGGGGGCTCGCGGGGAGGGGTAGCAAGCAGGCACTATGCTTTTGAAGCGAAAATCGAAGAGGAAAAACACTGCAAGTCGAAAAAATCCCTCCCCCTTTCTTTTAATAAGCACAAGAAACTCCAAATTCACTCGAAGGAAATAAATCGGGTTACAGAAAAAGGGCAAAGAGAACAGCCGCGTCCGGTGCTTATGCTAGTCTTCTCACCAGCGCAGAGCTAATTGCTTCCACTGGGCGTGGGCATAGTCATTGGGGGACAGTGCCGACTGCCAGCGCGGAGCATGGTGCTTCCACTACGACGTGGGCCGGAGCCCCAATGAGGCCCACGGGCGGCACTCAGGAGACTTCGGGGCGTGTACAGCCCCACTCATTATTACATGAGTGTCACAGGAAGTGATCTTCGCATGCGCTCCTCTCTCCTCGTGGCGACCCCGCCAAACACATCTTGTTGGCATCGTTGGGGAGTCTGGAGACCAGGACGAGACCAAGGGGCAAGGGGGTACGCTGGTGGTGGTCGGGCGATCGCAGGCCCTCCATCTGGGGAAGGGCTCACTGATGTCAACTAGGCAACCTTCTTCTTGTAGACGTTGTTGGGCCTCCAAGTGCAGAGGTTTGTAGGACAGTAGCAAATTTCCCTCAAGTGGATGACCTAAGGTTTATCAATTTGTGGGAGGCGTAGGATGAAGATCGTCTCTCTCAAACAACCCTGCAACCAAATAACAAAGAGTCTCTTGTGTCCCCAACACACCCAATACAATGGTAAATTGTATAGGTGCACTAGTTCGGCGAAGAGATGGTGATACAAGTGCAATATGGATGGTAGATATATGTTTTTGTAATCTCAAAATATAAGAATAGCAAGGTAACTAAAGATAGAAGTGAGCACAAACAGTATTGCAATGCTCCGAAACAAGGCCTAGGGTTCATACTTTCACTAGTGCAAGTTCTCACAACAATAATAACATAATTGGATCATATAACAATCCCTCAACGTGCAACAAAGAGTCACTCCAAAGTCACTAATAGCGGAGAGCAAACAAAGAGGTTACTATAGGGTACGAAACCACCTCAAAGTTATTCTTTCCGATCAATCCATTGGGCTATTCCTATAAGTTTCACAAACAGCCCTAGAGTTCGTAGTAAAATAACATCTTAAGGAACACATCAACCAAAACCCTATTGTCACCTAGATACTCCAATGTCACCACAAGTATCCGCGAGTATGATTCTATGATATGCACCACACAATCTCAGATTCATCTATTCAAACCAACACAAAGAACTTCAAAGAGTGTCCCAAAGTTTCTACCGAAGAGTCAAGACGAAAATGTGTGCAAATCCCTATGCATAAGTTCACAAGGTCACTAAACCCGCAGTTGATCACCAAAACATACATCAAGTAGATCACGTGAATATCCCATTGTCACCACAGATAAGCACATGCAAGACATACATCAAGTGTTCTCAAATCCTTAAAGACTCAATCCGATAAGATAACTTCAAAGGGAAAACTCAATCCATTACAAGAAGGTAGAGGGGAAGAAACATCATAAGATCCAACTATAATAGCAAAGCTCGCGGTACATCAAGATCATGCCATATCAAGAACATGAGAGAAAGAATCAAACACATAGCTACTGGTACATACCCTCAGCCCCGGGGGTGAACTACTCCCTCCTCGTCATGGAGAGCGCCGGGATGATGAAGATGACCACCGGTCATGGATCCCCCCCCCGGCAGGATGCCGAAATAGGGTCCCGATTGGTTTTTCGTGGCTACAGAGGCTTGCGGCGGCGGAACTCCCGATCTAGGTTTCTTTTCGGGGGTTTCTGTATTTATAGGAATTTTTGGTGTCGGTTTCACATTAGGGGGGCGTGCCCGGGGGGTAGGGCGCACCCACCACCCTCGTGGATGACTCGAGACTCTTCTGGCCCAACTCTTTTGCTTCGGGGGCTTCTTCTGGTCCATAAAAAATCACCGGGAATTTTTAGCTCATTTGGACCCTGTTTGATATTCATTTTCTATAAAACTCAAAAACAAGGAAAAAACAGAAATTGGTATTGGGCTCTTGGTTAATAGGTTAGTCCCAAAAATCATATAAAATAGCATATAAATGCATATAAAACATCCAAGATGGATAATATAATAGCATGGAACAATCAAAAATTATAGATACGTTGGAGACGTATCAAGCATCCCCAAGCTTAATTCTTGCTCGTCCTCGAGTAGGTAAATGATAAAAACAGAATTTTTGATGTGGAATGCTACTTAACATATTTATCAATTAAATCTTCTTTATTGTGGCAAGAATATTCATATCCATAATATACAAAACAAAAGTTTAATGTTGACATAAAAACAATAATACTTCAAGCATACTAACAAGGCAATTATGTCTTCTCAAAATAACATGGCCAAAGAAGCTTATCCCTACAAAATCATATAGTCTGGCTATGCTCCATCTTCATCACACAAAATATTCAAATCATGCACAACCTAGTTTCAGCCAAGCAATTGTTTCATACTTTAGTATTCTCAAACTTTTTTAACTTTCACGCAATACATGAGTGTGAGCCATGGATATAGCACTATAGGTGGAATAGAATAGTGGTTGTGGAGAAAAAAAAGAGGGAAATAGTTTCACATCAACTAGGCATATCAACAGGCTATGGAGATGCCCATCAATAGATATCGATGTGAGTGAGTAGGGATTGCCATGCAACGGATGCACTAGAGCTATAAGTTTATGAAAGCTCAAAAAGAAACTAAGTGGGTGTGCATCCAACTTGCTTCCTCGTGAAGACCCGGGGAAATTTGAGGAAGCCCATCATTGGAATATACAAGCCAAGTTCTATAATGAAAAATTCCCACTAGTATATGAAAGTGACAACATAGGAGACTCTCTATCATGAAGATCACGGTGCTACTTTGAAGCACAAGTGTGGTAAAAAGGATAGTAGCATTGCCCCTTCTGTCTTTTTCTCTTTTTTTGTTTATTTGTCTCTTTTTTTGTTTTTTGGGCCCTCTCTTTTTTTGGCCTATTTTTTTAATATTTTTTTATTTTTCATCCGGGGTCTCATCCCGACTTGTGGGGGAATCATAGTCTCCATCATCCTTTCCTCACTGGGACAATGCTCTAATAATGAAGATCATCACACTTTTATTTACTTACAACTCAAGAATTACAACTCGATACTTAGAACAAAATATGACTCTATGTGAATGCCTTCGGCGGTGTATCGGGATGTGCATTGATTCAAGAGTGACATGTATGAAAGAATTATGAAAGGTGGCTTTGCCACAAATACGATGCCAACTACATGATCATGCAAAGCAATATGAAAATGATGGAGTGTGTCATAATAAACGGAACGGTGGATAGTTGCATGGCAATATATCTCGGAAATGGCTATGGAAATGCCATAATAGGTAGGTATGGTGGCTGTTTTGAGGAAGGTATATGGTGGGTGTATGGTATTGGCGAGAGTTGCGCGGTACTAGAGAAGCTGGCAATGCTGGAAGGGTGAGAGTGCGTATAATCCATGGACTCAGCATTAGTCCTAAAGAACTCACATACTTGTTGCAAAAATCTATTAGTCATCGAAACCAAGCACTACGTGCATGCTCCTAGGGGAAGGGTCGGTAGGAGTTAACCATCGCGCGATTCCGACCTCCACTCATAAGGAAGACAAACAATAAATAAACCATGCTCCGACTTCATCACCTAATGGTTCACCATACGTGCATGCTACGGGACTCACAAACCTTAACACAAGTATTTCTCAAATTCACAATTACTCCCCTATCATGACTCTAATATCACCATCCTCGTATCTCAAAACAATCATAAGGAATCAAACTTCTCATAGTATTCAATGCACCTTATATGAAAGTTTTTATTATATCCCTCTTGGATGCCCATCATATTATGACTAAATTCATAACCTAACAAAATTACCATGCTGTTTAAGACTCTCAAAATAATATAACTAAAGCATGAGAGTTCATCTATTTCTACAAATAAAACCACAATCATGATCTAAAAAGATATAAGTGAATCATTAGAGCAAATGACAAACTACTCCGAAAGATATAGGTGAAGATCAATGAGTAGTTGAATAATTGTGCAACTATGTGAAGACTCTTTAACATTTAAGAATTTCAGATCTTGGGATATTATTCAAACAGCAAGCAAAAAATAAAAGAAGATGACGCTCCAAGCAAAACACATATCATGTGGTAAATAAAAATATAGCTCCAAGTAAAGTTACCGACGAACAAAGACGAAAGAGGGGATGCCTTCCGGGGCATCCCCAAGCTTAGGCTCTAGGTTGTCCTTGAATATTACCTTGGGGTGCCTTGGGCATCCCCAAGATTAGGCTCTTGCCACTCTTTATTCCATAGTCCTTCGAATCTTTACCCAAAACTTGAAAACTTCACAACACAAAACTCAATAGAAAATCTCATAGGCTCCATTAGTATAAGAAAATAAATCACCACTTTTGGTACTGTTGTGAACTCATTATTTATTTATTTTGGTGTAATATATACTGTATTCCAACTTCTCTATGGTTCATACCCTCCGATACTACTCATAGATTCATCAAAATAAGCAAACAACACATAGAAAACAGAATCTGTCGAAAACAGAACAGTCTGTAGTAATCTGTAACTCTCGAATACTTCTGTAACTCCAACAATTATGAAAAAAATAGTTACACATGAGAAATATGTTCACCAATCCATAGAAAAAAGAATCAGGTCAAAATCACGTTTCAATAAGATTCTGGAAATTATTTACTGAGCGCAAAAGTTTTTGATTTTCAGCAGATCAACACAACTATCACCACAAGCTATCCTAAAGGCTTTACTTGGCACTTTATCGAAACAAAATCTATAAAACATAATTACTACAGTAGATTAATCATGTGGACACACAAAAACAGTGAGGGTAAATATTGGGTTGTCCCCAACAGGCGCTTTTCTTCAATGCCTTTTTAGCTAGGCATGATGATTTCAATGATGCTCACATAAAAGATAATAATTGAAACACATAGAGAGCATCATGAAGAATATGACTAGCACATTTAATTCTAACCCACTTCCTATGTATAGGGATTTTGTGAGCAAACAACTTATGGGAACAAGTATCAACTAGCATAGGAAGACAAAACAAGCATAACTTCAAGATTTTCAACACATAGAGAGGAAACTTGATATTATTGCAATTCCTACAAGCATATGTTCCTCCCTCATAGTAATTTTCAGTAGCATCATGAATGAATTCAATAATATAACCATCACATAAAGCATTATTTTCATGATGCATAAGCATAGAATTTTTATTACTCTCCACATAAGCAAATTTCTTCTCATGAATAGTAGTGGGAGCAACTCAACAAAATAACTATCATGTGAGGCATAATCCAATTGAAAATTAAAGTCAAGATGACAAGTTTCATGGTAATCATTATTCTTTATAGCATACATTTCATCACAATAATCATCATAGATAGCAACTTTGTTTTATTAATCAACTAGAACCTCTTCCAAAATAGTGGATTCATCATTAAATAAAGTCATGACCTCTCCAAATCCACTTCCATAATTATCACAATAAGATTCAATACCCTCCAAAATAGTGGGATCATTACTTCCTAAAGTTGACACTCTTCCGAACCCACTTTCATCAATATAAATAGGAGGCATGCTTTCATCATAATAAATATTCTCATCAAAACTTGGGGGACTAAAACTATCATATTCATCAAACATAGCATCCCCAAGCTTGTGGCTTTGCATATCATTAGCATCATGGATATTCAAGGAATTCATACTAACAACATTACAATCATGCTCATCATTCAAAGATTTAGTGCCAAGCATTTTAATGCATTCTTCTTCTAACACTTTGGCACAATTTTCCGATCCATCATTTTCAAGAAAGACATGCTAAAGATGAAGCATATGAGGCAACCTCAATTCCATTTTTTGTAGTTTTCTTTTATAGACTAAACTAGTGATAAAACAAGAAACTAAATGATTCGATTGCAAGATATCAAGATATACCTTCATGCACTAACCTCCCCGGCAACGGCGCCAGAAAAGAGCTTGATGTATACTATGCAATCTTCTTCTTCTAGACGTTGTTGGGCCTCCAAGTGCAGAGGTTTGTAGGACAGTATCAAATTTCCCTAAAGTGGATGACCTAAGGTTTATCAATCCGTGGGAGGCGTAGGATGAAGATGGTCTCTCTCAAACAACCCTACAACCAAATAACAAAGAGTCTCTTGTGTCCCCAACACACCCAATACAATGGTACATTGTATAGGTTCACTAGTTCAGCGAAGAGATGGTAATACAAGTGCAATATGGATGGTAGATATAGGTTTTTGTAATCTTAAAAAAAGCAAGGTAACTAATGATAAAAGTGAGCACAAATGGTATAACAATGCTTCGAAACAAGGCCTAGGGTTCATACTTTCACTAGTCCAAGTTCTCTCAACAATAATAACATAATTGGATCATATAACAATCCCTCAACGTGCAATAAAGAGTCACTCCAAAGTCACTAATAGCGGAGAACAAACGAAGAGATTATTGTAGGGTACAAAACCACCTAAAAGTTATTCTTTCTGATCAATCCATCGGGCTATTCCTATAAGTGTCACAAACAGCCCTAGAGTTCATAGTAAAATAACACCTTAAGACACACATCAACCAAAACCCTAATGTCACCTAGATACTCCAATGTCACCACAAGTATTCGCAGGTGTGATTATATGATATGCATCACACAATCTCAGATTCATCTATTCAAACCAACACAAAGAACTTCAAAGAGTGCCCCAAAGTTTCTACCGGAGAGTCAAGAAGAAAACGTGTGCCAACCCCTATGCATAAGTTCACAAGGTCACTGAACCCACAAGTTGATCACCAAAACATACATCAAGTAGATCACGTGAATATCCCATTGTCACCACAGATAAGCACATGCAAGACATACATCAAGTGTTCTCAAATCCTTAAAGACTCAATCCGCTAAGATAACTTCAAAGGGAAAACTCAATCCATTACAAGAAGGTAGAGGGGGAGAAACATCATAAGACCAACTATAATAGCAAAGCTCGCGGTACATCAAGATCGTGCCATATCAAGAACACGAGAGAAAGAGATCAAACACATAGCTACTCGTACATACCCTCAGCCCTGAGGGTGAACTACTCCCTCCTCGTCATGGAGAGCGCCGGGATGATGAAGATGGCCACCGGTGATGGATCCCTACTCCGACAGGGTGCCGGAACAGGGCCCCGATTGGTTTTTCGTGGCTATAGAGGCTTGCAGCGGTAGAGCTCCCGATCTAGGTTTCTTTTTGGGGATTTCTGTATTTATAGGAATTTTTGGCGTCGGTTTCACGTCAGGGGGGTCTCCGAGTCAGCCACGAGGTAGGGGGCGCACCCAGGGGGTAGGGCACGCCCTCCACCCTCGTGGATGACTCGAGACTCTTCTGGCCCAACTCTTTTGCTTCGGGGGCTTCTTCTGGTCTATAAAAAATCACCGGGAATTTTCAGCTCGTTTGGACCCCATTTGATATTCCTTTTCTGTAAAACTCGAAAACAAGGGGAAACAGAAAGTGGCACTGGGCTCTAGGTTAATAGTTTAGTCCAAAAAATCATATAAAATAGCATATAAATGCATATAAAACATCCAAGATGGATAGTATAATAGCATGGAACAATCAAAAATTATAGATACGTTGGAGACGTATCACTCGTCGACGCCTTCCCCGGCAGTGGACCTACCCCCGGACGACGTGCGCCACCGCTGGGGTGGCGTCCTGCGCCATGAGGCACGGAGGGAGCCCTGGCGCTGGGCTCCCTCCACGCGGCTCTCGGGGCAGGTCCAGCGTCTCAAGATACGCCATCGTGGTGGGATTCACCTGCAACCCAAGGTTAGCGTAATTGCGTCTGAAATAGGTTGACTGTGACCGGTGGTTGTTGGCGTCGAAGATGTTGGCGGAGTGCTGAGCCGACTCGTGAGGAGCCCCCATCTCTTGCGACCTTGGTGATCCTGATGCCAGAGCCAGCGCAAGAAGCATGAACGGGCTTCTCCCTTGCTCGCGCAACATGCCTGCCATGGGTCGTACCAGGACCTCAGGGGCTATTGGCCTGAGACCAGCCCCCGAGCCCCGTGCCGCATCGCCCGCCATGCTTGGGGCCATGACTCGCTGGCCCGAGACCGACTCCTCGCTATCATTGAGGTAGAAGTCGCCTGCCCCGACTGCTCCGTGGGAATGAGCCCCCGGGTCGAGTGGACGATCTCATATGCCGAGCTTCCTCCACTGAGCCCCTCGAGCTCCTACCGGAGGAGCAAGTGGAGACGGCTGGTGTGAGCATGAGCGTCCTGAGGTGTCCGAGCATCCAACATGATGCGGAAAGGCGCCATGCCTTCGCAGGCGGCGTCGAGTAGTTCGGCGATGCGGGAGAGCAGGGCATCACGGCCGCCCTCGGCCAGCCTGCAACGCAACAACTAGCGGGCCATGACTAACGCGGCCCGCGCGTTTGCCTGTTCCCAGCGAGTGTGCAGGGACGTCGCCGCGACATAACTAGAGGACCTTGCCGCCGCTCGGTTGCGGTGTTGAGCGGGAGGGGATGGAAGCGGCTCACGGCGCCGGCGACTACAGTCGCCAACGCCCAACCCTGCTCCGGCAAGCGTGAGGTGATGATGGATTTTGTGCCCGGGAAGAGTCGCCTGGGTGGCACGGGTGTTCCACTGCTCACCGCCAGCTCGTGGAACCTCCACCATAAGAACTACAAAGCAGGGACGAAGCGACTGACAGAAGAGAGGCTTCGACACGCCCCTTACCTGGAGTGCCAAATGTCGGACTCCGGGCTCCACAGACCCAAGAAAGGTTCAAACTCAGGGGCGTGTGCGAAGAACTCAACCTCTCAAATCGATCGATCCGCTGCTCTCATGACCCAGCTCAATGAACAAGGAGGAGAAAGACATAGCAGTTTACCCAGGTTCAGGCCACCTTGCAGTGTAATACCCTACTCCTGCTTTGTGGTGGATTAGCCTCGCGGGAGGCTGAGGATGAACTAGTACAAGTGGAAGAACAGCCTCAAAAGGCGTGTTCTTGTGATGAGGTCTTGGTGGTTCGATGAGCTGATCACCCCATGCCTTCTACGGTGGTGGCTAGGCTATATTTATAGTGGCCTTGGTCCTCTTCCTCCAAAACTTAGGCGGGAAGGGATCCCACAACGGCCAAATTTGAAGGGAGGCAAGAAGTACATATGATCCTAACGAAAGGTGGTCTTTCACTAGAAAGCTTTTGATCGTGACGTTGTGGTGGGCTCGGCGATGACATCCATCCTGCCGTTCTGGCGGTCCTGGTCTTGTTACACGCAAATGGCAACCTTTGGCTGATTCCTTGGGACGCCACACCTGCGCTTGCCTCCTTAGCACCAAACAGGAAACCTGCCGCTCTACGCCCGTTGGCGCGCACCTGGCCTTGGACGTCATGGGTGATATCATTTCAGCCTCGTGAGGCTGGGTCTTGCATAGAAATCTCCGCTCCGTCAGGAGGCCACCTGAGGAGGCCGCTCCCTCAGGAGGTCTTGATGTCGCCCGCCTCGCGAGGGTCTTGTCTTGCTGCGGGTGAAGATGGGCCTTACCAGGACGTCGATGGAGCCATGCCATGGGCTGCAGGCAGGCAAGTCTGGGTACCCTAGTTCCCATAACGCCGACAGAGAGGCAAATGGCAAATAATGTAAATTGCAAGGGGATGAGATTTGTGATTGGGAACCTTGTAGATGTTGATGATGTCTCCCCAGCAACGATGCCGGAAATTGGCACGTGGTCGGGAGACTACCTTGACTTAATCCTCCCTGGCAATGGTGCCAGGAATTCCTTTTTCATGTGGCTTGAACTACGTCGGTATTTCCCCAAAGAGGAAGGGGTGATGCAACACAGCAACGGTAGGTATTTCCCTCGGTGATGAGACCAAGGTTATCGAACCAGTAGGAGAACCACGCAACACTACATAAATGGTACATACACATAAAGAACAAATACTTGCAACCCGACGTGTTAAAGGGGTTTTCAATCCCTTTCGGGTAACGGTGCCAGAAATTGTCAAGTTGACGGTATAAAATTGTAGTAGATTGATAGATGCAAATAAAAGCAAATAAAATTCAGCAAGGTATTTTGGGTTTTTTGGATTAATAGATCTGAAAATAAAAGTTGTAAACAAACGAAAAGGCAAATAGCAAAATAGGTCTGAAAATATATGATGAGAAAATAGACCCAGGGGTCATAGATTTCACTAGTGGCTTCTCTCGAGAAAAAACATACGGTGGGTAAACAAATTACTGTTGGGCAATTGATAGAACTTCAAATAATTATGATGATATCCAGGCAATGATCATTATATAGGCATCACGTCCAAGATTAGTAGACCGACTCTTGCATGCATCTACTACTATTACTCCACACATCGATCGCTATCCAGCATGAATCTAGTGTATTAAGTTCATGGAGAAACGGAGTGATGCGATAAGAACGATGACATGATGTAGGCAAGATCTAATCATGTAGGAATAGACCCCATCTTGTTATCCTTAATAGCAATGATACATATGTGTCATTTCCCCTTTTGTCACTGGGATTGAGCACCGTAAGATCGAACCCATCACAAAGCACCTCTTCCCATGGCAAGAAAAATCGATCTACTCAGCCTAACTAAACCAAAGATTCAAAGAAGAAATATGAGGCTATAAGTAATCATGCATATAAGAGATCAAAAGACTCAAATAACTTTCATGGATAAAACCATAGATCTGGTCATAAACTCAAAGTTCATCGGATCCCAACAAACACACCGCAAAAAGAGTTATATCAAAAATATCTCCACGAGACCATTGTATTGAAAATTAAAAGAGAGAGAGAAGAAGCCATCTAGCTACTAACTACGGACCCGTAGGTCTACAACGAACTACTCATGCATCATCGAAGAGGCACAAATGAGGATGATGAACCCCTCTGTGCTAGTTTCTAGATTGGATCTATGGTTTCTGGAACTTGCGGTGGTTGGAATTGTTTTTCGTCGACTCCCCTAGGGTTTCTAGAATATTGGGGTATTTATAAAGCAAAGAGGCGGTGCGGGAGGCCACCGAGGTGGGCACAACCCACCAGGCTGCGCCTGGGCCCCCAGGCGTGCCCAGGTGGGTTGTGCTCCCCTCGGGGCACCCCTCTGGTACTTCTTTGGCCCATCCCCTGTTTTTTGGCCCCAAAAAATTCTCCAAAAAGTTTTGCTGCGTTTGGACTCCATTTAGTATTGATTTTCTGCGAAGTAAAAAACAAGCAAAAAACAGGAACTGGCACTGGGCACTATGTCAATAAGTTAGTCCCAAAAAATGATATGAAGTTGCTATACGATGATTGTAAAACATACAAGAATGATATAACAACATGGAGCAATCAAAAATCATAAATACATTGGAGACATATCAAATACCCGGATCGAGAGGTATAAGACCGCCCATAAGTTCTATGCCTGTAAGATGGAGGAGAACGGGTTTGTCAATGAGCACATACTCAGAATGTCTGGGTACTACAACCGTCTGGCTGAGTTGGGAGTTGAGCTCCCGCCAGAGGCTGTCACTGACAGGGTTCTTCAATCGCTACCACCTAGCTACAAGATCTTTGTGTTGAACTATAACATGTAGGTGATGAACAAGTCAGTCTCTGAGCTATTCGCGATGCTAAAAGTTGCTGAGTCAGACATCCAGAAGGAGACTCAACTGTTGATGGTGAATAAAACCACTAGTTTCAAGAAAGGCAAAGGGAAAGAAGGGAAACTTCAAGAAAGGTGGCAAGGCAGTTGCTCCTCCCGTGAAGAAACCCAAGGCTGGACCCAAGCCGGAGACTGAATGCTTCTATTGCAAGGGAACTGGCCACTGGAAGCGGAACTACCCCAAGTATCTGGTTGACAAGAAGGGGGGCAACGTCAACAAAGGTATATATGATATATTGATGTCTACCTTGCGAACTCTCGTTGTAGTGCATGGGTATTTGATACCGATTTGGTTGCTCACATTTGCAACTCAGAGCAGGAATTATGGAATAGAAGGATGCTAGCAAAGGACAAAGTGACGATGCACGTGGGAAATGGTTCCAAGGTTGATGTGGTTGCTGTCGGCACGCTCGCTCTTTGATTACCATCGGTATTAGTGATGAATCTGAATAATTGTTATTTAGTGCCTGCGTTGAGAATGAACATTATATCTGGATCTTGTTTAATGCGAAATGGTTACTCATTTAAATCAGAGAATAATGGTTGTTCTATTTATATGCATAATATCTTTTATGGTCATGCACCCATTGTGAGGGGTTTATTCTTATTGAATCTCAATAGTGATGATACACATGTTCATAACATTGATGCCAAAAGATGTAGAGTTGATAATGATAGTACCACTTTCTTGTGGAACTGTCGCTTAGGTCAAATTGGTGTAAAGCGCATGAAGAAACTCCATGCTGATGGACTTTTGGAGTCACTTGATTTTGAATCACTTGATACATGTGAACCATGCCTCATGGGCAAGATGACTAAGACCCCGTTTTTCGGAACAATGAAACGGACAAGTGAGTTGTTGGAAATCAAACATACTGATATGTGCGGTCCGATGAGCGTTGATGCGCGCGATGGATATTATTACCTTCTCACCTTCATCGGTGATTTGAGTAGATATGGGTATATTTACTTAATGAAGCACATGTCTGAGACGTTTGAAAGTTTCAAGCAATTTCAGAGTGAACTCGAGAATCATCATAACAAGAAGATCAAATTCCTACGATCTGATCGAGGGGGAGTATCTGAGTTATGAGTTTGGCAATCACTTAAAACAATGTGGGATTGTTTCGCAGTTGACACCACTTGGAACACCATAGTGTAATGGTGTGTCCAAACATCGTAATCATACCTTATTGGATATGGTTCGTTCAATGATGTCTCTTGCCGATTTGCCACTATCTTTTTGGGGTTATGCATTAGAAACAACTGCATTCACTTTAAATAGGGCACCATCTAAGTCCGTGGAGACGACACCGTATGAACTGTGGTTTGGCAAGAAACCTAAGTTGTTGTTTCTTAAGGTTTGGGGCTGCGATGCTTACATCAAAAGGCTTCAGCCAGAAAAGCTCGAACCCAAGGCAGACAAATATGTCTTCATAGGATACCCAAAAGAGATGGTTGGGTATACCTTCTATCTCACATCCAAACACAAAGTGTTTGTCGCTAAGAATGGTTCCTTTCTTGAGAAAGAGTTTCTCTCGAAAGAACTGAGTGGGAGGAAGATAGAACTTGATGAGGTTGTTGAACCTTTACTTCAACCAGAGAGTAGCACATCATAGAAAGATGTTTCTGTGGCACCTACGTCAGTTGAAGAGGAAGCTAGTGATGATGATCATGAAGCTTCGTATCAAGTTACTATTGAACCACATAGGTCGACAAGGGTACGTACAACTCCTGAGTGGTACGGTAACCCTGTCTTAGAAGTCATGTTGTTGGACAACGGTGAACCTATGAGCTATGGAGAAGCGATGGTGGGCCCAAATTTCAATTAATGGTTAGAGGCCATGAAATCTAAGATGGGATCCATGTATGAAAATGAAGTATGAACTTTGGAATGATTACCTGAAGGGCGAAAGGCCATTCAGAATAAAGGATCTTCAAGAAGAAGACGGATGCGGACGGTAATGTCACCATCTATAAAGCTCGACTTGTGGCAAAAGGTTTTTCACAAGTTCAAGGAGTTGACTATGATGAGACTTTCTCACCCCTAGCGATGCTTAAGTCCGTCAGAATCATGTTGGCTATACTTGCATTTTTTTATTATGAAATCTGGCAGATGGATGTCAAAACAGTGTTCCTTAATGGTTTCCTTAAGGAAGAGTTGTATATGATGCAACCGGAAGGTTTTGTCAATCCAGGGAATGCTGACAAAGTGTGCAAACTCCAGGATCCATTTATGGACTGGTGCACTGTCACGCCCAATATGCGACCATATCCTAAAGGAACTCGAAGGTCCCACCAAGGATAGAAGCCCATATTGGAGACGCTTTTGCAAGGTGGATATCATTACAACGTACCATTACATAATAGTTGGGGATACATATAAAAGGCATACAATGCCACATGAATTCAACAACGTCATACATAAGAGCAACATCCGACTACAGATGAAACACAAACAGAAACTCAAACGACATCCACCCTGCTAGACCAAGCTGCCGACCAGGAACCTATCCCCTGAACGACGAAGCAGAAGAAGAACTCAAAAACAGGCAAGCATCGCTCTCACGTCATGATCATCGCATTACTTGTACCTACAACTATTGTTGTAGTAATCTGTGAGCCACGAGGACTCAGCAATCCCATTTCCATGGGTATTAAGACTAGCAAAGCTTAAAGGGGTATGGAATGGATAAGTGGTGCGGCTGCAGCAAGCGACTAAGCATGATATGGTGGCTAACTTACGAGTACAAGAATAAGATGAGAAGCTACGCAAACGTTCGCAAACTAGTGATGATCAATAAGTGATCCTGAACTACTTATGTTCAAACATAACCCCACCGTGTTCTCTTCTCGAACTCACCCGAAAAGACACCATCACGGTTATGCACACGGTTGGTGTTTTTTAATTCGAATCTGGTGTCAAGTTCTCTACAACCGGACATTAAAAATTCTCATCTGCCACATAACCGTGGGCACGGCTTTCGAAAGTTTAAACCCTGCAGGGGTGTCCCAACTTAGCCCATTATAAGCTCACGATCTGCGGAGACAATCCTCCATCGCGGGACATCCGATCAGACTCGGGATCCCGGTGCACAAGACATTTCGACAATGGTAAAACAAGTCCAGCAAGACCTCCCGACGTGCCAACACCCTAATAGTAGCCGCACGTATCTTGTCTCAGGCCACGACGGATGAGCTATGGTTACAGCGACCAAAATAACCCAAGTTGCCAAGGGGCGGCGCCGCAAGCTGCTCTAGTTTGGGACCAACACCATCAGCACTGGTCCCCCTGCTATGTAGAAAAATCCTCGGGTTCATGACGCCCTATGCCAATTAATTATTTAGTTTAATTATTATTATGGCAAATGTAAAACCAATGTTGGGCCTTGCTGGAAGAGTTTTATTCAAAGCGAACTGTCAAGAGGGGCCCATAAACCCACACCATGTTAGGGACGCAAAATCAAGGAACATAACACCGGTATGATGGAAACTAGGGTGGCAAGAGTGGAACAAAACACCAGGCATAAGGCCGAGCCTTCCATCCTTTACCAAGTATATAGATGCATTAATTAAATAAGAGATATTGTGATATCCCAAAATAATCTTGTCCCAACATGGAGCAATCTTCAACTTCACCTGCAACTAACAACGCTATAAGAGGGGTTGAGCAAAAGCGGTAACATATCCAAACAACGGTTTGCTAGGTAGGGTGAAAAGGTTAGAGGCTGACATGGCAGTTTGGGAGGCTTGATAAGCAAGTGATAGGTAGCGCAGCATAGCGATAGAACGAAGCAACTAGCATAGCAATGATAGTAGTGAGATCCAGGGTAATGGTCATCTTGCCTGAAATCCCACTAGGAAGAAGAATGAGTCCATTAAGAAGATGAATGGGTGAAGATGAACCAAGCGTAGACGAACGAATCCTCGCGATCGCAACGAAACAGGAAGTATCGAGAAGAAGCACAACCGGAAAGAAGCAAACAACATGGTAAACACACAACACTTAAACATGACATGATGCACAACCAAGCATGATGCATGACAAGGCTATATGATGCTACTCATGGCAAGAGATGATGCATACAAGAACAACACATCAAAGCAAGTTTAAATGAGGCCGGAACCAACATATAACAAATCCGGTAAGTCCTTATATGCAAATTTCGAAATTGGTCCAGAAATGAACAAACATTAAGTTGAAGTGGTTAGCCAGCAAGTTAAAGAGCACCATGATGATCTACATGAAATTCTAGTCAAGTTACATATAAAGTTCATTTAGTTCGGAGCTACGGCCTAGAAGATATGAGCAAAACAAGTTAAACATGGCATTGATGCAAAATGCATCCAAACATCAAGCAAACACCTCAAAACAAGGATGCAACATGATAATATGAAACTACATGCAATTCTAAGCAAGTTTCATATAGAGCATGCTCAAAACAGAGCAACGGTGCAACACATACAGTCCAAACAAGATATAACAACAATCTGCCCAAAACAGCAAGTAGGCACTTTGCAAGCATCGAAACAACATGCTACATGAACCTTATGAGCACAAACTTGACATGCACTTCAAGTACAGATAACATACTTCAAATATCACTAAGGTTCGGGTTCATAGGCATCAAGATTAAACCAATATGAACAATGCAAAATGCAACTTTATAACACATGAGTATATACATGAGCAGAGTTAATATGATGGAAACTAGAGAGCAAGAAATAGACAAGCTACAGCAAGTTAACATAGCAACCAAGGGCATGGAATCAAAGTACACATAAAAATAGCAAATAAAATCATGGAATAATATACATATGGCTTATGGATTAGTGGGAACCAACAAGACAAGTTTGAATTTTGAAACAGTTTCAGCAAGTGTAATACAACAACATTATGATAGCATGTTTGCAAGCATAGAACAGAGGCATATGACATCCAAAATTATCAAACATGGCATGTGAACAGAGTACCCATAATATACTACAAAACATGTAACTAGAGAATCTCCAGAAGATGCATGGATCACTCAATAACAAGTTCACAACAAGACATCATGAAGTTAACAGAAATCTGGAACATTATATAAGCATGTTCATGGCAATGAAAACATATGCTACAGGAAATATATAGGGCATCAAAAGGCATGGCATGATATAGGATAATATATACATCAAAACATGTGATCTAAGAATCTCCAGAATATGCATGGATTAATTAGTAGCATGAAGCAAAGATGGCATCATGATATGGCAGAAACAGACTTGATAGAAAGTTAACAACAAGTAGCCCACTTCACAAGATTGATGCACTCACTACAGGACACATATAAATACATGGATGGCACCACTGTAAATATGGCATGAAAATGCTTCTAAAACATGTAGACCTCATGCTCAAAGGATGCACGCACAAAATGCAACAAAAATGACAAATTAGCAAGTTACAGCAGTTTTCAGCAGTTAACAGCAACATGCACTTTTGCAACAGAGACTAAGATATTAAGATGCACCCTAACATGAATGCAAAGCATACCAACATGTAGAGCATGAAGAGCATAATATTTGCATATCAAGATCATCAACATAGCATCAACAGGGACAAAGTTGTGGCACTCACAAGATGCACAAATGATGTTGACAATCAGCAGATTCCAGCAGTTAATATCATATAGCAGTTTTGCAACAAAGGTTAAGGCATCAAGCTGAATACTAACATGCATGCAAACTACTCCATCATGAAGAGCACTCTGATATGAACATTTTGACATATCATACACTCAAAATGGAGCAACATGCACAAAAATATCATCACTCAAACATGCACACATATGATATGAGTTTCTGGGACGGTCATTTTTCAGGAAAAAAATGGAGTGAGTGCAGTTTAGTAAAATGACGCACAGGCGGGATCTGGGGGTTTCTCACCCATGGGCCCTTGGGCTGGAAGTAGAGGAGGTCGGGCTGGGCCGCGGGCCCACGCACGGGCGCTGGAGGCGCTCGTCCTCCTCCTGATCTCGCCTGGATCGGGGAGGGCAAGGGCGGCGGCCGGCTCCGGCGACAAGAGGAGCCGCGAAGTGGGCCTTCGGCGAGGGCCACAGGCACGGAACGGGCGGATCCGGTCGCCGGGGTGCCGGATCCGGCCAGAGGAGGGGTCGGCGACGAGATGCGGGGCGGAGGTTCGAGCCCGGGACGGTGCTCAGTCGGAACTCCGGCGAAGCCCTGGTGGCTGGGGCGGCGAAGCGAGGCGATGGCGAGGGGAGTCGACGGCGAGGCTCGCCGGGGGCCGCCAGGCGGCGGGGCACGGCCTCCGATGAGGTCCGGGCAATAGGGACAGCGCACAGGAGCTGGAGCGGGAGCTCGGAGGCAGCGGCGCGACGCAGGCTGACCCGGGCCCCAGATGGGCTCGGGCGGGCCTGATCCGGGCCCTGCGGGCCGTCGCGGCGGGGGCTGAGGGGGAGGGGACGCGGCCGCCCCTGGTTGGCTGCGGGTGCTGGCGGGTGGCGGCGCTGCGAATCAGGTCGCGCCAAGTGGCGGGCGCGGGCCGGATCTGGAGGGGAAGGTGGCGGCACGATGGTGGGATGCTAGTGGCGCGGCCCCCGAGGTCGGAGGAGGCTAGGGGATGATTGGGGGCACGGATTTCGAGAAGGAGGAAGGAGAAGGCCAAAAATGGCATGTGGGTGTGTTTAAATAGAGTAGGGGGTCTAGGGTTAGGGGTTTTGGGGTGATTCAGAGCCCTCCGATCGCGATCCGATGGCTTCGGTCGGAGGGGGGGTTTTAGGATGGGCTTAGGTGGGCTGCAAGTGACTGTGTAGAAGGCCTCGGGCTGAGAAGAGAGGGGGGGAATGCGGCCCAGCACGGTTTCCGGAGACCAAAAACATCCAACGAAGATACCGGCAACGGTACCACTATATGTTTAACGGTTGGGCTATCAAACGGACTCCGAATGCGACGAAACTTGGCAGGAGGTCTACCTACACTATAATAAGACCTCATGCCAACTTCCATCCCATTCCGAGAATATTTTTATGCCACTTATAAAATAATATTTTGGAGGTGCCGCGGGCACGTGCGAGTGTGGTTGGGCTCCAAACGGACAATGGAGAGAACCGGGGGAACCCGAACTTATGCAAGTTTTGAAAAACATGCAGATGAAATGCACATGATGACATGGCACGATGCAACACACAAGGAAATGGCATGGCAATGACGGCGAATAAATGGAAGACACCTGGCGCATCAGACTCAGGGCGTCACATGCACACATCTCGGAGTTGGAATCTTTGCTTTGATGAGGTGATCAAAGCATTTGGGTTTATACAAGTTTTCAGATAATCTTGTATTTACAAGAAAGTGAGTGGGAGCTCTATAGCGTTTCTAATATTATATGTGGATGACATATTGTTGATTGCAAATAATATAGAACTTTTGGAAAACGAATGAATATTTGAACAAGAGTTTTTCAGTGAAGGACCTAGGAGAAGCTGCTTTCATTTTAGGCATCAAGATCTATAGAGATAGATCAAACGCTTAATATGACTTTCACAAAGCACATACCTTGATAAGATTTTGAAGAAGTTCAAAAAGGATCAGTCCAAGAAGGGGTTCTTGCATATTTTGCAAGGTGTGAAGTTGAGTCAGACTCAATGCCCAGCGACTATAGAGGATAGAGAAAAGATGAGTGCCATTCCTATGCTTCTGCCATAGGCTCTATCATATATGCGATGTTGTGCACAAGACCGGATGTTAGCCTTGCCATAAGTATGCCCGGAAGGTTTCAAAGTAATCCAGGAATGGATCACTAGACAATGGTGAAGAATATCCTTAAGTACCTGAAAAGGACTAAGGAAATGTTTCTCGTTTATGGACATGATCAAGAGCTCGTCATAAAGGGTTACATCGATGCAGGCTTTGACACTGATCCGGATAACTCTAAGTGTCAAACCGGATATGTATATATTCTAAATGGGGGAGCGGTAAGCTGGTGCAGTTCCAAGCAAAGCGTGCTAGCTGATTCTACATGCGAAGCGGAGTACATAGCTGCCTCAGAGGCAGCGAAGGAAGGTCTCTGGATGAAGCAGTTCATGACAGATCTTGGAGTTGTGCCCAGTGTACTGAACCCAATGACTCTTTCTGCGACAACACTGGTGCCATTGCTCTAGCCAAGGAACCAAGGTTTCACAAGAGGACCAGACACATAAAGCGACACTTCAACTCCATGCGTGATGCAGTCAAGGAGGAGGACATAAACATTTGCAAAGTACATCCGGATCTGAATGTTGCAGATCCGTTGACTAAACCTCTTCCAAGGGCAAAACATGATCAACACCAGAACTCTATGGGTGTTAGATTCATTACCATGTAATACTAGAATATTGACTCTAGTGCAAGTGGGAGACTGTTGGAAATATGCCCTAGAGGCAATAAAAAAGTGGTTATTATTATATTCCATTGTTCATGATAATCGTTTATTATCTATGCTATAATTTTATTATCAGAAACTCAAATACATGTGTGGATACATAGACAACAACATGTCCCTAGTGAGCCTCTACCGAACTAGCTCGTTGATCAAAGATGGATGTGGTTTCCTAGCCATATACATGAGTTGTCATTTGATAATGGGATCACATCATTAGGAGAATGATGTGATGGACAAGACCCAAACTATGAACGTAGAATATGATTGTATCAAGTTTATTGCTATTGTTTTCTGCATGTCAAGTATATGTTCCTATGACCATGAGATCATGCAAATCACTGAAACCGGAGGAGTACCTTGTGTGTACTAAACGTCGCAACATAACTGGGTGACTATAAAGGTGCTCTACAGGTATCTCTGAGGGTGTCTGTTGAGTTGGCATGGATCAAGACTGGGATTTGTCACTCCATATGGCGGAGAGGCATCTCAGGGCCCACTCGGTAATACATTATCACAATAATCTTGCAAGCAATGTGACTAATGGGTTAGCCACGGGATCTTGTATTGTGAAACGAGTAAGGAGACTTGCTAGTACCGAGATTGAACTAGGTATGGTGATACCGATGATCGAATCTCAGGTAAGTAACATACCGATAGACAAAGGAAACTGCATACGGGATTATCTGAATCCTTAACATTGAGGTTTGACCGATAAAGATCTTTGTAGAATATGTAGGAACCAATATGGACATCTAGGTTCCGCTATTGGTTATTGACCATAGAGGTGTCTCGGTCATGTCTGCATAGTTCTCAAACCCGCAGGATCTACACACTTAACATTTGGTGATGATATAAGCATAGTTGAGTTGTTATGGTGGTGATTGAAGGTTGTTCGGAGTCCCAGATGAGATCCCGGACATGACGAGTAACTCTGGAATAGTTCGGAGGTGAAGACTTATATATAGGACGAAGGGTATTAGAGTCAGGAAGTGTTCCGCGGGTACTGGGTTATGACCAGGAGGACCGAAAGGGGTTTCGGGGGGCCCCAACAAGTGTTGGGGGGCTCATGGACCAAGGGGAGGAGCACACCAGCCCACTAAGGGGCTGTGCGCCCCCCTCACCCATCCCATGAGCACCAGAAGGTTGTTGTGCACCCTAGGGATGCCTCCCCCTTGCTTGGGGGGCAAGCCACCTGGGGGGCCACTGGGCTATGACCAGGAGGACCGAAAGGGGTTTCGGGGACCCCAGACAAGTGTTGGGGGCTCATGGACCAAGGGGAGGGAGCACACCAGCCCACTAACGGGTTGTGCGCCCCCCTCACCCATCCCATGAGCACCAGAAGGTTGTTGTGCACCCTAGGGCTGCCTCCCCCTTTCTTGGGGAGCAAGCCACCTAGGGGGCCACCCAAACCCTAGGCGCCCCCTCCTCCCTTCCCCCTATATATAGAGGGGTAGAGGAAGGGCAGTTGCAACCATCTATGCCACGATGCTGCCCTCCCTCTCCCTCATAGTTCCCCTCTCTCTCTCTCTCTCTATTCGCTAGCTTAGCGAAGCTTTGCTGGGATTGCCCCACCACCATCGCTGCCACACCGTCATGCTAACAGAGGACTCGAGCTATCACCATCGCTCGTTGGATTGAGGAGGTGAAGGTGTGACGCCCCGAGATCGACGCTCCAGAAGACTTCCAGCTATTTCGAGTTTCGCCGTGTGTTTGTTTTGCTTGTTGCATTCATCATTGCATCATTTGCATTGCATCATGTCCTCATGCAACCCCCTTTTTAAAAACTCACCTAAATAAATTGCATAGATCTTTGATTTATTTAAATCGAGGGAATTCAAATGTTGATTTCTCTTTATAACATATACCCTCCCAATATTATTAGGGAGCTATAAAAATTATATTCCATTAATTTGGAATTTACCACAATACACATGCATGTTAAATCCCTTGGCCTTTCCTTCTTCGAGTTTTGACTCTGTAACCTTGCCTATAATTCTTTTCCCTTTTATTGAGGCTCCTCCTTAAATCTCAACATTTTTGACCACACCAAACCTAGTCCCAATTCAAACCCATTTGAATGATATTCAAATGAGTTTGAATTTAAATCTTGCATTCGTTCCTCTTTTCTATTTTTCTTGGATCAAGCTCATTTTTATGAGTCCGGGAAAAATACCCTCCTGACCAAGCTCCACCTCTAACCTCCTTTTCTTTTCTTTCTCATCTATGTTTTATTTTTATTTTTTAGAGTGAGAGAGAGCCCAGCAGGCCATCTAGGCCCATCTGCAGCCCAGCTCCTCCATGGCCCAAGGCCTAGTTCGCCCCAACTCTTAACCCTAGCGAGCATCTCCCCTCGTTCCCTCATCTCGTTCCCCCTCTGCCGCCACCCACACACACGCACGCACAGGGCAGCGCTCGCGCCCGTTCCCCTCACCATCCACCGATCGGATTCGTCCGTTTTCGCCGTTCCCGGCGCTACCGAAGCCCCAAGGCCCTTGTATCAAATCCGTCGTCGTGCCATCTTCAAGCCATCGGGCACTGGGTTCCCTGCCTAGCCCGCTCGTTCTCTGCACGAGGGAGATGCAACGCCAGCGCCTCATCTTCCTCCCCTACATCACGCCTTGTCGCCGGGAGCTCGTCCCCAAGTCTCGCCAAGCCGTCGCCGTCCCTTCTCTAGTGCCCCGTCCCCGTCGGATTTGCTCAAGCTCGCCACCCCTGCGCCTCAAGACTCTCCCGTCGGAGCCCCCACAGACCCGCGTCGTCACCTCCTCTGCATCGAGCGGGAGGACGACGAGCAGTGCCTTCTTTGCGCCCGAGTTTCCCCTAACCTGAGGCCGTCGTCCTCGACAGCGCCAAGTCCCTTGTCGCGCTGCCCTTCACCAAGTCCCGCTCGCTGATGCTCCTTGAGTCCGTCCTTCCTGCGCGGAACCCGCCTCGCCAAGCCCCTGCATCGCGTCGTTGTTTCCTCTCCTTCAACCCGCATCGCCTCTGCCAGCCCTGTGCTGCTGCTTGCATCCGCCAAGCTCCTCTGCCCCGTTTCGCCTCGGCCTCGACCGAGGAGGACGAGCAGTGTTGCTGCCTGCTCGATCCGCCTGCATGCGCGCCTCGCGCGTTGACCGCGACCAGCTCCATGCCCGAGCGAGCACGCTCCTGATCCCGATGCCCAGCACCGCCCAAGTTGTCGCATCTACGCACCATGCAGTGTTACCATGGACGCATGCACCCTCGGATCGGAACCTCAAGCACCAAGTACACCACCGACAAGACCTGGACTCCGAATGCCAAGTACAACACGAACACGAAGACCTCGGATGCATCAAGTTCCTTGCTACGTCTTGAGCTTGCGTTGGTTTTCCTTGAAGAGGAAAGGGTGATGCAGCAATAGTAGCGTAAGTATTTCCCTCGGTTTTTGAGAACCAAGGTATCAATCCAGTAGGAGGCTCCTCAAAAGTCCCACGCACCTACACAAACAAACAAAGAACTCGCAACCAAGGCAATAAAGGGGTTGTCAATCCCTTCACAGCCACTTGCGAAAAGTGAGATCTGATAGAGATAGTATGATAAGATAAATATATTTTTGGTATTTTATAATATAGATGCAAAAATTAAAGATGCAAATAAAAGTAGATTGGAAGCTTATATGATAAAAGATAGACCCGAGGGGCCATAGGTTTCACTAGTGGCTTCTCTCAAGATAGCATAAGTATTACGGTGGGTGAACAAATTACTGTCGAGCAATTGATATAAAAGCGAATAATTATGAGATTATCTAGGCATGATCATATATATAGGCATCACGTCCGCAACAAGTAGACCGACTCCTGCCTGCATCTACTACTATTACTCCACACATCGACCGCTATCCAGCATGCATCTAGAGTATTAAGTTCATAAGAACAGAGTAACACATTAAGAAAGATGACATGATGTAGAGAGATAAACTCAAGCAATATGATATGAACCCCATCTTTTTATCCTTGATGGCAACAATACAATACGTGCCTTGCAACCCTTTCTGTCACTGGGTAAGGACACCGCAAGATTGAACCCAAAGCTAAGCACTTCTCCCAGGGCAAGAAAGATCAATCTAGTAGGCCAAACCAAACTGATAATTCAAAGAGACTTGCAAATATAACTCAATCATACATAAAAGAATTCAGAAGAGATTCAAATATTTCTCATAGATAAACTTGATCATAAACCCACAATTCATCGGATCTCGACAAACACACCGCAAAAAGAGTTTACATCGAATAGATCTCCACAAGAGAGGGGGGAACATGGTATTGAGATCCAAAAAGAGAGAAGAAGCCATCTAGCTAATAACTATGGACCTGAAGGTCTGTGGTAAACTACTCACAACTCATCGGAGGCGCTATGGTGTTGATGTAGAAGCCCTCCATGGTCGATTCCCCCTCCGGCAGAGTGCCGGCAAAGGCTCCAAGATGGGATCTCGCGGATACAGAAGGTTATGACGGTGGAAATTGTTTTTTGTTGGCTCCCTGGATGTTTTCAGGGTATGTGGGTATATATAGGAGGAAGAAGTACGTCGGTGGCCGCTCGAGGGGCCCAAGAGACAGGGGGCGTGCCCAGGAGGGGTGGGCGCGCCCTCCTATCTCGTGGCCGCCTCGATTGCTTCTTGACTTGCACTCCAAGTCCTCTGGATCACGTTCGTTCCAAAAATCATGCTCCCGAAGGTTTCATTCCGTTTGGACTCCGTTTGATATTCATTTTCTTTGAAATACTGAAATAGGCAAAAAAAACAGCAATACGGGCTGGGCCTCTGGTTAGTAGGTTAGTCCCAAAAATGGTATAAATGTGTAAAATAAAGCCCATAAACATCCAAAAGGGTCAATATAATAGCATGGAACAATAAAAAATTATAGATACGTTGGAGACGTATCAAGCATCCCCAAGCTTAATTCCTGCTCGTCCTCGAGTAGGTAAATGATAAAAACAGAATTTTTGATGTGGAATGCTACCTAGCATATTTCTCAATGTAATTTTCTTTATTGTAGCATGAATGTTCAGATCCAAATGATTCAGAATAAAAGTTCATATTGATAAAAGAAATAGTAATACTTCGAGCATACTAATCAAAGCAATCATGTCTTCTCAAAATAACAAGGCTAAAGAAAGTTCATCCCTACAAAATCATATAGTTAGGCTATGCTTCATTTTCGTCACACAAAAATGTTCCCAAATTCTACACCCCCGATGACAAGCCAAGCAATTGTTTCATACTTAAATAATCTCAACTTTTTCAATCTTCACGCAATACATGAGCGTGAGCCATGGATATAGCACTATAGGTGGAATAGAATATGATGATGGGGATTGTGTGGAGAAGACAAAAAAAGTCTCACATTGACAAGGATAATCAACGGGCTATGGAGATGCCCATCAATTGATGTCAACATGAGGAGTAGGGATTGCCATGCAACGGATGCACTAGAGCTATAAATGAATGCTCAACAAAAAGAAAACTAGTGGGTGTGCATCCAACTTGCTTGCTCACGAAGACCTAGGGCATTTGAGAAAGCCCATCGTAGGAATATACAAGCCAAGTTCTATAATGAAAAAATCCCACTAGTATATGAAAATGACAACCTATGAGACTCATTATATGAAAAACATGGTGCTACTTTGAAGCACAAGATATGAGACTCACTACATGAAGAACAAGGTGCTACATTGAAGCACAAGTGTGGAAAAAGAGATAGTAACATTGCCCCTTTTTCTTTTTTTCTTTTTTTCTTTTTTTCTTTTTCTTTTTTTCTTTTTTTTCTTTTTTGCTTTGGCCTTTCTTTTTTTCTTTTAGGCCTTCCTTTTTTCTTTTCTTTTTTTTCTTTTTGGGGACAATGATGTAATAATGACGATCATCACACTTTTATTGATTACAACATATGAATTACAACTCGAAACTAGAACAAGATATGACTCTATATGAATGCCTCCGGCGGTGTACCGGGGTGGTGCAATGAATCAAGAGTGACATGTATGAAAAATTATGCATGGTGGCTTTGCCACAAATACGATGTCAACTACATGATCATGCAATGGCAATATGACAAAAGTAATGCGTGTCATGATGATAAACGGAATGGTGGAAAGTTGCATGGCAATATATCTCGGAATTGCTATGGAAATGCCATAATAGGTAGGTATGGTGGCTGTTTTAAGGAGGTTATAAGGAGGTTTATGTGTGATAGAGCGTATCGTATCACGGGGTTTGGATGCACCGGTGAAGTTTGCACCAACTCTCAAGGTGAGAAAGGGCAATGCACGGTACCGAAGAGGCTAGCAATGGTGGAAAGGTAAAAGTGCGTATAATCCATGGACTCAACATTAGTCAAAAGAACTCATATACTTATTGCAAAAATTTATAAGTCATCAAAAACCAAGCACTATGCGCATGCTCCTAGAGGGATAGATTGGAAGGAAAAGACCATCGCTCGTCCCCGACCGCCACTCATAAGGATGCACAAGCCAGGTATGCTTCATGTTTCAAATTTGTTACACAACTTTAACCATACGTGCATGCTACGGGACTTCCTAACTTCAACACAAGAATTCTTTAAATTCATAATCACCCAACTAGCATGACTTTAATATCACTACCTCCATATCTCAAAACAATTATCAAGCATCAAATTGATCATAGCATCCAATTCACTTCCTATGATAGTTTTTATTATACCCAACTTGGATGCCTACCATTCTAGGACCAATTTTATAACCATAGCAAATACCATGTTGTTATAAAAGACTCTCAAAATAATATAAGTGAAGCACGAGAGACTAGCAATTTCTACAAAATTAAGCCACCACCATGCTCTAAAAGATATAAGTGAAGCACTAGAGCAAAAACTATCAAGCTCAAAAGATATAAGTGAAGCACATAGCATATTCTAATAAATTTCAATCAAGTAGGATTCTCCCAAAAGGTTTGTACCGCAAGGATGATTGTGGTAAACTAAAAAGAAAAGACTAATATAATACACGACGCTCCAAGCAAAACACATATCATGTGGCGAATAAAAATATAGCTCCAAGTAAAGTTACCAATGAATGAAGACGAAAGAGGGGATGCCTTCTCGGGGCATCCCCAAGCTTAGGCTTTTGGCTATTCTTGAATATCTTGGGGTGCCATGGGTATCCCCAAGCTTAGGCTTTTGCCACTCCTTATTCCATAGTCCATCAAAGCTTTACCCAAAACTTGAAAACTTCACAACACAAAACTCAACAGCAAATCTTATAAGCTCCGTTAGTGAAAGAAAACAAAACCATCACATAAGGTACTGTAATGAACTCATTATTTATTTATTTAAGTGTTAAACCTACTGTATTCCAAC
This sequence comes from Triticum dicoccoides, assembly GCF_002162155.2. Lineage (NCBI taxonomy): Eukaryota > Viridiplantae > Streptophyta > Magnoliopsida > Poales > Poaceae > Triticum > Triticum dicoccoides. The sequence continues at coordinate 324,401,740 of NC_041391.1, read as the reverse complement.
TTCTCTATGGTTTATAGACTATTTTACTAGCCATAGATGCATCAAAATAAGCAAACAACACACGAAAAACAGAATCTGTCAAAAACAGAACAGACTGTAGCAATCTGTAACTAATGCAAACTTATGGAACTCTAAAAATCCTACCAAAATAGGAAGTCCTGTAAAATTTGTCTATTGATCGGTAGAAAAAAGAATCAACGCAAAAGCACGTTTCTGTGATTTAACAAAACTAATTTTGTGCGTGCAAAGTTTCTGTTTTTCAGCAGAATCAAATTAACTATCATCATAGGTTATCCTATAGGTTCTACATGGCACAAACACTAATTAAAACATAAAAACACATCTAAACAGAAGGTAGATGCAAAATTTATTATTAAACAGAAACAAAAACAAAAAACACAAATAAAATTGGGTTGCCTCCCAACTAGCGCTATCGTTTAACGCCCCTAGCTAGGCATAAAAGCGAAGATAGATCTAAGTAGTGCCACCTTTGGCACTCAATTCATAAGTAGCCCGCATGATAGATTCATAAGGTAATTTGACTTTCTTTCTTGGAAAGTGCTCCATGTCTTTCCTTAATGGAAATTGGAATCTAATATTCCCTTCCTTCATATCAATAATCACGCCAATCGTTCTAAGGAAAGGTCTACCAAGAATAATAGGGCAAGAAAGATTGCAATCAATATCAAGAACGATAAAATCTACGGGCACCAAATTTCTATTTGCAACAATGAGAACATCATTGATCCTTCCCATTGGCTTTTTAATGGTGGAATCCGCATGGTGCAAATTTAAAGAGCAATCATCAAGATCATTGAAACCTAGAATATCACATAAAGTTTTCGAAATCGTGGAAACACTAGCACCCAAATCACACAAAGCAAAACACTCATGATCTTTAATTTTTAATCTTTATAGTAGGTTCCCACTCATCATTAAGTTTTCTAGGTATAGAAACTTCCAAATTAAGTTTTTCATCATAAGATTGCATCAAGGCATCAATGATATGTTTGGTAAAAGCTTTATTTTGACTATAAGCATGAGGAAAATTAACAACGGATTGCAACAAGGAAATACAACCTTCTAAAGAACAATTATCATAATCAAATTCCTTGAAATCCGAGATAGTGGGTTCAATGCTATTTAAAGTCATGACCTCTCCAATCCCACTTTTACCAAATTTAGCATCAAGATCTAAAAACTCCGAATTATTGGGACGCCTTCTACTAAAGTTGACTCATCTCCAGTCCCATTGTTATTAAGATTCATATTGCAAAACAAAGATCTAATAGGAGACACATCCATAACTTTAAGATCTTCATCATTATTTTCACCTAGTTTTTCTGGTTTGGCAGCCATCTTATTGACTAAGGTAGCTTGCTTATCAGAAATTTGGGCTATAGCATTTTCAAGCCGGGTAATTTGGGAGTTCACACCATAAAATTCTTTAGACATATCATCAAGCTCCTTGTTCATAAAATCCAAAAAACCTTTTTGTTCCTTAAGCTCTTTTCTGAAGAAATTATTATGCTCAAATTGCAAGGTCATAAAACTTCTAATGTTTGATTCAATCTCTTCCAATCTCCTAAGAAGGAGGTCGGTACCCTTAGGTAAAGCCATAAGGACAAACAAGCACGCAAAAAGACAAGCGGGAAAGAGAGGAGAAGATTGGGAAAGAGAGGGCGAATAAAACGGCAAGGGTGACGTGGGGGTTGACGTGGGGGAGAGGAAAACGAGAGGCAAATGGCAAATAATGTAAATGCGAGGGAGATGAGTTTGTGATGGGTACTTGGTATGTCTTGACTTGAGCAAAGACCTCCCCGGCAACGGCGCCAGAAATACTTCTTGCTACGTCTTGAGCTTGCGTTAGTTTTCCTTGAACAGGAAAGGGTGATGCAGCAATAGTAGCGTAAGTATTTCCCTTAGTTTTTGAGAACCAGGGTATCAATCCAGTAGGAGGCTCCTCAAAAGTCCCACGCACCTACACAAACAAACAAAGAACTCGCAAACAACGCAATAAAGGGGTTGTCAATCCCTTCACGGCCACTTGCAAAAGTGAGATCTGATAGAGATAGTATGATAAGATAAATATATTTTTGGTATTTTATAATATAGATGCAAAAAGTAAAGATGCAAATAAAAGTAGATTGGAAGCTTATATGATAAATGATAGACCCGAGGGGGCATAGGTTTCACTAGTGGCTTCTCTCAAGATAGCATAAGTATTACGGTGGGTGAACAAATTACTGTCGAGCAATTGATAGAAAAGTGAATAATTATGAGATTATCTAGGCATGATCATGTATATATGCATCACGTCCGCAACAAGTAGACCGACTCCTGCCTACATTTACTACTATTACTCCACACATCGAACGCTATCCAGCATGCATCTAGAGTATTAAGTTCATAAGAACAGAGTAACGCATTAAGAAAGATGACATGATGTAGAGGGATAAACTCAAGCAATATGATATAAACCCCATCTTTTTATCCTCGATGGCAACAATACAATACGTGCCTTGCAACCCTTTCTGTCACTGGGTAAGGACACCGCAAGATTGAACCCAAAGCTAAGCACTTCTCCCATGGCAAGAAAGATCAATCTAGTAGGCCAAACCAAACTGATAATTCGAAGAGACTTGCAAAGATAACTCAATCATGCATAAAAGAATTCAAAAGAGATTCAAATATTTCTCATAGATAAACCTGATCATAAACCCACAATTCATCGGATCTCGACAAACACACCGCAAAAAGAGTTTACATCGAATAGATCTCCACAAGAGAGGGGGAGAACATGGTATTGAGATCCAAAAAGCAAGAAGAAGCCATCTAGCTAATAACTATGGACCCGAAGGTCTGTGGTAAACTACTCACAACTCATCGGAAGGGCTATGGTGTTGATGTAGAAGCCCTCCATGGTCGATTCCCCCTCCGGCGGAGCGCCGGCGAAGGCTCCAAGATGGGATCTCGCGGATACAGAAGGTTACGGCGGTGGAAATTGTTTTTCGTTGGCTCCCTGGATGTTTTCGGGGTACGTGGGTATATATAGGAGGAAGAAGTATGTTGGTGGCCGCTCGAGGGGCCCAGGAGACAGGGGGCGCCCCCAGGAGGGGTGGGCGTGCCCTCCTATCTCCTGGCCGCCTTGATTGCTTCTTAACTTGCACTCCAAGTCCTCTGGATCACGTTCGTTCCAAAAATCACACTCCCGAAGGTTTGATTCAGTTTGGACTCTGATACGTCTCCATCTTATCTATAATTTTTGATTGTTCCATGCCAATATTATTCAACTTTCATATGCTTTTGGCAACTTTTTATACTATTTTTGGGACTAACATATTGATCCAGTGCCCAGTACCAGTTCCTGTTTGTTGCATGTTTTATGTTTCGCAGAAAACCCATATCAAACGGAGTCCAAACGGGATAAAAACGGACGGAGAATTATTTTGGAATATTTGTGATTTTTCGGAAGTAAAATCAATGCGAGACGGTGCCCGAGGGGGCCAGGAGATAGGGGGCGCGCCCCAGGGAGGCAGGCACGCCCTGGACTCTCTTGGGCCCCTCGTAAGGTGGTTGACGCTCTTCTTTTGCCGCAAGAAAGCTAATTTTATGAGAAAGATATTGATAACCCACAAGTGTAGGGGATCGCAACAGCTTTCGAGGGTAAAGTATTCAACCCAAATTTATTGATTCGACACAAGGGGAGCCAAAGAATATTCTTAAGTATTAGCAGTTGAGTTGTCAATTCAACCACACCTGGATAACTTAGTATCTGCAACAAAGTATTTAGTAGCAAAGTAGTATGATAATAAAGGTAACAGTAGCAAAAGTAATATTTTTGGGTTTTGTAGTGATTATAACAAAAGCAACAGAAAAGTAAATAAGCGAAACTAAAGATGTGAAAAGCTCGTAGGCAATGGATCAGTGATGGATAATTATGCCAGATGCGATTCCTCATGTAATAGCTATAACATAGGGTGACACAGAACTAGCTCCAGTTCATCAATGTAATGTAGGCATGTATTCCGTAAATAGTCATACGTGCTTATGGAAAGAACTTGCATGACATCTTTTGTCCTACCCTCCCGTGGCAGCGGGGTCCTAGCGGAAACTAAGGGATATTAAGGCCTCCTTTTAATAGAGAACCGGAACAAAGCATTAGCACATAGTGAATACATGAACTCCTCAAACTACGGTCATCACCGAGAAGTATCCCGATTATTGTCACTTCGGGGTTGTCGGATCATAACACATAATAGGTGACTATAGACTTGCAAGATAGGATCAAGAACACACATATATTCATGAAAACATAATAGGTTCAGATCTAAAATCATGGCACTCGGGCCGTAGTGACAAGCATTAAGCATAGCAAAGTCATAGTAACAACAATCTCAGAACATAGTGGATACTAGGGATCAAACCCTAACAAAACTAACTTGATTACATGGTAAATCTCATCCAACCCATCACCGTCCAGCAAGCCTACGATGGAATTACTCACACACGGCGGTGAGCATCATGAAATTGGTGATGGAGGATGGTTGATGATGACGACGGCAATGAATCCCCCTCTCCGGGGCCCCGAACGGACTCCAGATCAGCCCTCCGAGAGAGATTAGGGCTTGGCGGCGGCTCCGTATCGTAAAATGCGATGAAACTTTCTCTCTGATTTTTTTCTCCCCGAACGTGAATATATGGAGTTCGAGTTGAGGTCGGTGGATGTCCAGGGGGAGGGGGCGTGCCCCCCACCCTCGTGGATGATACGTCCATTTTGCATCATGCTTTTATATCAATATTTATTGCATTATGGGCTGTTATTTCATGTTATGTCACAATACTTATGGCTCTTCTCTCTTATTTTACAAGGTTTACATGAAGAGGGAGAATGCCGGCAGCTGGAATTCTGGGCTGGAAAAGAAGCAAATATTGGAGGCCTATTCTACGCAACTCCAAAAGTCCTGAAACTCCACGGAATATCTTAAAATAAATAAAGAAAAATGGTCGCCAAAGATGAAGGCCAGGGGGGCCACACCCTGCTCACGAGGGTGGGGGCGCCCCCTACCTTGTGGGCCCCCTGGTGGCTCTCCGGCGCCCATCTTCTCCTATATGAAGTCTTTCGATGAGAAAAAATAGAAGGAAACCTTTCGGGACGAGACTCCGCCGCCACGAGGCGGAACCTTGGCAGAACCAATCTAGGGCTCCGGCAGAGCTGTTCTGTCAGGGACACTTCCCTCCGGGAGGGGGAAATCATCACCAACGCTCCTCTCACCGGGAGAGGGCAATCTCCATCAACATCTTCACCAGCACCATCTCATCTCCAAACCCTAGTTCATCTCTTGTATCCAATTCTTGTCTCCAAGTCCATGATTGGTGCTAGTAGGTTGCTAGTAGTGTTGATCACTCCTTGTAGTTGATGCTAGTTGGTTTATTTGGTGGAAGATCATATGTTCAGATCCTTTATGCATATTATTACCCCTCTGATTATGAACATGAATATGCTTTGTGAGTAATTATGTTTGTTCCTGAGGACAAGGGAGAAGTCTTGCTATTAGTAGTCATGTGAATTTGGTATTCGTTCGATATTTTGATAAGATGTATGCTGTCTAGCCTCTAGTGGTGTTATGTGAATGTCGACTACATAACACTTCACCATTATTTGGGCCTAGAGGAAGGCATTGGGAAGTAATAAGTATATGATGGGTTGCTAGAGTGACAGAAGCTTAAACCCTAGTTTATGCGTTGCTTCGTAAGGGGCTGATTTGGATCCATATGTTTCATGCTATGGTTAGGTTTACCTTAATACTTTTGTTGTAGTTGCGGATGCTTGCAATAGAGGTTAATCATAAGTGGGATGCTTGTTCAAGTAAGAACAGCACCCAAGCACCAGTCCACCCACATATCAAATTATCAAAGTACCGAACGCGAATCATATGAGCGTGATGAAAACTAGCTTGACGATATTCCCATGTGTCCCCGGGAGCGCTTTTCTTATTATAAGAGTTTGTCCAGGCTTGTCCTTTGCTAGAAAAAGGATTGGGCCACCTTGCTGCACTTTATTTACTTTTGTTACTTGTTGCTTGTTACAATTTATCTTATCACAAAACTATCTGTTACCACTTATTTCAGTACTTGCAGAGAATACCTTGCTGAAAACCGCTTATCATTTCCTTCTGCTCCTCGTTGGATTCGACACTCTTACTTATCAAAAGGACTACGATAGATCCCCTATACTTGTGGGTCATCAAGACTCTTTTCTGGCGCCGTTGCCGGGGAGTGTAGCGCCTTTGGTAGGTGGAATTTGGTAAGGAAAAAATTATATAGTGTGCTGAAATTTTCTGTCACTTGTTACTATGGAAACTAATTCTCTGAGGAGCTTGTTCGGGGTATCTTCACCCCGTCCAGTAGAGCAAAGAGTTGCTCCTCAACCTACTAAACCTATTGAAAATGAAACTCCTTTTGAGATTCCTTCGGGTATGATGGAAAAACTGCTAGCTAACACTTTTACAGGAGATGGAACAAAGCATCCTGATGAACATCTACTCTATGTGGATGAAGTTTGTGGACTATTTAAGCTTGCAGGTATACCCGATGATGTTGTTAAGAAGAAGGCCTTCCCTTTATCTTTGAAGGGAGACGCACTGACATGGTATAGGCTATGTAATGATATGAGATTATGGAACTATAAAAGATTGAAATTGGAATTTCATCAAAAGTATTACCCTATGCATCTTGTTCATCGTGATCGCAATTATATATATAATTTTTGGCCTCGCGAAGGAGAAAGCATCGCTCAAGCTTGGGGGAGGATTAAATCAATGTTATATTCATGCCCCAATCATGATCTCCCAAGAGAAGTAATTATGCAAAGTTTTTATGCTCGGCTTTCTGATAATAATCGCACCATGCTCGATACTTCTTGTGCTAGCTCTTTTATGATGAATACTATTGAATTTAAATAGAATTTATTGGATAGAATTAAACGCAACTCTGAAGATTGGGACCTCGACGAAGGTAAGGAGTCAGGTATGACACCTAAGTTTGATTGTGTTAAATCTTTTATGGATACCGATATTTTCCGTAAGTTTAGCACTAAATATGGACTTGACTCTGAGATAGTAGCCTCTTTCTGTGAATCTTTTGCTACCTATGTTGATCTCCCCAAGGAGAAATGGTTTAAATATCATCCTCCCATAGAAGTAAAAGTAGCTGCACCTATTAAAGTTGAAGAAAAGGCTGTCACTTATAATGATCCTATTATTCCCAATTCTTATGTTGAGAAACCACCTTTCCCTGTTAGAATGAAGGATCATGCTAAAGCTTCAACTGTTGTTCGTAAAAGCAATATTAGAACTTATACACCTCCTAAGCAAGTTAAAGTAGAACCTAATATTGCTATTGTTAAAGATCTCCTGACTGATAATATTGATGGGCATGTTATTCAATTCTGTGGTGAAACTGCTAGAATTGCTAAACCTTGTGCTAGAGATAAACATAGACCTGTGGTAAGCGTGCCTATTATTTCTGTTAAAATAGGAGATCATTGTTATCATGGCTTATGTGATATGGGTGCTAGTGCTAGTGTAATACCCATTGACTTATACAAAGAAATTATGAATGATATTGCACCTGCTGAGTTAGAAGATATCGATGTTACAATTAAACTTGCCAATAGAGATACTATATCTGCACTGGGAATTGTTAGAGATGTTGAAGTCTTGTGTGGAAAAACCAAATATCCCGCTGATTTTCTTGTTCTTGGTTCTCCACAAGATAGCGTTTGTCCCATTATATTTGGTAGACCCTTCTTGAATACTGTTAGTGCTATGATAGACTGCGAAAAGAATGTTGTTACTATTGGCTTGGATGATATGGTTCATGAGTTTAATTTCTCTAAATTTAGTAAACAACATCGTGAGGAAGAATTGCCTAGTAAGGATGAAATTATTGGTCTTGCTTCTATTGCCGTACCTCCTAGTGATCCTTTAGAAGACTATTTGCTAGACCATGAAAATGATATGTTCATGAATGAAAGAAGGGAAATAGATGAAGTATTCTTTAAACAGGAACCTATTCTGCAACACAATTTGCCTGTTGAAATCCTAGGGGATCCTCCTCCACCCAAGGGTGATCCCGTGTTTGAGCTTAAACCATTGCCTGATAATCTTAAATATGCTTATCTTGATGAAAAGAAAATATATCCTATCATTATTAGTGCTAACCTTTCATAGCATGAAGAAGAAAGATTATTGAAAACTCTGAAGAAGCACCGTGCCGCTATTGGATATACTCTTGATGATCTTAAGGGCATCAGTCCCACTCTATGTTAACATAAAATAAATTTGGAAGCAGATGCCAAACCAGTTCTTGATCCTCAACGATGTTTGAATCCTAAAATGAAAGAAGTGGTAAGAAAAGAAATACTCAAGCTTCTGGATGCAGGTATAATTTATCCTGTTGCTGATAGTCAGTGGGTAAGTCCTGTCCATTGTGTCCCTAAGAAGGGAGGTATTACTGTTGTCCCTAATGATAAAGATGAATTGATTCCGCAAAGAATTATCACAGGTTATAGGATGGTAATTGATTTCCACAAATTAAATAAGGCTACTAAGAAAGATCATTACCCCTTACCTTTTATTGATCAAATGCTAGAAAGATTATGCAAACATACACATTATTGCTTTCTAGATGGTTATTCTGGTTTCTCTCAAATACTTGTGTCGGCTAGGGATCAATCAAAGACTACTTTTACATGCCCTTTTGGTACTTTTGCTTATAGACGTATGCCTTTCGGTTTATGTAATGCGCCTGCTACCTTTCAAAGATGCATGATGGCTATATTCTCTGATTTTTGTGAAAAAATTTGTGAGGTTTTCATGGACGATTTTTCCGTCTATGGTTCCTCTTTTGATGATTGCTTGAGCAATCTTGATCGAGTTTTGCAGAGATGTGAAGAAACTAATCTTGTCTTGAATTGGGAAAAGTGCCACTTTATGGTCAATGAAGGTATTGTCTTGGGGCACAAAGTTTCTGAAAGAGGTATTGAAGTTGATAAAGCCAAGGTTGATGCTATTGAAAAGATGCCATGTCCCAAGGACATCAAAGGTATAAGAAGTTTCCTTGGTCACGCCGGATTTTATAGGAGGTTCATTAAGGACTTCTCAAAAATTTCCCGGCCTCTGACTAATTTACTACAAAAAGATGTACCATTTGTCTTTGATGATGATTGTGTAGAAGCATTTGAAATACTTAAGAAAGCATTAGTCTCTGCACCTATTGTTCAGCCACCGGATTGAAATTTACCATTTAAAATTATGTGTGATGCTAGTGATTATGTTGTAGGTGTTGTTCTAGGGCAAAGAGTTGATAAGAAACTAAATGTTATCCATTATGCTAGTAAGACTCTAGACAATGCTCAGAGAAATTATGCTACTACCGAAAAGAAACTTTTAGCAGTTGTATTTGCTTGTGATAAATTCAGACCCTATATTGTTGATTCTAAAGTAACTATTCACACTAATCATGCTGCTATTAAATATCTTATGGAAAAGAAAGATGTAAAACCTAGACTTATTAGATGGGTTCTCTTGCTGCAAGAATTTGATTTGCATATTGTTGATAGAAAAGGAGCTGAGAACCCCGTTGCAGATAACTTATCTAGGTTAGAGAATGTTCTTGATGACCCACTACCTATTGATGATAGCTTCCCTGATGAACAATTAAATGTCATAAGCACTTCTCGTAGCACCCCATGGTATGCTGATTATGCTAATTATATTGTTGCTAAATTTATACCACCTAGCTTCACTTACCAACAAAAGAAAAAGTGTTTCTATGATTTGCGACATTACTTTTGGGATGACCCACATCTTTATAAAGAAGGAGCAGATGGTGTAATTAGACGTTGTGTACCTGAGCATGAACAGGAACAGATCCTACGCAAGTGTCACTCTGAAGCTTATGGAGGACACCACGCTGGAGATAGAACTGCACATAAGGTATTGCAATCCGGTTTTTACTGGCCCACTCTCTTCAAGGATGCCCGTAAGTTTGTTTTGTCTTGCGATGAATGTCAAAGAATTGGTAATATTAGTAGACGTCAAGAAATGCCTATGAACTATTCACTTGTTATTGAACCATTTGATGTTTGGGGCTTTGATTATATGGGACCTTTTCCTGCCTCTAATGGATATACACATATTTTAGTTGTTGTTGACTATGTTACTAAGTGGGTAGAAGCTATTCCAACTAGTAGTGTTGATCATAACACTTCTATTAAAATGCTTAAGGAAGTTATTTTTCTGAGGTTTGGAGTCCCTAGATATTTAATGACTGATGGTGGTCCACACTTTATTCATGGTGCTTTCCGTAAAATGCTTGCTAAATATGACGTTAATCATAGAATTGCATCTCCATATCACCTGCAGTCTAGTGGTCAAGTAGAATTGAGCAATAGAGAGCTCAAATTAATTTTGCAAAAGACTGTTAATAGGTCTAGAAATAATTGGTCCAAGAAACTGGATGACGCATTATGGGCGTATAGAACTGCATATAAGAATCCTATGGGTATGTCTCCGTATAAAATGGTTTATGGAAAAGCATGTCACTTACCTCTCGAACTAGAACATAAGGCATATTGGGCTATTAAAGAGATCAACTATGATTTCAAGCTTGCCGGCGAGAAGAGGTTATTTGATATTAGCTCACTTGATGAATGGAGAACCCAAGCTTATGAAAATGCCAAGTTGTTTGAAGAAAAAGTTAAAAGATGGCATGACAAAAGGATAAAAAAGCGTGAGTTTAATGTAGGTGATTATGTATTGCTATACAACTCTCGTCTAAGATTTTTTGCAGGAAAACTTCTCTCCAAATGGGAAGGTCCCTACGTTATCGAGGAGGTCTGTCATTCCGGTGCCATAAAAATCAACAACTTAGAGGGCACAAATCCGAAGGTGGTAAACGGTCAAAGGATCAAACATTATATCTCAGGTAATCCTATAAATGTTGAAACCAATATTATTGAAACCATAACCCCGGAGGAATACATAAGGGACACCTTCCAGACCGTTCCAGACTCCGAAAAGGAATAGGTATGTGGTACGGTAAGTAAACCGACTCCAAAACAATTTTTAAGGCAATATTTCTCCATTTTGGAATATTCAGAAAAATAGAAAAATAAGTAGCAGTCCGGGAAGGACAAGAGGCCTCCACGAGGGTGGTGGGCGCGCCCTACCCCCTGGGCGCGCCCCCCTACCTCGTGAGCACCTCGTGTGCCCTCTGGACTCCGTTTTCTTTCATGATACGTATTTTGGTCGGTAAAAATTCATTATATATTCTCCCGAAGGTTTTGACTCTCGTATCACGCAAATCTCCCCTGTTTTTGTTTCGAGCTGTTGTTGCTGCAGATTAGAGCAAGATGTCTTCTCAAGAGTCAGTCGGGGAGAGCCGGGTATCTAACCCGGCACCGGAACCAAGGGCAAACAGCGACGCTGACCACTTTGGGCCAGCAACGGAGGAAGAGATGGAGGCTGACCTGATGAGGGTATATGCCATGGAAGATCAAGAAGTCACCTCTCGCCTCCGAGCTGGGTTTACGATGGGGAACTACATAGCTCAGCTATTCCAAACTCGGTTATCCCTTCCAATGTTAGATTTCTTTCCTATGAAAATATGAGGAGGAGTGTCTCTTGTTCTCCCGCAGCTATGCAACACCCTTGGGTGCAAGGAGCTTTAGCCGTTACAGGAAAGCTTCGCAAGGAAATAATGGACCTCAAGCAGCAAGTCAATAAGCTCGAGGAGGAGAACCGTATCTTGAGGGGAATCATCGCCAAGAATATTTCACCAACAACAAATAAGGAGACATAATCACATGGGTATGGGCACTCCCCTTGGCAACTGCCAAGCTTGGGGGAGGTGCCCTGGTATCGTATCACCATCACAACTCCTATCTTTACCCTTTTTCTTAGTTTGATCCTATTAGTAGTATCTTGATTTAGTAGAATAAAGTCATGGCATGATCTAGTTTTGAGTTTTGCTTTATGATCCTTCTTTGTAATCGAGTCCGTGAGCTATATAATAAAGATTAGTGTTGAGTCGAGGGCTTGATTATTTTGCCATGATCTTGGGTAAATAGAAAGAAGAAAAAGAATAAAAAGAATCAAAGAGTTCATATTGATCTTATTGAAAGTAATGACTTCACATAGAAAGAGTACGATGATTAAAAGTTGTTGGGAGTTGGCAAATATAGCTTTGGTCATCGTTGCAATTAATAGGAAGTAATAAGGAAAGAGAGGTTTCACATATAGATATATTATCATTGACATCTTTTATGATTGGGAGCACTCATTAAAATATGACATGCTAAAGAGTTGAGGTTGGACAAGGAAGACCACATACTGAGTTATGTTTTCTTACATCTGAGATAAAGTATGTTGTCATGGATACTCTAACGTGTTGAGCTTGCCTTCCCCCCTCATGCTAGCCAAATTCTCAGCACCAAGTAGAAATACTACTTGTGCTTACAAATACCCTTAAACCAGTTTTGCCATGAGAGTCCACAATATCTACCTATGGATTGAGTAAGATCCTTCAAGTAAGTTGTCATCGGTGCAAGAAATAAAAATTGCTCTCTAAATATGCATGAATTATTAGTGCAGAGAAAATAAGCTTTGTACGAACTTGTTGTGGAAGTAATAAAAGCGACGGACTGCATAATAAAGGTCCACATACAAGGGGTAATATAAAGTGACGTTCTTTTGCATTAAGATTTTGTGCATCAACCCTAAACGCGCATGACAACCTCTGCTTCCCTCTGCGAAGGGCCTATCTTATATTATTATCCTCTACCTTATGCAAGAGTCACGGTGATCTTCACCTTTCCTTTTTCATTTTATCCTTTGGCAAGCTCAGCATGTTGGAAAGAACATGATATATATATCTAATTGTATGTAGGGGAGCATGAATTATTATTGTTGACATTACCCTTGAGGTAAAAGGTTGTGGGGCAAAACTATAAGCCCCTATCTTTCTATGTGTCCGATTAAAACTCTGTAACCACAAGTATTGCGTGAGTGTTAGCAATTATGAAGGACTAAGTGATAGTTGAGTATGTGGACTTGGTTTTAATCTCTGACATAGACTCTTTCCGATGTTATGATAAATTGCAATTGCTTCAATGACTGAGGTTATAATTTGTTGGTGCTCAATAAGGTTTCTGATTCATACTCTTGCATTGTGAAAAGATCATCACTTGAACATAAGTAATCATATGACAAAATCTATATATGTTGTTTTTATGGAAATAATCACGATGCCTTCATGTCCGTATCTTATTTTTATCGACGCCTCTACCTCTAAACATGAGGACATATTTATTGTTATCGGCTTTTCGCTTGAGGACAAGCGAGGTCTAAGCTTGAGGGAGTTGATACGTCCATTTTGCATCATGCTTTTATATCAATATTTATTGCATTATGGGCTGTTATTTCACGTTATGTCACAATACTTATGGCTATTCTCTCTTATTTTACAAGGTTTACATGAAGAGGGAGAATGCCGGCAGCTGGAATTCTGGGCTGGAAAAGGAGCAAATATTGGAGGCCTATTCTGTGCAACTCCAAAAGTCCTGAAACTCCACGGAATATCTTAAAATAAATAAAGAAAAATCGTCGCCAAAGATGAAGGCCAGGGGGCCCACACCCTGCTCACGAGGGTGGGGGCGCCCCCCCTTGGGGCGCGCCCCCCTACCTCGTGGGCCCCCTGGTGGCTCTCTAGCACCCATCTTCTCCTATATGAAGTCTTTCGATGAGAAAAAAATAGAAGGAAACCTTTCGGGATGAGACTACGCCGCCACGAGGCGGAACCTTGGCGGAACCAATCTAGGGCTCCGGCAGAGCTGTTCTGTCGGGGACACTTCCCTCCGGGAGGGGGAAATCATCACCATCGTCATCACCAACGCGCCTCTCATCGGGAGTGGGGAATCTCCATCAACATCTTCACCAGCACCATCTCATCTCCAAACCCTAGTTCATCTCTTGTATCCAATTCTTGTCTCCAAGAACAGGATTGGTGCTAGTAGGTTGCTACTAGTGTTGATTACTCCTTGTAGTTGATGCTAGTTGGTTTATTTGGTGGAAGATCATATGTTTAGATCCTTTATGCATATTATTACCCCTCTGATTATGAACATGAATATGCTTTGTGAGTAATTACGTTTGTTCCTGAGGACAAGGGAGAAGTCTTGTTATTAGTAGTCATGTGAATTTGGTATTCGTTCGATATTTTGATAAGATGTATGTTGTCTAGCCTCTAGTAGTGTTATGTGAACGTCGACTACATAACACTTCACCATTTTTTGGGCCTAGATGAAGGCATTGGGAAGTAATAAGTAGATGATGGGTTGCTAGAGTGACAGAAGCTTAAACCCTAGTTTATGCGTTGCTTCGTAAGGGGCTGATTTGGATCCATATGTTTCATGCTATGGTTAGGTTTACCTTAATACGTTTGTTGTAGTTGCGGATGCTTGCAATAGAGGTTAATTATAAGTGGGATGCTTGTTCAAGTAAGAACAGAACCCAAGCACCGGTCCACCCACATATCAAATTATCAAAGTACCGAACGCGAATCCTATGGGCGTGATGAAAACTAGCTTGACGATATTCCCATGTGTCCTCGGGAGCGCTTTTCTTATTATAAGAGTTTGTCCAGGCTTGTCCTTTGCTACAAAAAGGATTGGGCCACCTTGCCGCACTTTATTTACTTTTGTTACTTGTTGCTCGTTACAATTTATCTTATCACAAAACTATCTGTTACCACTTATTTCAGTACTTGCAGAGAATACCTTGCTGAAAACGGCTTATCATTTCCTTCTGCTCCTCGTTGGGTTCGACACTCTTACTTATCGAAAGGACTACGATAGATCCCCTATACTTGTGGGTCATTAGTGGACTGGGTGTGGGCCCCTGGTCTTGATTCTTTCGCCAGTATTTTTTATATTTTCCAAAAAGTGCCTCCGTGGATTTTTAGGACATTTCGAGAACTTTTCTTTTCTACACATAAAACAACATCATGGCAGTTCTACTGAAAACAGCATCAGTCCGGGTTAGTTTCATTCAAATCATGCAAGTTAGAGTCCAGAACAAGGGCAAAAGTGTTTGGAAAAGTAGATACGTTGGAGACATATCAACTCCCCCAAACTTAAACCTTTGCTTGTCCTCAAGCAATTCAGTTGATAAATTGAAAGTGATAAAGAAAACCTTTTACAAACTCTGTTTGCTCTTGTTGTTGTAAACATGCAAAGCCATCATTCAGGTTTCAGCAAATATTATGAACTAACCATACTCATAATAACACCCAGGTCTCACAACTACTCATATCAATAGCATAATCAGCTGCGAGCCATAATAATAAAACTCGGATGACAACACTTTCTCAAAACAGTCATAGCATGATATAACAAAATGGTATCTCGCTAGCCCTTTCTGAGACCGCAAAACATAAATGCAGAGCACCTTTAAAGATCAAGGACTGACTAAACATTGTAATTCATGGTAAAAGAGATCCAGTCAAGTCATACCCAATATAAACTAATAGTAATGAATGCAAATGATAGTGTGCTCTTCAGCGGGTGCTTTTTAATAAGAAGGGTGATGACTCAACATAAAAGTAAATAGATAGCCCTTCCAGAGGGAAGCAGGGATTTGTAGAGGTGACAGAGCTTGATTTTAAAATAGAGATTGAATAACATTTTGAGCGGCATACTTTTGCTGTCAACGCAACAACTATGAGATGGTTGTATCTTCCATACTACATGCATTATAGGCAGTTCCCAAATCAAATGGTAAAGGTTTATACTCCCCCAACCACCAACAAGCATCAATCCATGGCTTGCTCGAAACAACGAGTCTCCAACTAACAACAGCCCTGGGGGAGTTTTGTTTAATTATTTTGATTTGCTTTGATCTTTTTGGATCATGGGACTGGGCATCCCGGTTACCAACCCTTTCTCGTGAATGAGGAGCGGAGTCCACTCCTCTTGAGAATAACCCACCTAGCATGGAAGATATAGGCAGCCCTAGTTGAAACATGAGCTGCTCGAGCATACAAAACAGAATTTCATTTGAAGGTTTGGAGTTTGGCACATACAAATTTACTTGGAACGGCAGGTAAATACAGCATATAGGAAGGTATAGTGGACTCATATGGAACAACTTTGGGGTTTAAGGAGTTTGGATGCACAAGCAGTATTCCCGCTTAGTACAGGTGAAGGCTAGCAAAAGACTGGGAAGCGACCAACTGAGAGAGCGACAATAGTCATAAATATGCATTAAAATTAATTCACACCGAGTACAAGCATGAGTAGGATATAATCTACCATGAACATAAATATCATGAAGGCTATGTTTATTTGTTTCAACTACATGCGTGAACATGTGCCAAGTCGAGTCACTAAATACATTCAAAGGAGGATACCATCCCATCATACCACGTCATAATCATTCTAATAGCATGTTGGCACGCAAGGTAAACCATTATAACTCATAGCTAATCAAGCATGGCACAAGCAACTATAATCTCTAAATGTCATTGCAAATATGTTTACTTAATAATAAGCTGAATTAGAAACGATGAACTCGTCATATTTACAAAAACAAGAGAGGTCGAGTTCATACCAGCTTTTCTCATCTCAATAAGTTCATCATATATCGTCATTATTGCCTTTCAATTGCAGGACCGAACGATGTGTATAATAATAAGAGTGCACGTGCATTGGACCAAGAGAGAAGACAAAATAATATGGGCTCTAAGTTAAATAAACAATTATGCATATGAGAGCCACTAAACATTTTCAATATGGTCTTCTAGACCCCCAAAGGAAAGGAAAGGAAAGGAAACTATTTACACGGGAAAGCTCCCAACAAGTAAAAAAGAAGAACAAGAAATCTTTTTCGGTTTTCATTTTAATTTCTACTACAAGCATGGAAATTAAACTAACTAATTTTTTTGGTTTTTCTTAAGGTTTATCAAACACACAAGAAGAAAACTAGAAAAAGAAATTTAAACTATCATGGATAATACAATGAAAGAGTATGAGAACCAATGACTAGTGTGTGAACATGAATGTAAAGTCGGTGAGAAATACGTACTCCCCCAAGCTTAGGCTTTTGGCCTAAGTTGGTCTAATACCAAGGACCGCCTGGCTGATATCCGTAGTTGTAGCTGGGGTCGTACTGAGATGCAGCAGCAACTGCCTCCTGAGCTGCGGCATGTTGGCGAGCTGCCTCCGCTCTCCCCTCGTGTTTAGCTGCTTCCTCCCTGGTGACAACATATCTTCCCTTTGCCTGGTAATCAAAAAGGTGGGGAGCAGGAAGAGTAACATGGACGACGTTGCGTCTGTTATAGATTAGTCGATATTGGAGGAATCGTTCATTCCTCCTTAGAAATTGATGATTGGCCATAGCTTCATAATTCAAATAAACAGGAGGTATCAACATATCTCCCTCTCGTGGGGCTATACCAAGATAATTAGCCACACGGGTTGCATAAATTCCTCCAAATAAATCTCCCTTTCTATTATTATTCTGCAGCCTACGCGCAACTATTGCCCCCAAGTTATAACCTTTATATCCTAACATAGCACTCTTGAGGACACACTGATCAGGGACACACATGTGACATGCTTCATCTTTACCGTTAATGCATCTACCAATGAAGAGAGCAAAATAATGTACGGTAGGAAAATGAATGCTCTCTATGGTAGCTTGTGCTATGTCCCTAGATTCTCCCACAGTAATACTAGCAAAGGAAATCTCTAAATTCAGATTTGTGAGGATCATTAATATTACCCCACTGCGGGAGTTTGCAAGCAGTCGAAAATCCTCTAAGTCCATGGTATAAGATGTATCATAAATATCAAATAGGACACTAGGAGAATTACGCGTACAGTTATATTTGAACCGCCGCACAAAGGAATCAGTCAATTGATAGTACTGAGGACATTTATCTTGTAAGAAGTCCTCCAGCTCAGCATTATGCACATACGCGTCAAATTCCTCCTTGAAGCCTGCTTCGACCATAAAAGCATCGGATGGCCACTCACAAGCTCGTACATCCGCGTCCCTCGGTAATTCAACATCTTGCTCATGTATAGCAATTCTGGGTCCTTTCTTTACCAAGGAACCACCTTGGTACATTCTCCTAGACATAATTCTTTTTCTGAAAAATTTCTGAAATTTTAGTAACTTCGAAATAAAAGTGAATAAAATTACACAAGATTGGTAGCAACCACTCCTACAAGTGCCTAGAGCCTATATCATGCATTAGAATTGCTTGGGACCTCATAAATTTAACATGCAAGCTCAAGAACATGGTCACCTATGCAGCAAAAATTTGCAATGAATAAAGCACTAGAACAAAAACTAATTGGACCAATGGAGGAGTCACATACCAAGCAACAATCTCCCAAAGCAGTTTTGTGAATGGAGCTTTGAGCAAGGAGATCGAAAAATCGCAGCAAAATGAGCTAGAACTCGTGCTTGAGCTGGATGGGGATTTTTTTTTGGTAGAAGATGAAGTGTGTGGGTGCTGGCATAAGTGGAGGGGGGCCACCAGGGGCCCACGAGACAGGGGGCGCGCCCAGGTGGGGTGGGCGCGCTCTCCACTCTCGTGGCCTGGTGCTTGCCCCTCCTGCACTGATTTTAGTGCCTAAAATCCTCAAATATTCCATAAAAAATCAACCTGGGCGCGCCCTCCACTCTCGTGGCCTGGTGCTTGCCCCTCCTGCACTGATTTCAGTGCCTAAAATCCTCAAATATTCCATAAAAAATCATACTAAATTTGCAGGGCATTTGGAGCACTTTTTTAGGGATATTTTTTAATGCACGGATAATTCAGAAAACAGACAGATAATACTATTTTTGCTTTATTTATTCTAAATAACAGAAAGTAAAAAGAGGGTACAGAAGGTTGTGCTTCTAGTTTCATTCATCTCATGATCATCAAAATGAATCCGCTAACAAGGTTGATCAAGTCTTGTTAACAAACTCATTCCGAATAACACAGAACCAGAGAAATTTCGAATAACACTAAGTTACCTCAACGGGGATATGAAAATCCCCAACAATAAGAATATCATACTTCTTCTTGATAGTAGGGAGAGGAAATTCAAAACCTCCAATAATGATAGTTGGAACTTTTCCAATAGAATTGATGCTATGGACTTGAGATTGTTTCCTCGGAAAGTGTACCGTATGCTCATTACCATTAACATGAAAAGTGACATTGCCTTTGTTGCAATCAATAACAGCCCCTGCAGTATTTAGAAAAGGTCTACCAAGGATAATCAACATACTATCGTCCTCGGGAATATCAAGAATAACAAAGTTCGTTAAGATAGTGACATTTGCAACCACAACAGGCACATCCTCACAAACACCGACAGGTATAGCAGTTGATTTATCAGCCATTTGCAAAGATATTTCAGTAGGTGTCAACTTATTCAATTCAAGTCTACGATATAAAGAGAGAGGCATAACACTAACACCGGCTCCAAGATCACATAAAGCAGTTCTAACATAATTTCTTTTAATGGAGCACGGTATAGTTGGTACCCCTGGATCTCCAAGTTTCTTAGGTATTCCACCTTTAAAAGTATAATTAGCAAGCATGGTGGAAATTTCAGCTTTCGGTATCTTTCTTTTATTTGTAATGACATCCTTCATATACTTAGCATAAGGATTTACTTTAAACATATCAGTTAAGCGCATACGTAAGAAAATAGGTCTAATCATTTCAGCAAAGCGCTCAAAATCCTCATCATCCTTTGTCTTGGATGGTTTAGGAGGAAAGGGCATGGGTTTCTGAACCCATGGTTCTCTTTCTCTACTGTGCTTCCTAGCAACAAAATCTCTCTTATCATAACGTTGATTCTTTGATTGTGGTTACCAAGATCAACAACAGGTTCAATCTCTACTTCATTGTTTTTGCTAGGTTGAGCATCAACATGAACATTATCATTAACATTATCACTAGGTTCATGTTCATTACCTGATTGAGTTTCAGCATCAGAAATAGAAATATCATTGGGATTCTCGGGTGTGTCTACAGTAGGTTCACTAGAAGCATGCAAAGTTCTATCGTTTTTCTTTTTCTTCTTTTTAGAAGAACTAGGTGCCTCTAAATTCTTTCTCTGAGAATCTTGCCCGATTCTCTTAGGGTGGCCTTCAGGATACAAAGGTTCCTGAGTCATTCTACCAGCTCTAGTAGCCACTCTAACAACAAAGTCATTTTTATTATTTATTTCATCAAGCAAATCATTTTGAGCTTTAAGTACTTGCTCAGCTTGAGTAGCAACCATAGAAGTATATTTGCTAATGAGTTTGAGTTCACCTTTAACTCTAGCCATGTTATCGCTCACACGTCCTACCTCAAAAGCATTATTCTTTAACTCTCTACCAACATAAGCATTAAAACTTTCTTGTTTAGCCATAAAATCATCAAATTCATCTAAGCATGGGCTATGAAATTTAGTAGAGGGGATTTCAACTTTATCATATCTATAGAGAGAATTTACCTTTACTACCTGTGTCGGGTTATCAAGACAATGTGGTTCTTCAATAGGCGGTATATTAAGACCATGTATTTCTTCAATAGGAGGTAAATTCTTAACATCTTCAGCTTTAATACCTTTTTCTTTCATTGATTTCTTTGCCTCTTGCATATCTTCAGGACTGAGAAATAAAACACCTCGCTTCTTCGGAGTGGTTTTAGGAATAGGCTCAGGAGTTGGCTCAATTGGTTCAGGAATTGCCTCAGGAATTGGCTCAGGAAGAGTCCAATTATTTTCATTAGTCAACATATTATTCAATCGCAATTCAGCTTCGTCAACTGTTCTTTCCCTGAAAACACAACCAGCACAACTATCCAAGTAGTCCTTGGAAGCATCGGTTAGTCCATTATAAAAGATATCAAGTATTTCATTTTTCTTGAGAGGATGATCAGGCAAAGCATTAAGTAAACGGAGAAGCCTCCCCCAAGCTTGTGGGAGACTCTCTTCTTTGATTTGCACAAAATTATATATTTCCCACAAGGCAGCTTGTTTCTTATGAGCAGGGAAATATTTAGCAGAGAAGTAATAAATCATATCCTGGGGACTACGCACACAACCAGGAGCAAGAGAATTATACCAAGTCTTAGCATCACCCTTTAATGAGAATGGAAATATCTTAAGGATATAAAAATAGCGAGATCTATCATCATGAGTAAACAGGGTAGCTATATCATTCAACTTGGTAAGATGTGCCACAACAGTTTCAGATTCAAGGCCATAAAAAGGATCAGATTCAACTGAAGTAATAATCTCAGGATCAATAGAGAATTCATAATCCTTATCAGTAACACAGATAGGTGAAGTAGCAAAAGCAGGGTCAGGTTTCATTCTAGCATTAAGAGACTGCTACTTCCATTTAGCTAATAATTTCTTAAAATCATATCTATCATTGCAAGCAAAGATGGCTCTAGCAGCTTCTTCATTCATAACATAACCCTCAGGAAAAACAGGCAATTCATAATCATTGGGAGAATTTTCACCATCACTATCATCAATAATAGCATCTTCAGTAATTTTATTCCCCCTAACTCTAGCAAGTTGTTCATCCAAAAGTTCACCTAATGGCAAAGTAGTATCACGCATAGAAGTAGTTTCATCATAAGTATCATGCATAGAAGAGGTGGCATCATCAATAACATGCGACATATCAGAATTCATAGCAGTAGTAGGTTTAGGTGTCGCAAGTTTACTCAAAACAAAAGGAGAATCTAGTGCAGAGCTAGATGGCAGTTCCTTACCTCCCCTCGTAGTTGAGGGGAAAATCGTAGTTCTGTCGTCTTTCAAGTTCTTCATAGTGATCAACAGATATAAATCCCAAGTGACTCAGAGAATAGATCTATGCTCCCAAGCAACGGCGCCAGAAATTAGTCTTGATAACCCACAAGTGTAGGGGATCGCAACAGCTTTCGAGGGTAAAGTATTCAACCCAAATTTATTGATTCGACACAAGGGGAGCCAAAGAATATTCTTGAGTATTAGCAGTTGAGTTGTCAATTCAACCACACCTAGATAACTTAGTATCTGCAGCAAAGTATTTAGTAGCAAAGTAGTATGATAATAAAGGTAACGGTAGCAAAAGTAATATTTTTGGGTTTTGTAGTGATTGTAACAAAAGCAAGGGAAAAATAAATAAGCGAAACATAAGATGTGAAAAGCTCATAGGCAATGGATCAGTGATGGATAATTATGTTGGATGTGATTCCTCATGTAATAGCTACAACATAGGGTGACACAGAACTAGCTCCAGTTCATCAATGTAATGTAGGCGTGTATTCCGTAAATAGTCATACGTGCTTATGGAAAGAACTTGCATGACATATTTTGTCCTACCCTCCCGTGGCAGCGGGGTCGTAGCGGAAACTAAGGGATATTAAGGCCTCCTTTTAACAGAGAACCGGAACAAAGCATTAGCACATAGTGAATACATGAACTCCTCAAACTACGGTCATCACCGAGAAGTATCCCGATTATTATCACTTCAGGGTTGTCGGATCATAACACATAATAAGTGACTATAGACTTGCAAGATAGGATCAAGAACACACATCTATTCATGAAAACATAATAGGTTCAGATCTGAAATCATGGCACTCGGTCCCTAGTGACAAGCATTAAGCATAGCAAAGTCATAGCAACATCAATCTCAGAACATAGTGGATACTAGGGATCAAACCCTAACAAAACTAACTTGATTACATGGTAAATCTCATCCAACCCATCACCATATAGCAAGCCTACGATGGAATTACTCACGCACGGCGGTGAGCATCATGAAATTGGTGATGGAGGATGGTTGATGATGACGACGGCGACGAATCCCCCTCTCCGGAGCTCCGAATGGACTCCGGATCAGCCCTCCCGAGAGAGATTAGGGCTTGGCGGCGGCTCCGTATCATAAAACGCGATGAAACTTTCTCTCTGATTTTTTTCTCCCCGAATGTGAATATATGGAGTTGGAGTTGAGGTCGGTGGAGGTCTAGGGGGCCCATGAGACAGGGGCGCACCCAGGGGGAGGGGGCGCGCCCCCCACCCTCATGGACAGGGTGTGGGCCGCCTGGTCTTGATTCTTTCGCCAGTATTTTTTATTTTTTCCAAAAAGTGCCTCCGTGGATTTTCAGGACATTCCGAGAACTTTTCTTTTCTACACATAAAACAACATCATGGCAGTTCTGCTGAAAACAGCGTCAGTCCGGGTTAGTTTCATTCAAATCATGCAAGTTAGAGTCCAAAACAAGGGCAAAAGTGTTTGGAAAAGTAGATACGTTGGAGACGTATCAGATCTGGGCGAAAGATTCACCCCAATCGGAGTTACGGATCTTCGGATATAAAAGAAATGGTGAAGGGGCAGAATTTGAGAACGCAGAAACACAGAGATAGATCCAATCTCGGAGGGGCTCTCGCCCCTCCCACGCCATGGGAGCCAAGGACCAGAGGGGAAACCCTTCTCCCATCTAGGGAGGAGGTCAAGGAAGAAGAAGAAGAAGGGGGCCCTCTCCCCCTTGCTTCCGGTGATGCCGGAACACTGTCGGGGGCCATCATCATCACCGCGATCTTCACCAATAACTTCACCGCCTTCATCACCAACTCTTCCTCCCTCTATGCAGTGGTGTAACCTCTCTCTTACCCACTGTAATCTCTACTTAAGCATGGTGCTCAACGCTATATATTATTTCCCAATGATGTATGGCTATCTTATGATGTTTGAGTAGATCCGTTTTGTCCTATGGGTTAATTGATGATCGTGATTGGTTTGAGTGGCATGTTTTATTATTGGTGCTGTCCTATGGTGCCCTCCGTGTCGCGCAAGCGTGAGGGATTCCCGCTGTAGGGTGTTGCAATATGTTCATGATTCGCTTATAGTGGGTTGCTAGAGTGAGAGAAGCTTAAACCCGAGTAAGGGGGTTGTTGCGTATGGGATAAAGGGGACTTGATGCTTTAATGCTATGGTTGGGTTTTACCTTAATGAATCTTTAGTAGTTGCGGATTGCTTGCTAGAGTTCCAATCATAAGTGCATATGATCCAAGTAGAGAAAGTATGTTAGCTTATGCCTCTCCCTCAAATAAAATTACAATAGTGATTATCGGTCTAGTTATCGATTGCCTTGGACAAATAACTTTCTCGTAACAAAAAGCTCTCTACTAATATTTACTTTATTGCATCTTTATCTAAACAGCCCCTACTTTTTATTTACGTGCTCCTTATATTCTTGCAAACATATCCTATCACACCTACAAAGTACTTCTAGTTTCATACTTGTTCTAGGTAAAGCGAACGTCAAGCGTGCGTAGAGTAGTATCGGTGGTCGATAGAACTTGAGGGAATATTTATTCTACCTTTAGCTCCTCGTTGGGTTCGACACTCTTACTTATCAAAAATTGTTGCGATCCCCTACAATTGTGGGTTATCAGAC
Organism: Triticum dicoccoides; assembly: GCF_002162155.2. Lineage (NCBI taxonomy): Eukaryota > Viridiplantae > Streptophyta > Magnoliopsida > Poales > Poaceae > Triticum > Triticum dicoccoides. The sequence goes on along the minus strand of NC_041391.1, from coordinate 324,377,221 downwards.
TCCGTTTGATATTCCTTTTCTTCGAAATACTGAAATAGGCAAAAAAAAAGCAATACGGGTTGGGCCTCCAGTTAGTAGGTTAGTCCCAAAAATGATATAAATGTGTAAAATAAAGCCCATAAACATCCAAAAGGGGTAATATAATAGCATGGAACAATCGAAAATTATAGATATGTTGGAGACTTATCATTCCTCTACGACCTGTGTACAACTACGTTGCCAAGATCGGACCGACAAGTACCCCGACAACGTGTGTACCACTACCATTGACCCTCGAAGACTCTGTGGATGTCAAGTTCCTCGCTGTGACCCCGAACATCTACGAAACGTGAATCCACTACTTCCACTACCGTCGGCGTGTACCACTACTTCCACTACCGTCGCGAGAACGTCTACTTCCATCTACTCCGCATTGAACTCGTTCCGCCTCGAAAACGCACGCTTCGAAGGTATAACCGCCGAGACGACCGCCGAATGCATGTGTGTGTGAGATGCACCCTATGTTTGCATCGTGTCCAAGTTGTCATTGCACGTCCCTCCTCGTTTGCCATGCCGCCGACCCATGGGAACCCGGTTACCGGGATCACCCCACCATCCTTACATGACTCGCTCACATCTCACGTCCTTTTCCACCGGTATCTCCATGAGCTACCGGAACCGATATGTTGCTGTGGCATCATTTTTGGATTCGTTGCCGTGGCACCCCTTTTGTTCTGCCATGGTGACCAAATACTTCATAACATGCTCATGTTAACATTTTCATGAAATTGCATATAACTTGTATATGTCATCCGCATCATGATAACAACATTTAAATGCTTAAAATTTGTTGTTGCTTTAAATTGCTAAATGACATGTGGGGATTTTCCGGAATTGTTGTTTGTTGTTCCGGAGTCATTTAAATTTGCCTAAATAGTTAGTTTACTTATGCCTCACCTCTTGCCATGTTTAACAACATTTAATATTGTTGAGTAGCTTATAACGAGATCAAACTAAATAATTGTATGTGGTGTTTTGTCAATATGCAACTCGTTGGATATTGAGCTCCACTTAACTTGTAGTATTGTTTGTTGCACTTTGCCATGCCATGCCTCATTAAACCGGACATGCATCATATTTGATTGTGCATCATGCCACGATTATGCTTGTGTGTTTACCATGTTGTTTCCTCCTTTCCGGTTTGCTTCCCTCGTTAGCTTCGGTTTCGAACCTTCGAACGAATCCTCACAACTCTAGAACGAAACCGAAGCTAACGAGAGAAGCAAACCAAAAAGGAGGAAACAACATGGTAAACACACAAGCATAATCGTGGCATGATGCACAATCAAATATGATGCATGCCCGGTTTAATGAGGCATGGCATGGCAAAGTGCAACAAACAATACTACAAGTTAAGTGGAGCTCAATATGCAACGAGTTGCATATTGACAAAACACCACATGCAATTATTTAGTTTGATCTCGTTATAAGCTACTCAACAATATTAAATGTTGTTAAACATGGCAAGAGGTGAGGCATAAGTAAACTAACTATTTAAGCAAATTTAAATGAGGCCGGAACAACAAACAAGAATTCCGGAAAATCCCCACATGTCATTTAGCAATTTAAAGCAACAACAAATTTTAAGCATTTAAATGTTGTTATCATGATGCGGATGACATATACAAGTTATATGCAATTTCATGAAAATGTTAACATGAGCATGTTATGAAGTATTTGGTCACCATGGCAGAACAAAAGGGGTGCCACGACAACGAATCCAAAAATGATGCCACGGCAACATATCGGTTCCGGTAGCTCATGGAGATACCGGTGCAAAAGGACGTGAGACGTGAGCGAGTCATGTAAGGATGGTGGGGTGATCCCGGTAATCGGGTTCCCACGGGTCGACGGCATGGCAAACGAGGAGGGACGTGCAATGACAACTCGGACACAGTGCAAACATAGGGTGCATCTCACACACACATGCATTCGGCGGTCGTCTCGGCGGTTATACCTTCGAAGCGTGTCTTTTCGGGGCAGAACGAGTTCAATGCGGAGTAGATGGAAGTAGACGTTCTCGTGACGGTAGTGGAAGTAGTGGTACACGGCGACGGTAGTGGAAGTAGTGGATTCACGTTTCGTAGATGTTCGGGGTCACGGCGAGGAACTTGACGTCCACAGAGTCTTCGAGGGTCGACGGTAGTGGTACACACGTTGTCGGGGTACTTGTCGGTCTGGTCTTGGCGACGGTAGTTGTACACAGGTCGTAGAGGAACTTGATGCATCTGAGGTCTTCGATTCGTAGTTGTACTTGGCGTTCGGAGTCTGGGTCTTGTCGGTGGTGTACTTGGTGCTTGAGGTTCCGATCCGGGGGTGCATGCGTCCACGGTAACACTGCATGGTGCGTAGAGGCGACAACTTGGGCGGTGTTGGGCATCGGGATCAGGAGCGTGCTTGCTTGGGCATGGAGCTGGTCGCGGTCAACACGCAAGGCGCGCGTGCAGGCGGATCAAGCAGGCAACAATGCTGCTCGTCCTTCTCAGTCGAGGCCAAGCGAAACGGGGAAGAGGAGCTTGGCGGATGCAAGCAGCAGCACAGGGCTGGCAAAGGCGACGCGGGTTGAAGGAGAGGAAACAACGACGCAATAGGGGCTTGGCGAGGCAGGTTCTGCGCGGGAAGGACGGAGTCAAGGAGCATCGGTGAGCGGGACTTGGCGAAGGGCGGCGCGACAAGGGACTTGGCGCTGTCGAGGACGATGACCTCGAGTGAGGGGAAACTCGGGCGCAGAGAATGCACTGCTCGCCGTCCTCCCGCTCGATGTAGAGGAGGCGATGGCGCGGGTCTGCGGGGGCTCCGACGGGAGAGTCTTGAGGCGCAGGGGTGGTGAGCTTGAGCAAATCCGACGGGGACGGGGCACTGGAGAAGGGATGGCGACAGCTTGGCGAGACTTGGGGACGAGCTCCTGGCGACAAGGCTTGATGCAGGGGAGGCAGACGAGGCGCTGGCGTTGCATCTCCCTCATGCAGAGAACGAGCGGGCCAGGCAGGGAACCCGGTGCCCGATGGCTTGAAGATGGCGCGGCGACGGACTTGGTACAAGGGCCTTGGGGCTCCGGTAGCGCCGGGAACGGTGAAAACGGACGAATCCGGTCGGTGGCTGGTGAGGGGAACGGGCGCGAGCGCTGCCCTCTGCGTGCGTGCGTGTGGGTGGCGGCGGAGGGGGAACGAGATGAGGGAACAAGGGGAGATGCTCGCTAGGGTTAAGAGTTGGGGCAAACTGGGCCTTGGGCCATGGAGGAGCTGGGCTACGGATGGGCCTAGATGGCCTGCTCGGCTCTCTCTCACTCTAAAAAATAAAAACAAAACAAAGATGAGAAGAGAAAAGAAAAGGAGGTTAGAGGTGGAGCTTGAGCAGGAGGGTATTTTTCTCAGACTCATAAAAATGAGCTTGATCCGAGAAAAATAGAAAAGAGGCACGAATGCAAGATTTAAATTCAAACTCATTTGAATATCATTCAAATGGTTTGAATTGGTACTAGGTTTGGTGTGGTCAAAAATGTTGAGATTTAAGGAGGAGCCTCAATAAAGGGGAAAAGAATTATAGGCAAGGTTACAGAGTCAAAACTCGAAGAAGGAAAGGCCAAGGGATTTAACATGCACGTGTATTGTGGTAAATTCCAAATTAATGGAATATAATTTTTATAGCTCCCTAATAATATTGGGAGGATATATGTTATAAAGAGAAATCACCATTTGAATTCCCTCGATTTAAATAGATCAAAGATCTATGCAATTTATTTAGGTGAGTTTTTAAAAAGGGGGTTGCATGATGACATGATGCAATGCAAATGATGCAGTGATGAATGCAACAAGCAAAACAAACACATGGAGAAACTCAGAATAATTGGAAGTCTTCTGGAGCGTCGGTCTCGGGGTGTCACAGAAGGCGTCATCAAGCCCTATGTGTGTTGAACGCGGAGGTGCCATCTGGTCGGCGCTTGGATCAGGAGATCATGGACGGATCATGATTGGATCGCGAAGACATTCGACTACATCAACCGCGTTTCTCAACGCTTCTGCTTAGCGATCTATAAGGGTAAGTAGATGCAATCTCTCCTCTCGTAGATGTTCATCTCCTAGATTGATCTTAGTGAGCGTAGGAAATTTTTTGTTTCCCATGCAATGTTCCCCAACAGGAGGGAGCTGGGAGGGTTATGGGCTAATAATCGGGATTCATTTTCCCACGAGTTAACTCGCTAGCAATGATTAGTCAACTTAACAACCGATTAATCGGTCTAACAGACCATTTAATCGACCTGGCAAGTTAACACGATAAATAGGTGTTATTCGAGTCGACCACCCGATGGGTAGCAATTAACTGGCCAATTAACTGATTAATCAGATGAATTCTTGAACAGTGGCCGTGATGCGATAAGAGCACTAGGACCGCCACCACACCGCTTCCTCCACCACGCCGAGACCATCACTGCCACGACAGAGGATGACAACCCACAAGGGGATGAATTGTTGCTTTTTTATAAATAAGAGTGTCGAACCCAATGAGGAGCTAAAGGTAGAATTTATATTCCCTTCATGTTTTATCGGCCACCGATACAACTCTACGCACACTTAACATTTGCTTTACCTAGAACAAGTATGAAACTAGAAGTATTTTGTAGGTGTAAAGGAATAGGTTTGCAAGACAGTAAAGAACGTGAGAATAAAAGTTAGGTGTTGTTTTACTAAAAGAACGATTAAATTAGTATATCGAGTGTGGAAAAGTGGTGGTATGATTTGCAGAATTGTCCCTAAGCAATTGGGTAAGTTACTAGACCGATAGCAAGTTTTTATGTGGGAGAGGCCATTGCTAGCATGCCATCCCTTACTTAGAATTCTATGACTTATGATTGGAACTATTATCAAGCATCCGCAACTACTAACGTTCATTATAGGTAAAATCCAACCATAGCATTAAGATATATTGGTCCCTCTTCAATACCGTATGAATCAAGTTCTATGGTAGGAAGAAGCTTCTGTCACTCTTGCCCTCCAATGAATAGTCCTATCAACATACAACTAACCCTATGGTGTGATCCACACACGCGCTCATATGATGGGCACCAAAGAACAACAACATAACCACAAGCAAATTAAACCAATCATAGCAATTCACCAATTACCCCAGAGGACAAAAAAATCTACTCAAACATCATAGGATGGATAATAATATGAAGAATAAAGCACCATGTTCAACTAGAGGGTCCAACGGATTGCGGGAGGGAGAGACCGCTGAATATAGATGAGGGAAGGTGATGGAGGTGTTGGTGAAGATGACAGAGTTGTTGGAGTAGATCACTGTCACACGATGATTGCCCTGGCGGTGTTCTAGCGCCACCGGAAGAGAGGAGGAGAGAGACCACCTCCTTCTTCTTCTTCTTTTTCCTTGACCCCCTCCCCCTAGATGGGAGGAGGGTTTCCCCTCTAGTCCTTGGTATTCATGGCTCCTGGAGGGCAGGAGCCCCTCCTAGCTTGGATCTCTCTCTGTTCTCTTCTGTTTCGCGTTTGTGTTTTTTGGCCGAAAACTGTTTCTTAAATTCACGGATATCCGTAACTCTGACTGGGCTGAAATTTTAACATGATTTTCTTCCGGATATTATCTTTCTTGCGGTGAAAGAAGGGATGCAACCAACTTACGAGGTCCCCCTCGAACAACGTCTTGCGTTTATTCTTCTTTCCAAAAATCACATACATTCCAAAATAAATCTTCGTAATTTTTTGTCGCGTTTGGACTTCGTTCGATATGGATATTTTGTGAAACAAAAAACATGCAACAAACTTGAACTGACATTGGTCACTTGATCAATATGTTAGTCCAAAAAATAATATAAAATGTTGCCAAAAGTATATGAAAGTTGTAGAATATTGGCATGAAACGATAAAAAATTATAGATACGATGGAGATGTATCAAAGGACATCGGCCAGTGCTGCCCACAACCTGCGCCGCCGGCTGAAGGAGGTCAGAACGAGGCAGATCCGATCCGCTGGCACCCCCTAGCCTGCACGATTCGCCACTTCGAAGCACGTCGTACGCCGCTGGTCCCGAGCACTGCCGCCGCACCACCACGACCCTCGCCATTGTAGTGTCCCAGCCCAGCTGTGCCGTCCCATGGCACAGGCCCTGCACGAGAAGGTGAAACTCCCCGCTGCCGCCGGCTAGACTTTGCCCGACCATGTCCTCTGGCGGCGGCAAGGGAGGAGGGTGCTAGCGGCAACGACGAGAGTGCCCTCCCCGTCGCCCATGGAAGCGATGTGGGAGGGCCCGATCCTAAAATTTAGGAGCAGTCGCGGCATTGTTGTTTGTAGCTTGAGTGTTGGGTCATGTGCCCCTGCCTATAATAACTGTTATATTTTGCTCAATAGAACCTTTAAATATATGCTTTGAACCATAGAGTTTATGTTGCGATACATGTTGTTCCACCGCAGGACGTGCATGATGCGTGTATGATTATAAAGTGCACGTCGTGTGTGGGGTTCGACGAATTAGTTGTTGACCCGTTGGTTATCTTTCTTACATAGGAATCGAGAAATAAGAATGAGAGTCATCCTCCCGGCTCCTCGGCCGTTTCGATTCCTGGCCGTTGGATCTGCGTGCTTGATCGGATCTGGGCCATCGGACCGAGCCCTGGAATGACCGCGTCCGTCGGATAAAAAATAGTTACTGTTGCAATGAACAGTTTCACCTCGACCGTGCCAGGGCATTTTCGTCATTTCACCATTGGGTATAAAAGCTCACCAGCTCCCGTAGAACCCTAGCCACCTCCTCGATGGGGTCCTTCTCTCCCCTTCCTAGCCGCTCGCCCCGCCCTGCCCGTCTCACCCGTCCCACCGCCCCGCCGTCTCGCCTGCCCCGCCCCGCCCCGCCCCGCCCCGCCCGTCCCGCTCGCCGTGGCCGTGGCCGATGACCGCGGCCCCGCCGTCCCGCCCTGCCTGCCGCGACGGCCATGGACGAGCGCGAGCTCGACGGGGGAGCAACGGGCCGCCCCGCCCGTCCCGCTCGCCGTGGCCTTCGCCGATGACCGCGGCCCCGCGCAGCACAACACCGAGCTCGTCTCGCTCCGTTGCGTCCTCTCCTCCTGCCGGATTCGCCACTCACGGCCACCACCGCTCACCCGTGACCCCGCCTCGTGGTTAGGGTTTCGGGTGTTGGCTCCAACACCGGCGGCCATGGGGTTGCGCCTCCTCTCTGCCTCTGGTCGGTTCATCCCCTCCCCCTCCTTCCTCCTCTTCCTCCTCTTCCTCTCTATCTCTTTCTAATCCCTCTCTTCTTTTGTAGCAGCAGAGGAGAGGAGAGGGGATTGAGCCTGCAGCTCCGCATGTGCTTCAATTCAATTTGGAGTAGAGCAATTGATGTGCTCCTACAGCTGCTGTAGAAGATAGGATGGATGAGAGTGCATCATTGTAGGATTATTGTTGATGGGGTGTCGAGACGTGTGTCTGAACTACCTCATGTGACTGATGAAAGAGGGCAGGTGGCCGACCTCCTTGATATCCATGCCAGTAAGGATTATATATGTCCGTTTTAGCATTTTGTTCATATATATGCCATTCAGTAATAACTACAGTCTTGAGATATGGATTCAGAGATACTGTAGTGTGTGCCCTATGCTGAATATTATAATCTACAATTCTATATATGCCATGCTATTCGGCTTTTCATTTTCTTGATCTACCTGAATTGGTACTATAGAGATGTCTGATGTATGCGCGCATGTGTGTTTAGGCAGTTTAGCCTCCTATTAGTTTCAACGATTGGTTTTGAGTTTAGGAGAATCAAGGAGGTTCTGTTAGGAGAACTTGCTTTTGTTTTCCATGGTTAATTAATCCTGGGACTATTCAAAAGCAGGCCATCATTGCTATTAGGAGAATCAAGGAGGTTCTGATAGTCCTTTCTGTTTAGTGTACGATGGTCACATTTGTATTGACATCAAAATTCAGATTTAGTATGTTTATTGGGAGACCTTACTTATATTACTGAATCATGAATATCATTTGATATTCTAAGAAATAGTTGTCCTGGATATTCCAAGTTATACCTGCTCATACATCTGTTATATTACAATTTATTTGCTTGTCAAATGTTCGTGGTTTCAGATTAGAAGTATGCAGTAGCATCCATATCCAATGTAACTAATGTGTTCCAGGCTTTAGTGTTTTATTTTGATGGACCAATGTGCATCTTCTCCGAGACAGAAAATTAGGGGGAGTGATAGCTCTTGGATAGTTAGCCATTATGATAGAATAATAAATAAAACTGTCGGTTAATGGCTTATAGAACTGGTCTTAATAATAGAATTTCAACCGAGTCGTTGATGCGGTGAGAGCTCGGTGTCGTGTCCGTCGGCTGAGCAGCAAGCCGAGCTGCAACTCTCTAAACATGGTGGTGCTACTGTGAGGATCTCATGCCTCTCACTCTGTGTATCTCTCATCAGCCCGTTCCACTTTTTGCTAATCATTCATACCCTTCATGATCACTAAGGCTTTTCTTGGTTTTGTAGTTGTGGATTGTGATTAAGAATGATGACCCTGGTTAATTATAGGATTTACCATGAGAGCATGAGATCTTTGCACCTGTATGTCTTACCTATTAGTCATTCTGCTAAATAGTAATTACTAAATAATTGTTTCTGATAAATAACGATGCCTTTCTTATACAGGTTTTTTGGTGCGTTTGTGCTCGTCGGCGGGACGGTGCAAGGCGCAACTCCGACGCGGTTCCTTGCCGGTTGGACGGCGTTCACGCGCAACCCCGGCGTGCACTGAGTACTGCCTCGGCTACAACCTCCCTCGGTGAGCTCCATCTTCCTCCTGCTCCTCTGCTTCGGCTACTGTATGGGACATGGCCATGGCTATATTGATCCATCCATCCATCCAGAACTAAGAGATGAAGCATCCACCGAGCTCTCTCAGAGCTCAGGCTGCTTCAGTTTGCTCTTCCCACTCTCACTTACCTTCCCTCTCATGCATGCGCTTGGTTTCTTCCTCATGCAGGCAGGCTGGGTGGGCTCCTCGTTAGCATCGGCTTTCCCTACCTACCACTCCTCTCTGATGGAGCGGACCTTTGGATGCTCCTGCGCCTCCGGTCGTGGGCTAGGTAACTCTCTTTCTTTAATGTGCTCGTGGATGTAATAGGATTTTAGTGCAGATTGTCATGGGATAGCTAAAACAAAAAATCTTTAAACCTTTCCTGGGCATTATAATTGAAAAGTAACCTAAAATCCTTAATTTCATCAAGCTTGATATCTAAAAAATGCTTAGAACTATTGCTAATATACCATCCTACGAGTGCTTAAAGATCTACTTATGAATCAGCTGCATTTTCCAATAGGCCAGCTCCTAATCTACGGCTGTTTCGGCCGTTGGATCAGATATGTTTAGTACAGAGTAACCGCATCGAATAAATGTGTACAGAGCATACAGATTAAATATACTTTATAAATGAATATGGGGTAAGCAATGTCGGTTAGGTAATACTCCACTCTTGCCCACTGAAGGACAAGCTCGCTCTTGGGCTACCGCTAGGTGATCTAATTGACTCGGGGGTGTCTTTTCTCAAAAAAGAGAGGCTCAACCATGAGAGCATGAGATCTTTGCACCTGTATGTCTTACCTATTAATCATTCTGCTAAATAGTAATTACTAAATAATTGTTTCTGATAAATAACGATGCCTTTCTTATATAGGTTTTTTGGTGCGTTTGTGCTCGTCGGCGGGACGGTGCAAGGCGCAACTCCGACGCGGTTCCTTGCCGGTTGGACGGCGTTCACGCGCAACCCCGGCGTGCACTGAGTACTGCCTCGGCTACAACCTCCCTTGGTGAGCTCCATCTTCCTCCTGCTCCTCTGCTTCGACTACTGTATGGGACATGGCCATGGCTATATTGATCCATACATCCATCTAGAAATAAGAATAGAAGCTCCTCAGGCCGCACCACAGCGATTTGGGATTCCTGGCCGTCGGATCGGGTGGCTTGATCGGATCTGGGCCGTCGGATCGACCCCTGTAACGACCTCGTCCGTCGGATAAAAAAAAGTTACTGCTGGAATGAATAGTTACTCCCGTTTCGTGCCATCGCTTGTAAATAGCCTGCCCCGCCAGGGGCATTCTCGCCATTTCGCTTTGTCTGTGGCGGTGGCGTTCGTGCTAGGGTGATGATGATTAACTGTGGCTGGAATGAGTGTGCCTTTGAGCAATCAAGGCACCTATGGGTATCAAGTTGGATCCTCCCTGTTGTCTCTGGAATCCTTTTTGATCCTGTGATACCTATTGATCTGTCCTTGGATGGTCATTCTTGCTGAGTGATAACCAGGGCAGCTCCATTGTATAAACAGATTGATCTGGTGATAAGAGATGATGGGGGTAGGTTATATGATCGAGAAAAGGCGAATCTGAGCCCACTATGCAATGAACCATAGACCCTTTTTTACTTGTATATCTAAAGGTGTTGCTTATTTATGCTCCAGTGTTTATAGCCATCTTCCATAAATCTGAGCCATTGAGCGGACATTTCCTTTTGTTTTCTTTGGTTTGTTCTGAAGCTTTCCCCAATTCTATCTGTCACCACTGCATTTTGTGGATCATGCACCAGACTAAATGTAAGTGAACTTTGAAGGATGCATGTTTTGTTAGCTTTGTAACTTATTTCCTTGCTAAGTAAGCATTTGGGGTTAATTTGTTTTGTTGCCACCTTCTTTGTACATATAGTTTTGCATCGATTTGCCTTGCACTCTTCCCGACAAGCTTGTAATAGTGTTGAACTTTGTTCATTTAGGCATAGCAACTATTTGAATTATGAAAATTTGCTACCATTTGGTTACCACCAGAAGTTTGTCTATTGATAAAACATGGTTCAGGAAGGCATTTTGTCTTCTATGTTTTTTAATAGAATTCTGATTTGGGGCAACGATGATTGACCACTGCTAATATAAGTACTTTCTTGAGCAATCAAGCAATTTGCTGATATAAAACATGGTCCAGGAAGAAGACGAAGAATACAACTGGTTTCATATGTACTTTATGCTCATTCCTTTTAATCTTCAAATGATATAGGAGATTCTTTTGGTGCTCTATTAACATGATTGTTGTGTGCGTTTCTGTTACGTAATAATATTGTTGACAAGATATCTGAAATTACGATCGGAAGTTGCTGCCCGCCGGGTTGGTCTGCAAGAGGATGCCTTGCTCTCTCTCTCTTGCTGCGTAATTAACGTGAATTCAGCTAGGCGTTAATGTGCAGTAAGAGGCAAGGTACCATCTCTCTCTCTCTCTCTCTCTCTCTCTCTCTCTCTGATATGATCTATTTAAGCTTCTATGTCTTAATCAGCAATTAGATTACCACAAATTAGGTATGCATTTTGAGGTTATAACGATGCATGGTTCTGAGTTTTAGATTTAATTAGTCACTGTTGAACTATACATATTTTAGATCTTGGTTCTACTTTTCATTTCAGAAAAGTGTTATCTTTTAATTTATATTTATTGTTTTAAGAATGTGATATTTCCCTTTTAGGAAGAGTTGATCCCAGCTTCTTCCAAGTATAATTTGACTAAAAAGTAAAAACTGAGTGTCGTGTTTCTTAAATGGTCACCATATTTTACTATACTGTTTGTCATGTGAATAGATGAATGTGTAACTGAATGTTCTTTTCTATTCATGGTTGATTCACTGTTGAACTGTACATATTTAGGACGCTGTCAACCAAAGGCGAGAGCAGCTACATCTGTTGTATGCATACTTGCACTATTGTTTTCCTTTGGACTGTGATGTGATGAAACCTGATGTTATTACTTCTCGTATTTACAGGAAATAGTACTATAATGTGCTTATAGAGAGGACAACACCAAGCAAGATGAGCTATATTGAAAGGTGTATGTTGAGCTCTAAAGGCAAGCACGGCCCTGACACTGGCAGTCGGACAACTCGAGCGTGGCCTCCACTCTAGCGTGCAGTTCATCGGAGCCGTCACGCAGATAGGTACGTGTGCATGCAGCCAGGCCTTAAATCAAGTAA
>NC_041391.1:324356317-324360339 GCF_002162155.2 Triticum dicoccoides | reverse complement strand
GCTCGCCGTGGCCGTGGCCGATGACCGCGGCCCCGCCGTCCCGCCCTGCCTGCCGCGACGGCCATGGACGAGCGCGAGCTCGACGGGGGAGCAACGGGCCGCCCCGCCCGTCCCGCTCGCCGTGGCCTTCGCCGATGACCGCGGCCCCGCGCAGCACAACACCGAGCTCGTCTCGCTCCGTTGCGTCCTCTCCTCCTGCCGGATTCGCCACTCACGGCCACCACCGCTCACCCGTGACCCCGCCTCGTGGTTAGGGTTTCGGGTGTTGGCTCCAACACCGGCGGCCATGGGGTTGCGCCTCCTCTCTGCCTCTGGTCGGTTCATCCCCTCCCCCTCCTTCCTCCTCTTCCTCCTCTTCCTCTCTATCTCTTTCTAATCCCTCTCTTCTTTTGTAGCAGCAGAGGAGAGGAGAGGGGATTGAGCCTGCAGCTCCGCATGTGCTTCAATTCAATTTGGAGTAGAGCAATTGATGTGCTCCTACAGCTGCTGTAGAAGATAGGATGGATGAGAGTGCATCATTGTAGGATTATTGTTGATGGGGTGTCGAGACGTGTGTCTGAACTACCTCATGTGACTGATGAAAGAGGGCAGGTGGCCGACCTCCTTGATATCCATGCCAGTAAGGATTATATATGTCCGTTTTAGCATTTTGTTCATATATATGCCATTCAGTAATAACTACAGTCTTGAGATATGGATTCAGAGATACTGTAGTGTGTGCCCTATGCTGAATATTATAATCTACAATTCTATATATGCCATGCTATTCGGCTTTTCATTTTCTTGATCTACCTGAATTGGTACTATAGAGATGTCTGATGTATGCGCGCATGTGTGTTTAGGCAGTTTAGCCTCCTATTAGTTTCAACGATTGGTTTTGAGTTTAGGAGAATCAAGGAGGTTCTGTTAGGAGAACTTGCTTTTGTTTTCCATGGTTAATTAATCCTGGGACTATTCAAAAGCAGGCCATCATTGCTATTAGGAGAATCAAGGAGGTTCTGATAGTCCTTTCTGTTTAGTGTACGATGGTCACATTTGTATTGACATCAAAATTCAGATTTAGTATGTTTATTGGGAGACCTTACTTATATTACTGAATCATGAATATCATTTGATATTCTAAGAAATAGTTGTCCTGGATATTCCAAGTTATACCTGCTCATACATCTGTTATATTACAATTTATTTGCTTGTCAAATGTTCGTGGTTTCAGATTAGAAGTATGCAGTAGCATCCATATCCAATGTAACTAATGTGTTCCAGGCTTTAGTGTTTTATTTTGATGGACCAATGTGCATCTTCTCCGAGACAGAAAATTAGGGGGAGTGATAGCTCTTGGATAGTTAGCCATTATGATAGAATAATAAATAAAACTGTCGGTTAATGGCTTATAGAACTGGTCTTAATAATAGAATTTCAACCGAGTCGTTGATGCGGTGAGAGCTCGGTGTCGTGTCCGTCGGCTGAGCAGCAAGCCGAGCTGCAACTCTCTAAACATGGTGGTGCTACTGTGAGGATCTCATGCCTCTCACTCTGTGTATCTCTCATCAGCCCGTTCCACTTTTTGCTAATCATTCATACCCTTCATGATCACTAAGGCTTTTCTTGGTTTTGTAGTTGTGGATTGTGATTAAGAATGATGACCCTGGTTAATTATAGGATTTACCATGAGAGCATGAGATCTTTGCACCTGTATGTCTTACCTATTGGTCATTCTGCTAAATAGTAATTACTAAATAATTGTTTCTGATAAATAACGATGCCTTTCTTATACAGGTTTTTTGGTGCGTTTGTGCTCGTCGGCGGGACGGTGCAAGGCGCAACTCCGACGCGGTTCCTTGCCGGTTGGACGGCGTTCACGCGCAACCCCGGCGTGCACTAAGTACTGCCTCGGCTACAACCTCCCTCGGTGAGCTCCATCTTCCTCCTGCTCCTCTGCTTCGGCTACTGTATGGGACATGGCCATGGCTATATTGATCCATCCATCCATCCAGAACTAAGAGATGAAGCATCCACCGAGCTCTCTCAGAGCTCAGGCTGCTTCAGTTTGCTCTTCCCACTCTCACTTACCTTCCCTCTCATGCATGCGCTTGGTTTCTTCCTCATGCAGGCAGGCTGGGTGGGCTCCTCGTTAGCATCGGCTTTCCCTACCTACCACTCCTCTCTGATGGAGCGGACCTTTGGATGCTCCTGCGCCTCCGGTCGTGGGCTAGGTAACTCTCTTTCTTTAATGTGCTCGTGGATGTAATAGGATTTTAGTGCAGATTGTCATGGGATAGCTAAAACAAAAAATCTTTAAACCTTTCCTGGGCATTATAATTGAAAAGTAACCTAAAATCCTTAATTTCATCAAGCTTGATATCTAAAAAATGCTTAGAACTATTGCTAATATACCATCCTACGAGTGCTTAAAGATCTACTTATGAATCAGCTGCATTTTCCAATAGGCCAGCTCCTAATCTACGGCTGTTTCGGCCGTTGGATCAGATATGTTTAATACAGAGTAACCGCATCGAATAAATGTGTACAGAGCATACAGATTAAATATACTTTATAAATGAATATGGGGTAAGCAATGTCGGTTAGGTAATACTCCACTCTTGCCCACTGAAGGACAAGCTCGCTCTTGGGCTACCGCTAGGTGATCTAATTGACTCGGGGGTGTCTTTTCTCAAAAAAGAGAGGCTCAACCATGAGAGCATGAGATCTTTGCACCTGTATGTCTTACCTATTAATCATTCTGCTAAATAGTAATTACTAAATAATTGTTTCTGATAAATAACGATGCCTTTCTTATACAGGTTTTTTGGTGCGTTTGTGCTCGTCGGCGGGACGGTGCAAGGCGCAACTCCGACGCGGTTCCTTGCCGGTTGGACGGCGTTCACGCGCAACCCCGGCGTGCACTGAGTACTGCCTCGGCTACAACCTCCCTTGGTGAGCTCCATCTTCCTCCTGCTCCTCTGCTTCGACTACTGTATGGGACATGGCCATGGCTATATTGATCCATACATCCATCTAGAAATAAGAATAGAAGCTCCTCAGGCCGCACCACAGCGATTTGGGATTCCTGGCCGTCGGATCGGGTGGCTTGATCGGATCTGGGCCGTCGGATCGACCCCTGTAACGACCTCGTCCGTCGGATAAAAAAAAGTTACTGCTGGAATGAATAGTTACTCCCGTTTCGTGCCATCGCTTGTAAATAGCCTGCCCCGCCAGGGGCATTCTCGCCATTTCGCTTTGTCTGTGGCGGTGGCGTTCGTGCTAGGGTGATGATGATTAACTGTGGCTGGAATGAGTGTGCCTTTGAGCAATCAAGGCACCTATGGGTATCAAGTTGGATCCTCCCTGTTGTCTCTGGAATCCTTTTTGATCCTGTGATACCTATTGATCTGTCCTTGGATGGTCATTCTTGCTGAGTGATAACCAGGGCAGCTCCATTGTATAAACAGATTGATCTGGTGATAAGAGATGATGGGGGTAGGTTATATGATCGAGAAAAGGCGAATCTGAGCCCACTATGCAATGAACCATAGACCCTTTTTTACTTGTATATCTAAAGGTGTTGCTTATTTATGCTCCAGTGTTTATAGCCATCTTCCATAAATCTGAGCCATTGAGCGGACATTTCCTTTTGTTTTCTTTGGTTTGTTCTGAAGCTTTCCCCAATTCTATCTGTCACCACTGCATTTTGTGGATCATGCACCAGACTAAATGTAAGTGAACTTTGAAGGATGCATGTTTTGTTAGCTTTGTAACTTATTTCCTTGCTAAGTAAGCATTTGGGGTTAATTTGTTTTGTTGCCACCTTCTTTGTACATATAGTTTTGCATCGATTTGCCTTGCACTCTTCCCGACAAGCTTGTAATAGTGTTGAACTTTGTTCATTTAGGCATAGCAACTATTTGAATTATGAAAATTTGCTACCATTTGGTTACCACCAGAAGTTTGTCTATTGATAAAACATGGTTCAGGAAGGCATTTTGTCTTCTATGTTTTTTAATAGAATTCTGATTTGGGGCAAC
>NC_041391.1:324353148-324354679 GCF_002162155.2 Triticum dicoccoides | reverse complement strand
AATGGAGCAAAAACAATTTGGGTTCCCATTGAAGTGCATAGAATGCACAACGCATTATGTGCCATCATAAGCAGTGCATATAATAGCTACGATTTGCTTGATTTTGGTTCGTTTTATCCCTCTGAAGATTGAATGACCTCTCTTCAGGTGTGCTTGGTCTGCAGTGACGACCTTTGGGCCAACAACACATGGACATTTCAGAGATAAACTATTGCATCAGGTATAGTGTATTGCGGACAAGCCAGACATTAGTGTCTAGGTATTGATAGTTTGAGATAGACATGCCAATATGCATCTTCATTTATACAGCAGCCCATGCGTGTGGTAATATTTGAGAACAACAACTCTCATATTTTGTTTGCCCTTTTAGGCTAAAACAACATAGTTTGGTTTGAGGTGCTCTCACAAGATATCAGGTCTCTCCCTCTCTCCAGTTGGCTAATGGTGGTCATGTGTATGTTTTGGTAGACGAGATGTAGATTCCAGGAGCCTATCATAGTATGTTTGCCTTTTTATGCTAGAATAGCAGAGTTTGGTGGCTAGGTTGGATTGAAATATAATTGCTTGGTAAAACTGATGTCTAAAAGTAGTGCTTACTTCTTCTGCAAAGAAAATGTTGTGCCACTTGCTCACCCATGAGAACCATCTTTAACTGGGACGGTGTCAAAAGAAATTATGTAACTGGGACACAATAAAATAAATTGGTACAACTATATGGATTCCTTGGTAAGCTCATGATTCATCTGGCTAAGCAGTCTTAGTGGACCGCCAATGTTGTGTTATTAAGATGCAGGTTTCAATAGCCTTCATGTTTGAGGCTAAAATAATGTAGTTATCTCTGTAGTCTAGGGTAGATTGAAATAATTGTTTATCCTTGAAGCAAATCAAGTAAACAACTGCCAGTAGATGATGAGGTGCCTTCTGCAAACAAAAAAACTAAGCTCTAAGCGAGTATTTTTAGGCGACCTATCTTTTTCGTTGATTTGTTTAATCCTTCCTCTGCTCAATTGATGTGAACCACAAACCTTGCTCTGCTAAATTGATGTGAACCACAATCCTTGCTCTGCTCAATTGATCTTCCCAGCAAATCAATGAACATGTGCCCACAGGGACACAGTCAAAGGTGCGCCTGTCAACTTAATGGTTTTCATCCATAGTGCTTTGCCATTATTTTTATTTTTATTGTTTTTCTCATTTGCCACTGTTGCCCATTCTTTCTGGGACCAGTATATACATCATGATTTTATTTTTATGTAATTTTTATTTATACTTGAAGCAAGGTATCTGAAAACCTGATGGGAAATGAGGAGGTGCCCTTTGCAAGTAAAAAGACTAAGTTGGAGACCAAGTGCCTTTAGGCAACGCGCCCTTTTGGTTCGTTTGTTCGGTACTTTTTTTTTGCTAATTTACTGCTCCCTGTGGTATATATGTTTTGATTTTTGTTTGGAATTCTATTTCTGCAGGATCGTAGCGTATCAGTTGCCGATGTGCAGAAAATGCTGATTTAGCGGATGGATGGCCTTTTCCATCT
>NC_041391.1:324351962-324352530 GCF_002162155.2 Triticum dicoccoides | reverse complement strand
GGATCGCTTTTGTTGCGACCTGTCGCTTATAATAGAGTGATCTGTTTTGCTGATCCTGGCCAAGTGGAATGTACTGTCTGTCAATGTCCAAATGCTGCAGTCAGTAGTTAGTGTGACATGGATCTTTGACTAATGTATCCCATCAGTTTAGCCGTGTGTTGCTAGCTGATGTGAAAGTATGTGTGATTACCATACTTATTATGATTATGGATGTTGCTACACGTTTCATTAGCTAAATTTTACCTATGCATTCTGCCTGTGGATGCCATTTCCTCTATTCTTGTATGTGTTTTGTACATGCTTCAGATTTGGATCATATAAAATGCCCTTTTGGGAATGACTGTGAGGTAAGTTTCACTGGCATCTTATAAGAGTATCAAGCAGGAAATACGTGCCATTAACTCTCATGTCAGTAGTTCCATTCACAAAATGTCATGCTTGCCTTGCATTTGATATATAATTGCCTTGGCAATTGCAATGACACTGGCAAATATTATCTTATCCCAGACAGCGGCAATGCTCTACATTTAGTGTATCCTCGATGTATGATTAGTTTTCTTTGGGAGCA
>NC_041391.1:324348085-324350723 GCF_002162155.2 Triticum dicoccoides | reverse complement strand
ACGCGCTCATATGATGGGCACCAAAGAACAACAACATAACCACAAGCAAATTAAACCAATCATAGCAATTCACCAATTACCCCAGAGGACAAAAAAATCTACTCAAACATCATAGGATGGATAATAATATGAAGAATAAAGCACCATGTTCAACTAGAGGGTCCAACGGATTGCGGGAGGGAGAGACCGCTGAATATAGATGAGGGAAGGTGATGGAGGTGTTGGTGAAGATGACAGAGTTGTTGGAGTAGATCACTGTCACATGATGATTGCCCTGGCGGTGTTCTAGCGCCACCGGAAGAGAGGAGGAGAGAGACCGCCTCCTTCTTCTTCTTCTTTTTCCTTGACCCCCTCCCCCTAGATGGGAGGAGGGTTTCCCCTCTAGTCCTTGGTCTTCATGGCTCCTGGAGGGCAGGAGCCCCTCCTAGCTTGGATCTCTCTCTGTTCTCATCTGTTTCGCGTTTGTGTTTTTTGGCCGAAAACTGTTTCTTAAATTCACGGATATCCGTAACTCTGACTGGGCTGAAATTTTAACATGATTTTCTTCCGGATATTATCTTTCTTGCGGTGAAAGAAGGGATGCAACCAACTTACGAGGTCCCCCTCGAACAACGTCTTGCGTTTATTCTTCTTTCCAAAAATCACATACATTCCAAAATAAATCTTCGTAATTTTTTGTCGCGTTTGGACTTCGTTCGATATGGATATTTTGTGAAACAAAAGACATGCAACAAACTTGAACTGACATTGGTCACTTGATCAATATGTTAGTCCAAAAAATAATATAAAATGTTGCCAAAAGTATATGAAAGTTGTAGAATATTGGCATGAAACGATAAAAAATTATAGATACGATGGAGATGTATCAAAGGACATCGGCCAGTGCTGCCCACAGCCTGCGCCGCCGGCTGAAGAAGGAGGTCAGAACGAGGCAGATCCGATCCGCTGGCACCCCCTAGCCTGCACGATTCGCCACTTCGAAGCACGTCGTACGCCGCTGGTCCCGAGCACTGCCGCCGCACCACCACGACCCTCGCCATTGTAGTGTCCCAGCCCAGCTGTGCCGTCCCATGGCAGAGGCCCTGCACGAGAAGGTGAAACGCCCCGCTGCCGCCGGCTAGACTTTGCCCGACCATGTCCTCTGGAGGCGGCAAGGGAGGAGGGTGCTAGCGGCAACGACGAGAGTGCCCTCCCCGTCGCCCATGGGAGCGATGTGGGAGGGCCCGATCCTAAAATTTAGGAGCAGTCGCGGCATTGTTGTTTGTAGCTTGAGTGTTGGGTCATGTGCCCCTGCCTATAATAACTGTTATATTTTGCTCAATAGAACCTTTAAATATATGCTTTGAACCATAGAGTTTATGTTGGGATACATGTTGTTCCACCGCAGGACGTGCATGATGCGTGTATGATTATAAAGTGCACGTCGTGTGTGGGGTTCGACGAATTAGTTGTTGACCCGTTGGTTATCTTTCTTACATAGGAATCGAGAAATAAGAATGAGAGTCATCCTCCCGGCTCCTCGGCCGTTTCGATTCCTGGCCGTTGGATCTGCGTGCTTGATCGGATCTGGGCCATCGGACCGAGCCCTGGAATGACCGCGTCCGTCGGATAAAAAATAGTTACTGTTGCAATGAACAGTTTCACCTCGACCGTGCCAGGGCATTTTCGTCATTTCAAATGATATAGGAGATTCTGTTGGTGCTCTATTAACATGATTGTTGTGTGCGTTTCTGTTAGTAATAATATTGTTGACAAGATATCTGAAATTACGATCGGAAGTTGCTGCCCGCCGGGTTGGTCTGCAAGAGGATGCCTTGCTCTCTCTCTCTTGCTGCGTAATTAACGTGAATTCAGCTAGGCGTTAATGTGCAGTAAGAGGCAAGGTACCATCTCTCTCTCTCTCTCTCTCTCTCTCTGATATGATCTATTTAAGCTTCTATGTCTTAATCAGCAATTAGATTACCACAAATTAGGTATGCATTTTGAGGTTATAACGATGCATGGTTCTGAGTTTTAGATTTAATTAGTCACTGTTGAACTATACATATTTTAGATCTTGGTTCTACTTTTCATTTCAGAAAAGTGTTATCTTTTAATTTATATTTATTGTTTTAAGAATGTGATATTTCCCTTTTAGGAAGAGTTGATCCCAGCTTCTTCCAAGTATAATTTGACTAAAAAGTAAAAACTGAGTGTCGTGTTTCTTAAATGGTCACCATATTTTACTATACTGTTTGTCATGTGAATAGATGAATGTGTAACTGAATGTTCTTTTCTATTCATGGTTGATTCACTGTTGAACTGTACATATTTAGGACGCTGTCAACCAAAGGCGAGAGCAGCTACATCTGTTGTATGCATACTTGCACTATTGTTTTCCTTTGGACTGTGATGTGATGAAACCTGATGTTATTACTTCTCGTATTTACAGGAAATAGTACTATAATGTGCTTATAGAGAGGACAACACCAAGCAAGATGAGCTATATTGAAAGGTGTATGTTGAGCTCTAAAGGCAAGCACGGCCCTGACACTGGCAGTCGGACAACTCGAGCGTGGCCTCCACTCTAGCGTGCAGTTCATCGGAGCCGTCACGCAGATAGGTACGTGTGCATGCAGCCAGGCCTTAAATCAAGTAA
>NC_041391.1:324346544-324348075 GCF_002162155.2 Triticum dicoccoides | reverse complement strand
AATGGAGCAAAAACAATTTGGGTTCCCATTGAAGTGCATAGAATGCACAACGCATTATGTGCCATCATAAGCAGTGCATATAATAGCTACGATTTGCTTGATTTTGGTTCGTTTTATCCCTCTGAAGATTGAATGACCTCTCTTCAGGTGTGCTTGGTCTGCAGTGACGACCTTTGGGCCAACAACACATGGACATTTCAGAGATAAACTATTGCATCAGGTATAGTGTATTGCGGACAAGCCAGACATTAGTGTCTAGGTATTGATAGTTTGAGATAGACATGCCAATATGCATCTTCATTTATACAGCAGCCCATGCGTGTGGTAATATTTGAGAACAACAACTCTCATATTTTGTTTGCCCTTTTAGGCTAAAACAACATAGTTTGGTTTGAGGTGCTCTCACAAGATATCAGGTCTCTCCCTCTCTCCAGTTGGCTAATGGTGGTCATGTGTATGTTTTGGTAGACGAGATGTAGATTCCAGGAGCCTATCATAGTATGTTTGCCTTTTTATGCTAGAATAGCAGAGTTTGGTGGCTAGGTTGGATTGAAATATAATTGCTTGGTAAAACTGATGTCTAAAAGTAGTGCTTACTTCTTCTGCAAAGAAAATGTTGTGCCACTTGCTCACCCATGAGAACCATCTTTAACTGGGACGGTGTCAAAAGAAATTATGTAACTGGGACACAATAAAATAAATTGGTACAACTATATGGATTCCTTGGTAAGCTCATGATTCATCTGGCTAAGCAGTCTTAGTGGACCGCCAATGTTGTGTTATTAAGATGCAGGTTTCAATAGCCTTCATGTTTGAGGCTAAAATAATGTAGTTATCTCTGTAGTCTAGGGTAGATTGAAATAATTGTTTATCCTTGAAGCAAATCAAGTAAACAACTGCCAGTAGATGATGAGGTGCCTTCTGCAAACAAAAAAACTAAGCTCTAAGCGAGTATTTTTAGGCGACCTATCTTTTTCGTTGATTTGTTTAATCCTTCCTCTGCTCAATTGATGTGAACCACAAACCTTGCTCTGCTAAATTGATGTGAACCACAATCCTTGCTCTGCTCAATTGATCTTCCCAGCAAATCAATGAACATGTGCCCACAGGGACACAGTCAAAGGTGCGCCTGTCAACTTAATGGTTTTCATCCATAGTGCTTTGCCATTATTTTTATTTTTATTGTTTTTCTCATTTGCCACTGTTGCCCATTCTTTCTGGGACCAGTATATACATCATGATTTTATTTTTATGTAATTTTTATTTATACTTGAAGCAAGGTATCTGAAAACCTGATGGGAAATGAGGAGGTGCCCTTTGCAAGTAAAAAGACTAAGTTGGAGACCAAGTGCCTTTAGGCAACGCGCCCTTTTGGTTCGTTTGTTCGGTACTTTTTTTTTGCTAATTTACTGCTCCCTGTGGTATATATGTTTTGATTTTTGTTTGGAATTCTATTTCTGCAGGATCGTAGCGTATCAGTTGCCGATGTGCAGAAAATGCTGATTTAGCGGATGGATGGCCTTTTCCATCT
>NC_041391.1:324323454-324346534 GCF_002162155.2 Triticum dicoccoides | reverse complement strand
GGATCGCTTTTGTTGCGACCTGTCGCTTATAATAGAGTGATCTGTTTTGCTGATCCTGGCCAAGTGGAATGTACTGTCTGTCAATGTCCAAATGCTGCAGTCAGTAGTTAGTGTGACATGGATCTTTGACTAATGTATCCCATCAGTTTAGCCGTGTGTTGCTAGCTGATGTGAAAGTATGTGTGATTACCATACTTATTATGATTATGGATGTTGCTACACGTTTCATTAGCTAAATTTTACCTATGCATTCTGCCTGTGGATGCCATTTCCTCTATTCTTGTATGTGTTTTGTACATGCTTCAGATTTGGATCATATAAAATGCCCTTTTGGGAATGACTGTGAGGTAAGTTTCACTGGCATCTTATAAGAGTATCAAGCAGGAAATACGTGCCATTAACTCTCATGTCAGTAGTTCCATTCACAAAATGTCATGCTTGCCTTGCATTTGATATATAATTGCCTTGGCAATTGCAATGACACTGGCAAATATTATCTTATCCCAGACAGCGGCAATGCTCTACATTTAGTGTATCCTCGATGTATGATTAGTTTTCTTTGGGAGCACTGATAGGTCTGCTTGGCCGCTGGGACAATACACTGGACCAGGCACCGTGCGCCAGGGCGCACTTCCGATCTAGTGTATCATTAGGGCATCCACAGTGTGTAGAGGCAACCCAGCCTCTAAGGTGGGCCCCATACACCTGCCTCTAAGCCAATGCATCCTTCCCGCAATGTGAGCCTCTAAGCCCATGGGCCCACCAGCTGCCTCTAACCACCGAACACTCTTCCCTTCGCGCAAAAAAATCCCCAATCGATTCCAATCCCTAGCGGCTGCAGGAACCACGCCATCGTCTCGACCGTCTCCGGCGACCAGGCGAACCAAATACCTCGCGCGAGGCCGGACGACGGAGGCGGTTGATCTAGCAGCTGGATGTGGACTGCTGGTGGTGGCGGGGGGTGCAGCAAATGCGCCGGCAAGTGCGTCGAGGCGCAGCCGCCGGTCTATTCCTGCTGACCAACTGCGCCGGCGATGCCGAGGAAGCGCTACGCTGATAGCGGCGGCAGCGGCGTTGTGCGAGTACTAGGCGCAGGTCTGGAGCATGGGCGGGTTCACGCGGAAGCACAAGGTGAGATGTGCTGTTCATGGGTTCCCTGTACGTGAGTATGTGACTTTGTATTTTGGTGGCTTTTGAGCTGAATATAGTAGGGAATATCACAGATCTCCATTACAGCCTTCTTATATTAAACATTAGGAAAAATAAAAGATCTAGCAATACAAATATTTTGGTGGCAGCATACAGAGTACATGGTGAACAAATCTGGAATAAACTAGTCCAGAAATAAAATTACAAATTATTTTGTTGGGCCTCTAATACAAGCTAAGGCTGACCACCCCCGAATCGTTGCCATAGATACTCTATCAAATCGCCTTTGAGTTGTCGATGTGTAGCTCGATCACAAATTGCTGAGCCTATCTCCAGCACTCTGGCAAATTCATGAATTGGCCCATGGTTCAGATTATCTATTTCGTTGTTAAAGGTACCCTGATCATAGTCATAGTCGAAGCGAACCTCATAGGAATCCCGCTCATCCTCGACTATCATATTATGCAATATAACACATGCATACATGATATCAGCAATATCTTGCCTATACCAAAGATTAACCGGACCACGTACAATAGCAAATCGAGATTGTAGAACTCCAAAATGCACGTTCAACATCTTTTCTTGCACCTTCTTGCATCTTTGCAAACAATTTTGTCTTGTCAGTTGGGGGCAAGCGGATTGTCTTCACAAATGTATTCTGGTTCCAACAGCTAGTTTTCTGCACATGTATTCTGGTTCCAACAGCTAGTTTTCTGAATATGCAGCTCTTTTCAACGGCTAGTTTTCTGCACATTTATTCTTGTTCCAGCGGCTAGTTTTCTGAACATGCAACATTTATTCTGGTTTCAACAACTCTTTTCAACATTGATACATTGATGATAGACTAAATAATACAATACCGAAACTAAAAGATATCTTTGACAGAAATGGAAAGATACATTGATGAGAGCCTGAAACTAAATGATACAATACCGAAACTAAAAGATACATTGCTGAAATGGAAAGATACATTGATGAGAGGCTGAAACTAAATGGTACTACTAATTATTAAATAGATAGCTCCATGCCTAGAAGATTCAGAAGCTGGTTATATCGCTGTAGCTTTGCTGCATCATATCCGGATGTGTCTGTCTCTAGTAACTTCATATACTTGCTCAATTTTTTGGTTCTTGCCTTCTCAAGTGTGGCAGCAGCGTAATCTTTCATTGCAGATGCCTTCTCCTTTCTTGCTTATGCAGCCATCTCTATTGCAGCTGATTTTCTTGCTATGGCATCATGATATAGTTGCATAGTTGGATCTGGCAGGTTGCTTGAAGAAGAGTCGGCCTTTGCTGGTGCCTTTCCTTTGCGTTTTGCGCCCTTCTGTCCCGGAGGACGACGTTCCAATTGTCTGTCCACTGATTCTTCAGCATCTTTACTAGAAGAAGAAATGTAAGCCCCTGTTTCTGAGGTCTTGCCTCTCTTTCTCGCTTCATCCTTCTCTAGTAAGTAAGTATTTTTCCACTTTGGCATTTCTTTCACCATATCCCACCAATTCTAGCGTGAATCTTTTTTTGTATTTCTCCTTGTAATCTGCTCTTACCATATCCATAAACATATTGTCATCATACCCACTAGGATACACACTGCGTTGCACAGAATGACACCCAGCAAACTGAGTCACAAATTTGTTTTGCTTACTCCAATGGTCTTTCAACATCTTGGCAGATCTTTGCCTCTCTTTCGGAGTGACGCTGTTGTAGTCTTTCTCAACTGCTTTCCAATACTGGTCTGATTTCTTGGAGTTACCATCTACTGGATCGAGAGAATTTTCCAACCAAGCATTGACAAGCTGCTTATTTTCTTCCTCTGTCCAATTTCTCCTCTTAGCAATAGGTTCTTCTGCTTCACCGGGACTACTTCCACTTGACTCTTGCTGATCTACTTCTTCTGCCCTATGTATTGATGCAGGAGGCTGAGGCGAATAATGAAAATATCCGGCATCTTGGTTGATCCTAGCATGTGGATCAATCCCGGTGAAGCCGGCGGCTGCAGAAGATGAATGACCATATGAACCTCCTCCATACACTCCATGTGCTGCTTGGAAACCTGAGGTATGTGGAGGTGGAAATGAATACATGTTTTGTGCATACATGGGATGCAAATATTGCCCATGCTGAGAGGATGAAGCACTTGTGAACTGGTGAGGTGGGGTGGCAGATGGGGTATAGTTTCGATTTTCTGGATCTTGGCTTGAGCAATTATTGAGCATCCTAGTGAAACTTCCTGGAGAGTGCTCCATGAATGTGAAGTTTTTTGAGGTGTCTAGGCTCCCAGTTGGTTTGGGTGTGTGTAAACTTATTGTTCAAAGCCCTAGTATATATACTGATAGATGTGTGTATGCACACACTTGTTGTAACGGCCATAATTTGTTGTTTATTATTATTTTTAAATGCAACGGTTGTATTGGATTGGATGTGTATGCTCAGAACAAACTGAGCTTTGCCAGTTTGCACTGTATAATGGTTGCCTTTGGCTTGCTAGGCAACGGCTGGTGTGTTCAGCTTTCAACTGCCATCTTTAAATAATATTATTTTATTCTTTGGAGGCAGCCTCTAGGCTTGGAGGCGATGCCATGGATTTTTTGTTAGAGGCAGCTGTGTGCAATGTATAGAGGCAGCCTTTAAAGGCTTAGAGGCAGCTATAGAGGCAGCAAAAGGGCACACTGTGGATGCTCTTATGTTCTAGAAGCCCAAGAGTTTATCACACCCCGACAGATGCCGACGCTTCGGCTCAGAACACAATATTTGAGTGACACATGTACTGTGATAATGCATTGTGTGAAGCACTGTATGATTGAGCCCGTGCAAGTTATACAACTAAAAATGTCGAGCTGAGATCTCTATTTCATTTTTGAGTAACACTGAGATCTCTGTTGTGTGAGTGCTAGCAGCGATCGAATATAGGCCCAAGATAATATTGTCGGGTGGAACAGCCCAGATAAGATGTCATGTTGTTCCGACATGAGTATCGTACTCGTGTATGATCCGCTACAGTTTTTTTTCCTGAGGGGTACTCTTTTCTTAGAGGTGCTTTTTTTAGAAAATGATCCGCTGCACCTTTTTTTAGACAAAGATCCTCTACAGCTAGAATTACAGTATTCCCTCTGTAAATAAATATAAGAGCATTTAGATCACCATTTTAATTATCTAAACACTCTTACATTTGTTAAGGATTTTATTTTCGGGATCTTCTTGAGGAAATATTTTTGGGATTTTTTTTGAGACAAAAATATTATCGGTATAAAAGAATTATAAAGCTTATCGGCTCGGGCCATATAGCAGCCCTTGTGTGTTACATGTAGTAGAATTTTCAAAATTACTAGTTAAGGAGTACTCGTTGCGAAGGTCATTCCAATTCCCCAGATTGCGACAAGTGACGCGCTGCATATGGGCCACTTGTCGCAACATGGGAGTTTCCCTTTTCTTGTAGACCCGTTTATTTAAAACATTTTATCTCTTAAACCGTGCGACCAAATCTCGAAGCGCTTTCGCCGTTTGATTCCTCGCGTCGAGATGTTCAAAACTAGATCTCATGTTGATATGTTTTGACAAACTTTTTTTTCACGAAAAAAAAGGATGAAAAAAATGAACCGGGAGCATAGGTTTTTTCTTTTCCAAAAGAGGCACGCCCGTGCGTCTGATGAAGTCACAGCCGTGCCTCTCGCGGAAGCAAAACCGTGACTCTCGCAAGAGGAAAAAAAGAAAAAACGTGTTTTTTCCATTTCCAAGGAGGCACGGCTGTGACTCTCGCGAAAGCACAACGTGCCTCTCGCGGAAGCAAAATCCTGCCTCTCGCGAAAGAAAAAAAAACAGAAAACGCGTTTTTTTCTGTTTTCAAGAGGCACGACCGTGACTCTCGCGAAAGCACAACCGTGCCTTTCGCGGAAACAAAACCGCGACTCTCGCAAAAGGGAAAAAACCTTTTTTTTGTGCAAAAAATTGTTTTTTTGAATTTTTTTTGTCGAAAAGCTAGGGAAGACCGGTGGAAAACCAAAACATCGAAAAAACCAGGAAAAAAACTGTTTAAAAAGCCAAAAACGCATGCGGAAAAATTAAAAAAACAAAATCTGGAGGAAGCGCCCAGAACGCGACACGTGGCGAACCGCTGAGAGCGCCAAATGGTGCTGATCGTTGCGAGGCTTCCGAAGGAGCGCTGTTAATTAGTTGCTCTCTAGAATTTCTCGATTTGACGGCCATCCCGGATCCCTAGAAAAAAAGAGAGACTATTCGAACCATCTCCAAGTGCGTGTTTGGTTCAAATTTTGAACAATAGTCGCATTGCATACACTTCTCAACCCAGTCTGGTTGAGCAAAAACAGGACCTAATACGCCATGTGCAACTAGTTTGGTTGCCCGCATTTAGTGTCCCTGCATTAGGTAATACGCAAGTGCACTTTGTTTGGTTGGCTGCATTGGCCCTAGTGGCACATGAACACGTCGTTTGGTTGCATACGGCGTACATGTTGTGCTTACCTTGTATCCTAGTTGGTGAGCTTACCCACAATGATCGCACCTAGCACAGCAATGCTACAACACAGCAATGGTGACGAACTGGGCAAAGATGATGAAGTTCTTCAGCTTCAGCCCAGACTGACAATCCACCTTAGCAGCTTCCACTTTGACAGCTCCAACCTTGGCATTGTCAACACAGCTGTCTCCGTGCTTTCGCACCCAGGCGGAATAAGCTTGTTCTGCTGCCTGCTTAGTCTTGAACCCTCTATAGTTGTTGTTGCTATACGATGCCACTTGTGCATTGACTTCTTCACATAAAATATAAACCCCTGAAACCTCACCGATGAACACGGCATACCACTTGCCCTAGCAATGCACAAAAGCAAGAGTTGAAGCGGTAAATCAATGGAGCACAAGTAGCAAGCAAAGTAGCATACAAAAAACAATGGAGCAGAACAGAAGTAAAGCATGCATGATCATACGGCATAGCAAGTTCAACCTAGCACTACCTTGGTGTTAACCTACCACCACATCCAAAAGAGGGTGTCGTCCTACCACCACAAGTTCACCATCAGCGTGAGGGTTAGTATATACCACCTCACCGAAATATACAGACCATCAAATAGTTTTTGAGCCCTAGCTACACAAAATGTACGTCGTCATCGTCATCGTTGTCGCCACCGCCATTGCCGTCGGGGATCATGCACGCTCACATGCAACACTACTCTAGTAGTAGTGCTTGCCCAGCCAGCTCCTGAGCCACAGCATCCTGTGAACGTCGGCCATGGCAACGAACCCAACACCCTGGGCCTTGTTGTCAAGCAGGTGGCTGAGAGCTGCCATGAGAGCCTCGTCGCTGAAGCCACCGTAGGTCATGACATCGCCATACAGGTCAGGGTGGACGTCGAGGGGCTTGCACTCCCTAATGGCTGTTGCCACCTCCTTCACCGCCTCAGTCATGCTGCAAAAGATATTGATCTCCCCCTCCATCAGGCCTCCTCTCTTCCTCTTCCTATCATGGACGGGGTCAAATGGCTTGTCGAAGGGCTTCACAACGGGCTTGTCAGGGCCATCAAGGACCTCGACGTCCGGTGTCCCAGGAAAGTCTGGCATGGGAGAACCAAGAGGCTCACCCGAGCCCATGGCATGCTTCTCAGTTGTCAGCCCGAAGGAGAAGATGTGTTGCATCTGGCTATAGTTCTGGATGGGTGTGTTAAGGAACTCAACGTCCCTTGGGTGGTCCACTTCCTCAGGTGGTTGTACACCTGGGTGGCAGACACCTCTTGCCATAGAACTCAAACACTTGCTTCGCAACGGTGTTCAAGTGCACCTCCATGAAGCCCTTGTCAGTCCCAGCTCCACTAGAGATGAGCTCACACATCTTGTTCAGCACGAACATGGACATGAACGGCTGTCACTTCATGTTGTTCGACCTACCATCCTTCTTTGCCTTTGCTGCTGCTAACTTGATTGCAGCGGCAGCAGCAACAGCAGCAGCAGTAGTTGGCTCAAGGAGCACTACTGACACATAGAGGGAATCAGACTCGAACACCTCTGAATCAGGTGCCATCTCGGACATAGGCTGCGAGTCCTCGACCAACGATGGAGCAAACTGGCTGTCGGACACGGCAAAGGCCTGACTAAGATCTTGCGTCTGCGTGGTCATGTGCTACAATCGTAGCACGCATTGACAGTGAGCATAACACACAACATACCGGACAATCCAAGAAAGCCGGAGCATACATGTACATGGTTCATCACTATCATAGCAAGCACATGCTTCATCACTATCATACTAAGCATACCGGACAATCTATGAGCAGGAACATACATTTACAATAAACAACATGCTACAAATGGACCATCAATAGCTACAAATCACAGATTTAAGCATGATTCAACACAAGCACAAGGTTGAACTTCAAACTCTACTACTAATCTAGCCTACCACATGCTTGAACATCTAGCCCTACCACAAATTGCAACCATAACATAGCAACCAACCATATCGGCTCACAGATCAGACCACTAATCAACCATGCATCTAGATCAAACCCTCAGATCTAGCTAGAAGGAACAGAGAGAAAGGGGGATTGAACTCACAGAGGCCATGGCTGCAGCTTGAGGACGAGGGGGGGGGGGACGGTCGTGGAAGATGAACGCCGGCTGATGAAGGAGCGCCAACGCCGTAGACCGTCGGCCGATGAAGATGTGCCGCTTACCTGCGCGTCGGCGAGAAAGCTCGAACGAAGGAAGAATGGTGGCGGGAGTTGGGGCGGTGAGAGAGGGGCTAAATAGGGGTGGACTCGGCGGGAGGTGAGCCGAAATCCTCCCGCCGATTTTTCGGCGACGCGGGCGAGCTTGCGCCATCTCCCCTGCTCGCACAAGGGGAGAAGCGCGTCGCCCTCCCCTGCCTCGCCCGAGCCAGGTTCACGAGCTACTGCCGATTCATGCATTTTCCCTGGATCTGGCCTGGACGTGCTTTAAGTTTCGTGCGATGCGGACCGCACAGTAAATACAGGAAACCAAACAGACCAAATTCTTTCCGCGCGGGCCAGGCTGGGCCTAATACGGGCAACCAAACACGCCCCAAGCTTTTTCATCACCTCTCGTCTCCTCCCGTTCTCGCCGCCCCCCGACATCGCCGTCCTTGACTCCCTCTCCGGTAACACATCGTCTTCCTCAAGATCCGATTCCACGAGAGATTAAATCCCTTCGTCTTTACCAAATTCGTTTCCTTTGAGGCTAATCGTCCTCGTTTTCTGCAGTTGGAAGCGGGATAGTTCTTGGGCCACCGGAAGCGTCGCACGCATGTGAGTAATCCGATCCAACTGATTATATTCCCGTATTATCTCGCTCATCTGTAGGGCAGGCGTCACGGTAGGCTGAGCAGGTCGCTGCATTGTAGTGGGTGGGGATCCGTGTGCTGCTGATCGTGTGATTCTGTTACCGTGCTCGAATTAAGCATTAATTCTAGGGCATTTAGATTTGCGAATGTCTGCCTATGTTCAATCTGTTCTGGGGAACGATGCGTGTTACGATTTTGTTGCAATTCAACCGCTGATGGATGCTGAGGCGTCCGTGCTCAGGAGCAGCAGTTCATATGGCCTGCCTTATTGTCAGGATCTGAAAGATAAGGCGTGGATCAATCAAACGAGGTGTTGAGGTCCATTGCCGCTTGTTTAACCAGGGCCGGTTCTGACATGTTGGGGGCCTAGGGCAAGACATCGATGAGGGTACACGATATTTTTTTAATTCCGAAATAAATGTTCTTGTCTTGTAGGGAACGATGCACAACTTTTGGAATCCGGAGAATTTCGCAAAAAATAGTACAAGAGAAAATGCACATTACAGCGAAACTTGATGATACGCCAGCTCAAATGAATCATTTTTTTCAGTGGGACTACAAAATACCCCCTCCGTCCCAAAATAAGTGTCTTGACCTTAATACAACTTTGTACTAAAGTTAGTACTTTAGTACAAAGTTGAGACAGTTATTTTGGGACGGAGGGAGTATCATTTAGTTGCAACAAATAGGCACATAATGTACGAAGCTATAGCATCCTCTTCAATAACAGAAGTTTAGGCGTTTTTCTCACTTGATGTGTCATAGACGTAGTTAAGATGCAAGTTGGTTATTGGCTGGTTCTAATGTCCGTGACCTTCCTCATTCCGCGCAAGTTATGTGAGCCACTATGAGTATATAACCCACCTTGATAGATGAATTGACGTTAAACATTTTCATTTTGTATCTTTGCTGGGGGAGATTGACACAGCGTGCAGACCAGGCTTTTTTCTGGGAGCAGAAGACAGTAGGCAGGGCCCCCACTGTGGCTCTGATTTTCATTAGAAATATGGAACTGTACAAACGGAAGTAGAGAGGGTCAGAAGGAGTTATTAGAGAGAAAAATAAATAAATTACAATGAATCTAACCAGGTGTTCGTGCCTTCTTTCAAGTTAAGTTTTGCTCTCTTCATAATGCTGTAGAAATGCTCCTTGAAATTGGATATCCAGTGGATAAGATTCTTGGTTTTATTGTCAAATAATATGATACTTTTTCTGTGTTTCCATAAGCTCCTTGAGTGTTTCGTTGAAGCATATGATTCTCATTCTTTGCTTAGCTTCAATGATCATGCCATGAAGACTGAGTTCCATGTCCTAGGTTTAACTAGAAGTTCTGGCTAAAGTCACCACTGAAGAATAACTACATCAAGTTTTCATTCCCCCCCTGTTCACATAAAAGATAAAACACAACTTTCATCCTCAATATAGAAGTTTTTCTTGGTTAGCATTTCTTTGGTGTTGAGCCTGTTCTGTATGAGCAGCCAGAAGATAAACTTCTGTTTTGACAAGCAGCATGATTACCATATCCGTTTGAATGGTGCATAGGCAGGGGGAGGATTGCCAATAAGCTCAATAAATGTTCTCTTTGTTGAATATTTAGTGCCATTCCATACAAACTTCCACTCATCTATGTCCTCAGTAGCATCCAGATTAATAAGCAACTCTTGGCATTGGTGCACAGCAATACTAGACATGGGCAGGGAGGACATATCATGGAAATCTACAGAGATATATTCCATGGCCTTCTGAACAGATATGTGTTTGTGCTTGGCAAATGAATGGATACATGGATACAATAGATATAGTTTGGTATCCATTCATCATACCAGAAAAGAGTAGTAATACCATTCTTAACATTTATATCAGTCATCTGTTTGCAGTGATAATGCTTGTTCCTATTGCGGTGAACCAAAGTCCAAGACTTTTCTTGTTCATAATCTCTTTTCCAAAATCCAAGTTCGACCACCATATCCCCAAAGATGGAAATGGCACGTAAATATATTGCAATGTAGAGCTTTTTCTTGACAATAAGGTATCCCACTGCCTTGGAACAAACCGAGAAACGGTAGATCCAGGGAGTGGGCAATGGAGTGGGGATCTCCATAGGGATCCATTAATGTAGATACCTAGATCAGTCTTCAATGGAGAATTCATGTGTGGAGGTGGTGCAGACCAGCTAGGAACTGTAGTTTGTGGTCCAATGTATGAGAATATATTGCTGTTGAGTTTTGTTGAGATGTCTATATTTAAATAAGTTCCTGGTAATTTCACTTTGGAATGTGTAGTGCTTTTATTGAACTGGGAGGTACTCACCTCCAGCCTCTCCCTCTATGGCACTGGCGGCTGGGTTATGGTTTGTGACTTACGCTCACGCTCAGACTCGAGCAGCTCCTCCTCTCTTTTAGGTCTGCACATGGGCTGGGCCTTATGGGCCAGGCCTGTACCAGTTCAACCTTCCCCCTCAAGATGGGTGGTAGATAGCTATCAACCCCATCTTGCACATGCCAAGTTACAGGCCTTGGTTCCCAGTCCCTTTGTCAAGCAATTTGCAACCTGCTATCCAGAGCTGACATGAGTAAGGTTGATGATCCCATCATCAAGTTTCTCCTTAATGAAGAAGCAATTAATTTCCACATGTTTTGTCATGTCATGTTGAACTGGGTTATTGGCAATGCTTATGGTTGACTGATTGTCACACCATACACTTGAGGTCCTCAGAAGTTTCAACTCGCACTGTAGGTTCTTCACCCAGAGCATCTCACTCAACCCTTGAGATAATGCTCTATACTCAGCTTCTGCTGTTGCTTTAGACACAACTATCTGTTTCTTGCTTCTCCATGACACCAAATTTCCCACCACAAACATAGAATAGCCTGAAGTTGATCTTCTATCATCTTGACAACTCGTCCAATCAGAATCACTATAGCCATCCACCTCAAGATGTCCACTCTTCACAAACACAACCCTTTTCTCGGAGTGCCATTCAAGCATCTTCGGATTCTGTGCACTGATCAAGATGCCCATTCCTTGGTTCACGCATGTATCTGCTCACCACACCCATGACAAAAGCAATGTCAGGCTTGGTATGACACAAGTACAATAAGCTCCCGACCTGATAATCTACCTTTTCACTAGTTCATCTTGATTGTGCTGTCACTTGATGATTTTGTTTAATCGGAGTAGGGGATGCACGGCATCTCATCATGCCCATGTCACTCAAGAGATCCAAGGTGTATTTTTGTGGTACAAAGATATTCCCTTGTCTGTCCGGGCCACTTATGCCAAGGAAGTAGTTTAGGTTGCCCAAATCGTTTAACTCAAACTCCTTGCTCAGACATCCCTTCAGTTTACCTATTTCCTCCTTATCATCTCCAGTGACGATAATATCATCCACATAAACTGCAGGAATGGTGATGTTCCGATCAGAGTGTCTGTAGAACACCGTGTGGTCACTGTTACATTGACCATACCCCATACCATAGACAGCACGTCTAAATCATTGTTTTTAAGGTGTCCCTAAGGTGTCGCTTAGGCGTCAGGGCGCCCCTGGTCACAAGGCATCGGCCTTGCCTTATGTGCATGTCTAAGGCTTCCGCCTTAGTCCATAGGGCGTCCAAGGTGTCCACCTAGGCGCCATTCTGCCTGCCTTAGGCAAATGAAGACGCCTCAGGCAGGGCTGGGAGTTCAGGCGGGAAACAGAACTCTGGGCGGGAAGTAAAGGGCGGGAAACAAAGTCTGGGTGCCAACAGTTACTAGCAGGAGGAGAGAGGGCTCAAACCAGTTTCTGTTTCCCCCCAACCCCACCTTTGGCTGCTGGAGCTGAGCTTCTCCCCCCTCTCCGGCAGATCCTCCTCCCCCTCCTCTCCTGCAACTTCTCCCCTCTTCTCCGGCAGATCTTCCTCTCCAGGACAGCAGCAGCAGCAAGCAACCAGCAGTCCAGCAGGAATGGCAAGGTGTATATGCCTACTTGACTAACAAATTCTACTCTATTCTGCTGCTTAGAACCCTTTGGCGTCGGCGTTGCCTTGCCTTATGCCTTAGCGCTTAGGCGGTGAGGCGCTGGGGCTTGCCTCGCCTTACCGCCTTAAAATAAAAACAATGGTCTAAATCTATCAGTCCATACCAGGATTTCTTTAGCCTGCATACTTTCCCCATGGTCTCTGAAGTACCAAAACTTGGTGGCATCTCCATTTACACTTCTTCCTGCAGCTCATCGTGCAAGAAGGCATTCTTGACATCTACTCCCTCCGTTCCTAAATATTTGTCTTTCTAGAGATTTCAACAAGTGACTACATACGGAGCAAAATGAGCGAATCTACACTCTAAAATATGTCTACATACATCCATATGTTGTGTCCATTTGAAATGCCTAGAAAGACAAGTATTTTGAAACGGAGGGAGTAATTGACGCATCACTTCCTTGCTGCCCCCCCTGCACTTGTGGATGCCATGGTGAGTACACCAGGGGATTCTTCTGCCACCGATCCTAAACAGGAAGCTGGAGAGTACCAATCTGAATTGTACCCACTGTTGGCTGGCAAGACCTGAACCTTTACATCATCATCAGTGAGCGTACCAACTGGAGTTATACCCACTATTAGGTGGACCTTAACCTGCACATCATCATTAGTTTTAGTGCCCACACAATCACCCTGAGTATGAGACAAAACCTTCTCCCCCTCTTGACCATCCTTCACAGAGTGTAAGTAGTCAAGCTCTTCAAGCAACAAACTCAGATCTGTCAGCTCACATAGAATGGCTCAGACTCCCTGAAGGTGACATCCACACGGATAAATCTGCGTTTCTCAGAGGGACACCAACATTTATACCCCTGCTGACTAGAAGAATAACCTAGAAATACACGCTTCACTGTCCGTGGATCTAGCTTCCCAACGGAAGGCCGGTCATCTTGAACAAAACAGGTACCCCCAAACAACTTTGGGGGAACAACAAACTTAGTTTCTCCAAACAGCAACTCACAAGGAGATTTCATGCCTAGTATCCTTGAATGTGTCCGGTTGATCAGGTATGTGGCTGTCATAATTGCTTTCACTCCACAAGAACTTGGACACATTCATCATATACATCAACGACCGAGCAATCTCAAGAATATGTCGATTCTTCCTTTCCGCCACTCCATTCTGAGGAGGGGAGCGGTGTCTGGACATGAAGTTTGATGAAGAATACCTTGGTCAGACAAGAAGGCCCCAAAGGTGTTGTTCACATACTCTGTGCCATTGCCAGTCCTGATGACCCGCACCCACACCTGCACCTGAAACTGATACTTCACAAAGGCATGGAAATTTTGAAAATGGCTAAACACCTCATCCTTGTGACACATCAAATAAATCCAAGTCATACGAGAATAGCAGTCGATAAAGGTAACGAAATATTTCATTCCGTTCATCGACACCACCGGGGAAGTCCATATATCCGAATGAATAAGCATAAAAGGAGATATGCTCCTAAGCCCCTTACTCACACATGATGCTCTTGTGTGTTTCGCATATTCGCAAGCATCACATGTCAACTTGCCCTTGCCTATTCGACACATAAGTGACATACCATACGGAAATATTCTACTCATCTTATCGAAAGGTACATGCCCCATCCTACAGTGATGGATCATCGCCTGCTTCTCCTTTTCCTCCATGGTTGCAGCACACACCAAGTCTAGCTGCATCCCCCACATACCAGACCCCCCCTACGTTTAGTGGCAGTCCCAACCATCTGTCGCTCCTGAATCAAGCAACAGAACTTGTCAAAAGTCACGACAGTCTATTTGATCAATTAGATCACTCAAAGAGACCAAATTGACAGGAAACGCTGGCACATGTAAAACATCGGACAGAGAAATGGTCAAAGTGCACTTTACCGTACCAACCCCTTCGACAGGTTGTTTTGTACTATCGTCAGTTTGAATAGAGCCCTTGTGAGTAGGAAGAAGCTTATTGCAGGACTCTAAACACACTGCATTTACCCGCAACATGCTTAGATGGACCAGAGTCCAGCACCCACTCCGGATCAGTTTATGAGCATCAATTGTGGCCTTTTCAGTGTCACCTTCATTTGTAAAAGGGCCGAACTGGTCCTCTCCTCCTCGATGACCTCCGACGCTTTGACATCCCTAATGAAGGTTGTCGTGTTCACCATGCAAGCCACCTTTGCCCGTGCAACATCAATGGACGCCTCGGCGGAGGCCAGACATGCACGCAGCACAGCTTCCTCCTTGATGGTGGCGAGCAGGGCATCCTCCGAGTCTCTGCTTGCCAAGGCACGCAGCCCCCAACATCTGCACCCAGCTACATTTCCACCTCCTCTGAGCACTTCATCTCCTACGTGCCTTCCTCTGCGTCACATGAGTCTGGCCACACCGAATCCATGACCCTGGTCTCCTCCGCCAAGTCGTTTGAACATATCCACGGCCTCACCACCTGCCATCATCCTCCCAGGCAGCCACACGCAGCAGCTAACCTCCCTTTCTCCCCTCTGGCGAGCAGCCACACGCAGCAGCAATCACTCCAGCAGAAGCAGCAGCAATCCAGCCCTCAGCAGTTCCAGCTGCCTCCTCTTCCCTTTCCAATCAGCAGCAGCAGCAGCACAGCCACACATCACCAGCAGACACAACAGCAGCACAAGCAGTAGCAGCCCCTCCCTCTCCACGCAGCAGCAGCAGCAGCAAACTCAGTAGTAGCGCACCCAACAGCAGCAGCAGCAAACTCAGTAGTAGCGCACCCAGCAGCTTCCTCTTTTTCCTCCCGTGCAGCAACTCCAGCAGCCGCACCTCCTCTTCTTCCTCTCACTCAGCAACAGCAGCAGCTTGCTTCCCTCCGAACGCAGCAATCCCTCGCAGCAGTTGCCTCTCCGTCTCTTGCGCGCGGCCGCAGCTCACGCACGGCCAGTGCACGTATGAGCTGCCGCCGCTGCAGCAGCCTGGAATCGCCTCGCCACCTCCAGGACTCTCCTTCGCTGGCCTCTGATACCATATTGAACTGGGAAGAACTCACCTCCAGCCTCTCCCTCTACTGCACTGGCGGGTGGGTTGTGGCTTTTGACTTACGCTCACTCTCAGACTCGAGCAGCTCCTCTCTCTTCTAGGTCTGCACATGGGCTGGGCCTTATGGGCCAAGTGGAGATGGGCCAGGCCCATACCAATTCAACAGCTTTGAATTGTTCTGTGTTTAAAGCATTGATATTTGTGCAAGTTATGATTTACAAGTCGTTTTGTTCTTAATATATGATGTTGTATTGTATTTCAGGGCAGATGAGGAGGTATCTGACCCAAAGGCACTCCTAGAGGATCGTACGAAGGCTAAGTGTGTCTACCAGTGGTATGAATATCAGGTAATATGCTGTTTGATTTGTTGTGTACGCACACAAATGTGGTTATGTCTCCTAGTGTGTTCCATTAAATAAAATTGTGTACTGCTGCAACCATGTATTAGACTAGAGTGCATATCACTTGCTCCCAGGAGTCATGTGCTCCCGTGCGATTGAGGCACCTGTATTGAATGGCCATGGTCGGAGCCCAGTAAATTTGCACAAAACAGCCCAGGAGTGGATCCAGGGACCCCGACCATGACCAACGGGCCCAGGTTCCTGGGGAGCACTGGAGCATGTGATTCCCAGGAGCACCTGATATTTAGCAATTGGCCAAGGTCAAGGCTGTACCTAGTGTCTACAGTTTAAATACCAAACAGTTATTCAGCAACTGTTTGGGGTGTTCCTTGTTTATAATTGAACTTCACAATCAAGAACTTCATATTGGCTATCTAATTGTCAGTTGATCTGAGTATTTATGAGAAGTTTTTGCTGTAGACTATTCGTTTCCTGAACACCTTCTGTTTTGTTACCACTGGAACATGATCTTATGTCACCTATGTTATGCACAGAAATGCGTTAAGAGAATTGAAGGTGACGAGACCGGGCAGAAGCACTGTACTGGCCAGTACTTCGATTACTGGAAATGCATTGACAAGCATGTGAGTGCTCTCTTCCTGGTTGTACTCAAATTTATGGGTGCCTTGCTGATCGAAGAAGCCAACTGTTCCTGTGTTCTTTTGTTCCTTGCAGCTCTTGGACTGATCTAACTTGCTTGTGCTTGTTACTTCTATCCTACAGGTTGCTGAGAAGCTCTTTGATAGCTTAAAATGACAAGGAAATTGTTTTCTCTAGCTACTTTTCACTCAACAGTGGTAATAAATAGCATCACTTGCACGCCTTATTGACAATTCAGGTCTTTATCATCATATATGTAAAAGAAGGTTTTGCCTGTCGGGTAACACGACCGTTTTTCTGCGGCCACTTTACATTTTGTTTGTCAGAGGCGTTGCTGGCTCACGATATTTTTTTGTTGTGAATTGAGATATTCCCAGGACTGACTGAGGACTAAACGCTGCCATTTTTTCCTATTGCTTTTTTGATGCAATTTTTTTATGTGCATAAAATTATCCGGATTTGTGAATTACACCCTCTGTTCATAAATACAAGACGTTTTGGCAGTTCAATTTAAACTACCAAAACGTCTTATATTTAAGAACAGAGGTAGTAGATGGAGACTGAATGGCCAATCTCCACTGCTTCTAGCGGCGCCAATAGTAACAGCTTGATCATCAGTAGAATAATCTGAAGATGTGATTTATCTGGAGGAAATTGCATAGACCACAACTATAGAGGTCAGTTTTGCAGACTATCTATTCTACGGGTTGAGAACACCACCTATTGATGTAATCAGTTGCAGGTAACTGCAATCCATTGTTTAGCTTGGTTATCATGATTTCTAACAGGTGGGTCCTGCTTGTAAGAGCATATGTGGCAAAAGGAAAAACTGGCCACATTACAAATTTCTATTCAATTTCAAATATTCGGTTTAAAATCATTTTTAATAAATTAAATAAATTATACATGTACCTAATATTGATCTATAAAATGTCAGCTCATTTGGACCACATGTTTTGGAGTTAATGGCTTTTTTACTTGGCTTATTCAACTTTTTGGTTCAAGATTCAGGAATTTCAAAAAAGTACAAAACTTACAAGCAGGATAGGAATCATGTGAACCGAGCTAAATGACGGAGAGCTAGCTGCAACTGGTTACACCAATACTCGGTGTTCTCTGCAATAAACACATAGATTATGTAGATTGTGCAAACCCCAATAACTTGCATTGTAGTTGTGCCCGCCTGCCTTTTAGCTGCATTTTCATGGCAGCGGTGCAATAGCTGTGAAGATTGAGATCGAGAGAGAATCAATAATGAACAGTAATCTCAAAACTCTTTCTTCATTGATGATGATGAATGTATATATATAGAGAGTGAGGAGTCGTGACCGGCGGAGGGGTTGCGTCGAGGGGACGCAACAAAGTCGGTAACTATGAGGGTTGCTAAACTAAGCAGAGATTATTAGGATTATAATTAATCCTTAACACCCCCCTAATCTATGCTTGTCTTTGTGAATGCTCCACCATCTTGATAAAGACTCCTCCAAGTATGTATATCTAGAATGTTCATCATCTTCAATTTGAGAAAGTCTTTGGGAAAAACATGAGGAGATATGTGTTTGATATGTTGTCAAAACCCCTTCAAACCCAGTGGAAAAAATAAGGAGAAAATTATGCAACATATAATGGTTATTGTCTCTTTCAACTCAATACGAGAAAACTCATAGAATCAAGAGGACAATAAATATGTCGTGTATACTTTCTTAAAAACCCTGGTGGGGAAAACGAAAAATATAACATATGGTCTTGTGTTGATATTACAAGTAAACTCATGAAGCGAAAAAAAGTATAATATAATGCTTTTAACAGGAACAATTCAGGAAGATACCCCCTGATTCTTTCATGTTCCGAAGTCGTCATATACCAATTTCATGAACACATTTCTGGAACATAGAAGTTGATAGAGACCCGGTGAACTAATCTGTCGCATGATTTGACTTGCAAGATATGCAATATAGTGATATTGCTTATTATGTAACCTGTTTGCATCCGGGCAACACAAGAAACATTATCGTTGAGATAATGGTTGGTGGATGTGGCCATGAGGTTTGTTTCGAAGACTCTTCATGAGAGGGTTACCACACCTACTATGAACACTAAGCTTGTCTACGATCTGACATAGTGGGGATCTGATCGATGTATCCGATGATATCAGGGTTCACATTTATGTGAAACTGAAAACCAGGACAAGATGTTTGATGCCCTGGAGATATCGAAAGATATTCTTGAGTACCAACCAATTGTGTTTGGTGGATCCAATGGTATTATGGAACGTTGAGTCCCAATATCTCATTTCCATCATCTCTTGGTCTAAATAGATCTTTCTCTACGTCTAGAGAATGAACTACCATGAGAGTTATGGATGTATAAGATTTGTCTACAATGAATTTCTCCAATATATTATGGATATAGACAACATAATATGCCAGTGAATGTGCTCAATTTGTAGTAACAAGCGGTATTTTGGTTTACCCAAATCCTTCATTTTAAACTCCGTCATTTAGATGATTACATGTGTCGTCATTGCAGACACACAAACATGGATAATCATCATTGTAGGAGTAATCCTTGTGTATAAGGAACTCACTACGTCGGTTACACCAAATATACCGGCAACAATAAGCCATATGGTGACTTACTGAGTTTACACAATGTATGTTGCGTATTGCATTTCGATTCAGAAGTGAGATTCCATCGGGAATCAAGCATATATGTCTGAATCTAGTGATCCACATGGATATGTGATCACTAAATCTATCAACTGCAGAGATAGATGATTCTGTACTGTTAATGATATAAGTTATCGAAAATAGATTCCACCCCCGGAGAATAGTTGGGTATCTACGTGAACCCTTGTGCTACAATACTTGCTCTTTGTTTCACCACCTCGTTGTTTTCAATTCCGTTTCCAGAAGAAAACTAGTGTGGGTATTGCTTATGAATACCTTCTCATTATTGAGCAAGATTATTTCTACCTAGATTATACCCTTTGCTTGAGTTCAGTCTGAGTGTTGTTCACACTTTGCCATGGCCATGGTCTTTGGAT
This sequence comes from Triticum dicoccoides, assembly GCF_002162155.2. Classification (NCBI taxonomy): domain Eukaryota; kingdom Viridiplantae; phylum Streptophyta; class Magnoliopsida; order Poales; family Poaceae; genus Triticum; species Triticum dicoccoides. The sequence goes on along the minus strand of NC_041391.1, from coordinate 324,327,039 downwards.
CTGAATCATTTGAAAGTTTTTTTGCAATCTAGTTGAGAAATATATGTCGACAATTGTAGACTTCCTATTATATAGTTCTCTAGAATCTATATATCAATATATACCTGATGGAAATACGTTACCCATGGTGACTGCTCGCGATTTCCCGATGCGATTGAGTCGGGTATTCTGATGTCCCGGTCATTGTGTGCACTATGACCTGGGTTGGTGGAGGTTTTCCATCCACTGGGTGTGTACTACCCATTAGGTGTCTGTCAACGTGAAGTTGACTTCCATTTACTGATTCACATGCCTTGATATCCTTGCTTGTGAGAAGCTTGATCCTGATGTACTTCTGCCATACATCTCCCCGTGTTGCTTTGAACAGGGAGTGGAGTGGATTTTCTTGGTACCTCCACTCTTTTAGGCATACTTTTGCAGGATTGTAGGATTGTGTGACACCTTTATAGACAGTAAATGAATCTGGTAGGTTATTTGCAATGTGTTGCAAATCTTCTGAACGCATGGTTCAGATCTTTGAGTATGTGGATTTGAGGCAGAAATGTGTTGAACATTCCACTAATTTCGAGGCGTTCTTTATGGTACTTGAAATCCTCCCCTAATGCCTGAAAATGTTCCTCATTGAATCAACATACTGGCCTTGAATAACTCCCCATGTGAGGAGCTTGAGGTATTGACGGTAATACAGTTATTCCTCACATAGATCCCAACTATATGTTGAGGGGCCAATGATGTATGCTGGGGTGGTGATATCGATATGCAACCAAATTACCGCAGATGGGAAATACTTGGTAGATTTCCACGTATCAAAGATAGAGGGGAATAATAGAATGCAATTTGGTCATGAGCGTGTAAAACTGCATGACTCCAACATAAAGTTGGTAAGTTGCAATTTCAAAGTAAAGATCATGCAATGAGCTCAATTCTTTGGATGAGATTCTACCAAATCATTTTGGGTCTAGACATTAGGACAAATTGCTAAACTTCAATCCGGAGGCAATGGAGAAGGCACTCAAGGAGAATTCTGCAATGCTATCGATTTGCTTGAAACCGATGTCACGATAATGAGCCAATGGTTTCGTGTGAATAAAGCACACACTTAAGACCATCATTTAGATATGTCTTTTAGAACCATGGAATACCTAAATAGTCTAGTCAATGGTTGGGAAGAGCCACTTACCTCGACTTGATGTATTCAAGGAGTCTGAGTGGTTCAGCGTAGACTTTAAGGTGTGCGAGCCTTAAAATTATCCCCCTGTGTCACATGTAGTGCACACAAAATCCAAAAGTTGTTATAATTTAGCATCATAATAATCATAAACCATTGGAATTGCTGATAGTTTTGGTTTCAACCCAATGTCAATGATGACCAAAGTGGAGATGCCAAGTTGTCATGCAAAAGACACTCTGGAAAACTATCTCATACGCAACATGTGCTACGGGTTTGTAGTATGTGTAGTACAACCCAGATGATACATAGAGAATGTGCTTGCAATATCTGTTGCATATGGTAAAGAGAAGTTAGTCCTCTTTGTTTCCATCATAAGTTTCGCTATGGAAACTATTTTGACGGATACCTCTATAGTTTAGTAGGGTATGAGTTAAACCGGGAAACAATAAAGCATCCTTAAGTTACTCGAGTACCCACAGGGATAGTAAATATGACTTGAGTTGTGCCAACAAATACCTCATCGCGTCTAGCAATTTTAAAAATCCCCCCAACGAGAGTGGAAACATTTTACTTCCCTGAGTATAGAGTTCGTGGTGCATATGTCCACAAGGCACAAGTCATCTTTCATCAGATTGACCCCGTAGAAATCTATATATAGACGTGAAGATTCTCAAGAAAATCACTATCAGATATATAGAATACATATAACGTGTGAAGATTGAGATCGAGAGAGAATCAGTAATGAACAGTAATCTCAAAACTCTTTCTTCATTGATGATGACGAATGTGTATATATATATATATATATATATATATATATATATATATATATAGAGAGAGAGAGAGAGAGAGAGAGAGAGAGAGAGAGAGAGAGAGTGAGGAGTCGCGACCCGCGGAGGGGTCGCGTCGAGGGGACGCAACAAAGTCGGTAACTATGACGGTTGCTAAACTAAGCAGAGATTATTAGGATTATAATTAATCCTTAACAATGGCATCCTACCAGTGTTCTTTAAGGTCTGGTCAGGTAAATTCCTGTTTTTAGTGTGAACCTTTTTGCTCTCCCTAAGTAGAGATGTCTCTTACAGTCTTTGTCATCATGTTACCTGGTGACGTTTCTGAAAATGTTATCAACAAGTTTGACATTACATTTTTTGAAAAAAAAAGTTTTGAAAACACATGAGGGTGTCTGGGTCTAATTGTTGATGTCTTGTTCATTTTTTAACGCTTTCTTTTATTCCTTCACCAACAAGGTCACATCACTTACAACTAGTGGTATGATATCTACAGGGCATAATCTAGCCACATATCAGCTATAGAGGCCAGTTCATGTGCCCCAACATTTATTAGCTTCTCTATGGCATTGCTTGTAGTTAACGTGTCACGCCCAATATGCGATCCTATCCTAAAGGAACTCGAAGGTCCCACCAAGGATAGAAGTGCATATTGGAGACGCTTTTGCAAAGTGGATATCATTACATCGTACCATTACATAACTGCTGGGGATACATACAAGAGGCATACAATGCCACATGAATACAACAACATCATACACAAGAGCATCATCCGACTACGGATGAGACACAAACAGAAACTCAAATGACATCCACCCTGCTAGCCCAGGCTGCCGACCTGGAACCTATCCCCTGATCAAAGAAGAAGCAGAAGAAGAACTCCAAAACAAGCAAGCATCACTCTCGCGTCATGATCACCGCATTACCTGTACCTGCAACTGTTGTTGTAGTAATCTGTGAGCCATGAGGACTCAGCAATCCCATTACCATGGGTATCAAGACTAGCAAAGATTAAAGGGTAAGGAAGGGGTAAAGTGGTGAGGTTGCAGCAGCGACTAAGCACGATGTGGTGGCTAACATATGCAAATAAGAGCGAGAAGAGAAGCAACAGAACGGTCATGAAGCTAGCAATGATCAATAAGTGATCCTGAACTCCTACTTACGTCAAACATAACCCAAAACCGTGTTCACTTCCCGGACTCCGCCGAAAAGAGACCATCACGACTACACACACGGTTGATGCGTTTTAATTCAAATCTGGTGTCAAGTTATCTACAACCGAATATTAACAAATTCCCATCTGCCACATAACCGCGGGCACGGCTCTTGAAAGTTTATACCCTGCAGGGGTGTCCCAACTTAGCCCATCACAAGCTCTCACGGTCAACGAAGGATATTCCTTCTCCCAGGAAGACCCGATCAGTCTCGCAATCCCGATTTACAAGACATTTCGACAATGGTAAAGCAAGACCAGCAAAGCCGCCCGAATGTGCCGACAAATCCTGATAGGAGCTGCACATATCTCGTTCTCAGGGCACACCGGATGAGCAATCCGTACAACTAAAACCAGACCTCAAGTTTCCTTGAGGGGGCGCTGCAAAGGGCTCTAGTTTGGACCAACAC
>NC_041391.1:324320837-324323310 GCF_002162155.2 Triticum dicoccoides | reverse complement strand
GACCCTCGGGATCCGGAAACCCAAGGGAAAAAGGCTTAGGTAGGCAAATGGTAAAACCAAAGTTGGGCCTTGCTGGAGGAGTTTTATTCAAAGCGAACTGTCAAGGGGGTCCCATAAATCACCCAACCACGTAAGGAACGCAAAATCAAGGAACATAACACCGGTATGACGGAAACTAGGGCGGCAAGAGTGGAACAAAACACCAGGCATAAGGCCGAGCCTTCCACCCTTTACCAAGTATATAGATGCATTAATTAAATAAGAGATATTGTGATATCCCAACATAATCCTGTCCATCATGGAGCAATCTTCAACTTCACCTGGAACTAACAATGCTATAAGAGGGGCTGAGCAAAGCGGTAACATAGCCAAGCAACGGTTTGCTAGGAAGGGTGAAAAGTTTAGAGGCTGACATGGCAATTTGGGAGGCTTGAAGAGCAAGAGATAGGTAGCGCAGCATCGCGATAGAACGAATCAACTAGCATAGCAATGATAGTAGTGAGATCCAAGGTGACGGTCATCTTGCCTGTAATCCCGCTAGGAAGAAGAACGAGTCCATGAAGAAGATGAAGCCATGGAGACGAACCAAGCGTAGATGAATGGATCCTCACGATCACAACGAAACAGGAACTAACGAGAAGGAGCACAACCGGAAAGAAGCAAACAACAAGGTAAACACACAACACATAGACATGGCATGATGCACAACCGAGCATGATGCATGACAAGGCTACATGCAACTACTCATGGAAAGAGATGATGCATACAAGAACAACACATCAAAGCAAGTTTAAATGAGGCCAGAAACAACATATAACAATTCCGGTAAGTCCTCATATGCAAATTTCGAAATTGGTCCAGATCTGAATAAATCTTATGTTCAAGTTGTTAAACAGCAAGTTAAGATGCACCAAGATGATCTACACGAAATTCTAGTCAAGTTACATATAAAGTTCAATTAGTTCGGAGCTACGGCCTAGAAGATATGAGCAAAACAAGTTAAACATGGCATTGATGCAAAAGGCATTCAAACATCAAGCAAACACTCTCAACACAAGGATTGAACATGACAAGATGAAACTATATGCAAATCTAAGCAAGTTTCATATAGAGCACACTCCAAACGGAGCAAGGGTTCAACACATACACATGAAACAAGTTTAAAGGACAAACTGTGCAAAACAGCAACTAGACATCTAGGAAGCATCAATACAATATGCTACAGCACCTCAACATGAAAATAAAAGGCATGGACATGATGTACAGGTAAAACATGACAAAACATGAACACTGAACTATCTCCAGAAAACACCATAACATGCCCAAAAGGACATGGCAAGATTGCAAATAATAACAGTTCACAGACTTGGCAGAAAATCACTGAGCATGACAGAAATAACATCATGCAATGTTTAGAGCTATCAAACAACATGCTACAGGAACTTATCATGGCAAACAAAGGCACGACATGCTAATACTAAAGACAAAGAGAAAAACTCCCTTACTGAACTTATTCCAAAGATCAACAAAAAAGATGGTAGCATACATGTAAACATGGCAAGTGATATGACAGATTTAGAATAACAGTACATGGCAGGACCAACGATAAGTAGGCATGTTGGTGAGCTCGTACCACTCTCCACAGAACAATACATGGCATGAGAAGTCAACCAACAGTAAGATGACATATTTATGAAGCTACACATGGCAAGAGCAAGTTCATCGGGTGCATGGATCACTAGCAAAACACATGGCAAAACTGAACTTAATGTTAACAGGCTGACAACAACATTATTTAGCAATTTAAGAGCAAGATTACAACAAACTACAGAAGGCTATAAATGCAACCAAGGGCATGGATGGATAGAGCATGACATATGTAACAAAACATCCTTAGTGAACATCTCCAGATTATGCATAGAATGACTAGTAGAAGCAGATTTTTATAGCATCATGATATAACAGATTCAGCCTAGCAAAACAGTAACAGCAAGTATCCTACTTCACGAGCTTGATGCACTCACTACAAGACTCACAAAAATACATGGATTGCACCACTGTAAATATGGCATGAATATGCTCCTAAAACATGTAGACATCATGCTCATAGGATGCACACACAAAATGCAACAAAAATGACAAAACATCAAGTTATAACAGTCTCAGCAGGTTAACATCATATAACACTCTTGCAACAATGATTAGGGCATCAAGATAGATTCAAACAAGCATAACATAATGGAAAAAACAAAGAGCATCTCACAGTGAACATTTTGATATATTATGCATGCAATACGGATCTACGGCCAGAGAGTTATGGCATGGCAAACATGAGCACGCAATATGAAAACTACGGGGACGGCAGAAAAAATCACCTCCGGATCTGGGATTGACCCGGCACGCAAAACGAGGCGGTGGTGGATCTCGTCGGATTCGTCATCGGAGATGGAGAGGAGGTGGCTGGAGAGGTCGA
>NC_041391.1:324313112-324320403 GCF_002162155.2 Triticum dicoccoides | reverse complement strand
GGCGGCGAGCTCGCGAGGCAGCGGCACGACGAACTCGGGCGGCGGGGAGGCGCGGTCTCGGCGGCCGAAGCACGCCTGGCGCGGGAGCCTGCGGGAGGCGGCGATCGGGCGTGGCCGGGGAGGCGGCGACGCTGGAGCGGCAGGGCGGAGGCGGGGCGGCGCGGCTCCGGCCAGCGAGCGCGGGCGGCGTGGCTCCGACCGGCGAGTGCGGGCGGCGCGCTTGGGGCGCTCGGGGCCCGGGTTCGACCCAAGGGCGGGCCGGATCTGGGCCCAGTGGGCTGCGGCGGCGGGGGAGAGAGAGAGGGGGCGACGTGGCGAAGCCTGATTGGCCGGGCGACGTGGAGGCTGGCGGTGGACATGTCCGGCCGTCGGGGAAGGAAATGTCCGGCGGCAGGGAGGAGCGGGGCTAGGGTTTCATGCGCGAAATTGGAGGGGGAGGACCTATTTATAACTAGAGGGAGCTAGGAGAGTCCAAATGGGGTGCGGTTTTTGCCCACAGGATCGTGATCGAACGACGGAGAGCATGGAGGGGGTTTAGATGGGCTCACGGGCTGTGGTGAAGAGGGGCTGGGCTGCAAAGAGAGAGGGGTTACGAGCTACGCGGTTAACCATTGGGGCATCAAACGACCTCCAAATAGAACGAAATTTGACGGGCGGTCTACCGGTGATATACCAAGGCCACTCGACAAATCTCGGTCCATTCCGAGAACGTTTTTCTCCCGCTCACGAAACAAGGTCTGAGAGGTGTGACGGGCGTGTGCGAGTGTGGTTGGGCTCAGAATGGACAACGGAGAGAACCGGGGGAACCCGAACGGATGCAAGTTTTGAAAAACTTGCAGATGAAATGCAGATGCTGACATGGCAAAATGCAACACGCAAGCAAATGACATGGCAATAACGGCGAATAATTGGAAAACACCTGGCGCATCGGATCCGGGGCGTTACATAACGTGAGAGACCTCCTTGGACATATAATAAGAGCCATCAAATATGGCCGTTGCAGTTCCTCGAAATGCACTTTCCTCATTCATTCTCTCCACCACATCTTAGTTATCCGAGTTAATGACCATTCTGTTACAGCCGGCACAAATCTTGATTTTGCTATTTCTGCCGCAACAAATTTTTGTTGTTGTCTCTAATCATAGCACCGACAGATTCGGAGTAGGTCATCATGATGAAAGGAGGCATTGACGTTACTAGAGGCTGATGCCATTTTGCTGCGCTGTTCTTCCCTCGTGGGATCAACTCTTTTGTCTCTAGCATGTTATTGCAGTCGATTGTTTTCTTTTTCCCTCATGGGATTAACTCTTTTGTCTCTAGCATGTTATTGCAGCCGATTGTTTTGTTTTTGTTTTACCTATGTTGACTTGGGTTTTAATTAGGTTTTGGCGGTGTTTTTTGTTATCCATACATCATGTTGGGCTGCTCTTGGAGATGGTATTTTTGTTAGGAGAGCCATTTGGGAGATCTTATTCCATAACAAAACTATGGAATTGTGGCTATAAAGCTTACATGGAGCAACCAATGAAGCTCTTGCTTGGCTTGGCTCCCTGCTCCGCTTGCTCGCTCAGCTTTTCTTTTCCGCCCCTCTGATAGCTCGGAAAAAAAATGCTACTTGTATTTTTATTTGAAAAAGTTTGTTAAATAAAGAGATGTTCATGAATTTTCAAAAAATTTGTGAATTAAAAGAAGCATTAATTTTAGAAAATGTTGACGAAATTTTAAAATATTCATGAATCCCAAATAAGTGTTCTTGAATTTGGAAAATGGTTTTGCAAATTTTAAAAGTTTCACGTACTGTAAAAATGTTCATGAACTTTAGAAATATTCGTGATTTTGATTTTCATGAATTTTTATAAATAGTCATGAATTAAACTATAAAAAAGAGAAGAAAAAAGAAAAAAGAAACTCAAACATGAAAAGAGAAAAAAAAACAAAAGAAAGATTACTAAAAACATAGAAAAGAAACAAAAACAGAAACCAAGCAAGAAATCTCAAAACTGGGAAAATCATTTGACTTTTTTGCCAAAAAAAGGAAAATCGACCGCCTATTACGCCTAGGTGTGTGTTGAACCAATGGCACACACCCTTACAATACATGCCCATAGTGACCCCAACAGTCCTCGATGCATGAGGAGGCTTCAAATCAAGAGGGCTTTAGCGTCTTATAATATGTTTAATGTATTCACGATGAGGTTTCTCCCAACCCAAATGTTTTTGGTTCTCTCGTGTTGTGTGTCTGCCCTATTTGCAACCATTACCGACAATTAACAAGAGGCCACCCGTGACAGCCTCCAACTAAAGTGCAATGTACAGTTAGGGCATTTACTATGTGGATCATCAAACAACTCAATGCGGTTGGCAAATCCCTCCTTCATAATGATGTCCTCTTATTTGTTCGTCATCTTGGTGATGATGTCCTGGATAAGGGGGTGTTAACCACGTCGGCTCTCAGAGGACGTCGGTTGGTCTGAGGACCCTCAAAACTACCCGTGCGCCACATTCGTTAGGCCCCCGAAAGGATCAAGATAGAATCTTTAGAAGACTTCATACTCCAAGGCACAAATGAAATTCTCGACATACTTATCTTCAGATGTAACCTACCATGTATAAGCCTAGTGATGTAGGGTTGAACCCTAATGGCCTATCTTTAACGAACTGGAGGGGGATTCCTCAAAGAACACAAAGAACACAGAGAAGAATGGGGAGAAATCACAAGAGGAATACTCAAGAACAAGTCCAATCACACATCCACTAGACTCAAATCCATACAAGATCCACAAAGATACATGAACAATGAAGGGAAAGATACAAGGTGGAGATCATCTCAAATCCAAGAGGAGATGAGGTCTTGATGATCTAGATGATCCTTCCCACGATGGTGTCGGTGTACAAAAGTATGTGTACTTCTGTACCCCTTACTGGTGCATGGGCAGTCGCAGCCACACCAGCGGCAGGGCTTGGCAGGGCAGAGGAAGACAAAACCCAAAGACTACCGAGGTGGATACTAAAAGAACAAGGAGCAGAGGGCGAGCTGGACCACCCCCGGCAAGGGTCTTGCCGGAGCGACCTGCACAACACTAGCATGTCCATCACCCTTGGGGCTGAGAGCTCTGACACCATCGACAATGTTAAAACCAAGATCTAGAGAGCACATGCCTGGTAGCATGCAGATCCTCATAAAGATTGACAACCCACAAATCCACGTGGGACCAAAAGACAAAGGCCTTGCTGGGGACGATCGCTGGGCCGCGGCCAGACACGCGCCCGGCAAGGTTTCGCCACCTCACCACCACTCCAGTGCGACGATAGGCGTGCCAACTAAGCAGGCGCCTGCGTGGCGGCATGCAGATCTTCGTGGAAGCTTTACCATTGTGCCAACGCAGCAGCTAGTTAGCTAGTGTGGCACTGCATGCCTCGTCAGCCTGGATGCGTGTCGAAGCAGGGAGGAGCAGCGAAGGACAGGATGGCTTTTGTTGCCGTCCCCGATAAAGCAAGGGGGCACGTAGGCAAGGCATTAAATGCGTTTGTCCTATGTTGCCGAGCGATAAGCTCGTGCACTATAGCTTGCGACCTCTTGTATGCCACTGTGGCAACCCCTTTGCGTATAAAAGGAGGCCCAAAGCATACAGAGAGAGGATTCAGACTTTTGGACCGAGCACGCATCATAGCTAGTTCAAAAGCTCAAGAACACATATATCCAGACAAGCAGGAATAGGGTATTACGCATCTTTGCGGCCCAAACCTGGGTAAACACCCCTGTGTGCTAACGGCTCGACCTGCTCTTCGTGCAGCTAATCCCCCACCGAACGTAGAAGGGATCCTTGTGACCCCATAGGTGTTCGTTTTCCTCGACATCTTTGGCGCGCCAGGTAGGGGGCATTAGTTGTGAGAATCTGGTCTGTTAGTTAGTACAGTAATCTCTTCATCACCATGGCGCTGAAGAAGAAGACGATCCCAGCGGTTGGCCCGTCCGAGGCCGCTCAGCCTGCACCTGCATGGACGTGCGATGTGGCGGACGCCAGTGATGAAGGAGATCAAGGTCATCCGCGCCACCCTGGTGCGGGGGGCCGGGCGAGCGGCGTCATCTACAACCGCGACGACGATCCGCACAACAACAAAAAGCTAAGTCAACTAAACCTTGAGTAATCCTTCCTTTTATAAGGTTATCTTCCTCGATGGTTTCGGTCCTTGTATGGATAACCTGCACGCAAAAGGAACCCTGCCACGATTGGCAATGCCCCTGTTCTGTTTCGAGTCCGCTCAACAACTCAGGTGCTGCCCTTTGCTAAGGACGGCAGGGTACCTTGCCGTAATCAACATCGCCCCTGTTCTGCTTCGAGTTCGCTCGATAACTCAGGTGACTGTGCCAAGAGCGGAAAGGTAACTTGTTGGCGTTGACACCCTCCACAGGCTGCTAAGGATCCGTCCTTCTAGCGCCAATGGCAAGGGGTGCCCGCGTCGGCAGGCCTATCCAATCAAGCGTAGGGTGCAAAAAATACAAGGATAAACTAAACAGGAAGATAACATGCAATCAGTTCAAGGCATAATAGAGTTATACTACATCAAAAGTTGCCGCGATTCTAACTTAAGATAAATTGTCTTGGGTGCGAACTCGTAGCGGCAACAAGGAATGAAGCAGCTAATCCCGGCGCTGGCCCTCCAGCCCCGTGACTCCGCTGACACAGCTGATGATGGGCTCGATGCGCTCCTCGAGCGCCTGACGGTCGACGGCCTCCGACAAGGTATCAAGCGCCTGAGCAAAGTCAACACTGGGGTTCTAGTGTGCCACCTTGGTTAAGGCGCCCCGACAAAGCTTCCGGGACCCTCGGCCAGGTAGGCCGCCCTAGTGGATTGGAGCAGCTTCAGGGCGTCAAGGACACGCTCAAAGAACAGAGACAGCCTGACGCTATCAGCCACGTTCACCTCATGGGAGAACCTGAAACTTGGCATGTCCATGGCAGACAGCTACGCCGTGAGCTTCTTTGCAATGTCCACAAGGTGGCTGGTCCAAAGCTTCGTGCTGGCCACGAGCTCGTTATGGGAAATAATAGTGGTCCGTAGCAGCAGCTGCTGGTCCGCGAGCTCCTTGCTCAGGGTCTGCTCATGGGCCTGGGACTCTGAAAGCATCTTCTCTTGGGACTCCAGCTTCAGCCTCAGATCATCAATGGACTCGTTCGCCTTGGAGAGCAGCTTGGTTTTGTCAGATATGGTGGTCTACATCTCCGCCAGGTCGTAGAGGGTCTTCTCTCTGTCTCCCTTGAGCATGGAGATCTCCTTATCGAGCTTTGCCAGGTCCACCTCCAGCCTCTCCACCTTACCGGCCAGCTCAACCCTGGCGGCCTCTGTGGCCTCGGCACGGTCGACGGCCTCCTTCAGCTTGCCGGCATGGTCGAGGACCAGAGCATCCAATGCCTCTTGGTGCTTCTGCATCAGATCTTGAGTCCGCTGTGCGACGAGGTTTTCAATTTCTTCATCTTTGGCGCGAAGCGTGGCGGCAAGCGCCGCTTCATGAGCGATCAAGTCTTCCTCCTGTGCGTCGAGCGAGATGCGGCGCTGCGTCTGGTTAGACTCGTCCTTGGTGGCCTTCACCTTTGCCTCCTCCTGAGCTTTCTTGATGTCGGCTTGTTTCAAGAGGAGCCCGCACCGGCGCTCGTCCAGCTGGTCCTGGGCGGCCCTCAGATCTTGCCGAGCCTCAACAAACCAGCCCTGCATCTGAGTGACACGCTCTTGGAAGTTCAACTCGGCCTTGTCCATGGCAGCCATCCTGGAGTTCACCTTCTCCTTGCGAGCCCAATGGAGAGCTTGGAGTTTGTGGAAGTTGGCGCTCATGGCCTGAAGGAGTTGGTCCTCTTCGGAACCACCACTGCTAATGCTCGGTTCGTCAACAAACTGGAGCCCGGCGGCGGTGAGGATCTCCTCATCGAAGACCTCCCCCTCGATTGGCGCTCTGGTGCCTCCCGCTCCTGGGATGCTAATGAAAAGATCATCACCAACTTTCAAGTACCTGCTCGGGGGAAGAGGCTGAGGAGGAGGAAGGTTGGTCATTGACCACCTCATCCCCGGCAGGATCCTTGGCGACCTCTCCAGTGGCGGCCTCCCCGGCCTCCCCGGTAGGCCCCATGGTGGCCTCCTCGGCGGCAGCCTTGCCGGCCTCTTCGGTAGGCTCCTTGGCCACCTCCTCCCCGGTAGGATCCTTGCCAGCCTCCCCGGCAGGCCTCATGGCGGCCTCCTCAGCGGATCCCCTGGCGGTCTCCTCGGCAGCGATGTTGGTGGCCTTGGCCTCGGCGTCCTTGCCGGTCTCCACGATCATGGCGTTGACGTTCGCCTGATTTGCCACGGGAGGATATGAAGCCAAAAAGGTGAGAAAGGCAAGGCCAAAATAAAGAAAAGTTCAAGACAGAGAAAAAGAAATAAATCAAGGCGACAATGGCAAGGAGCAAAAGCGAGTAACTTACCCGCAATAAGTGGGGAGGATGCATCCCCTCCCCGGCAACGTCCGTTGCCGGGGCGGGGTCGCCAGCACCTATGCCCGCCACCTCCTCCTCCGTGCGCATGGGCTCGTCGGTGGGTGCCCTTGCCGGGGACACCCCTTTGGTCGGTGTAGTCAATGGGGGCGGCGTGTCGGAGTGGCCCGTAGTGGCTCCTCCTACGGTCCCATCAAGATCATCAATACGGCTGCGCGCTCCAGCGCCCGCCAACAAGAAACAAGTAACGAACTTACGCTAGGGGCTGTCGTGGGGGCTGCGCTCAGGGCTGGACTCCAGGCTGATGAAGATCGTCCTCGATGCACGTGGGGTGCTTGCCGGGGGCTCGTCGCTCGACAAGTCTTTGGCTCTCTTCGCCACCCGCTGAGCCATCATCTCCATGTCGCTGTGAAAGATAAGATCAAGTCAATGCACAACAATCAAATGGAAGATCAAGGGATGGATGAGGACGCAAAGTGCTTACTCGTCTTCCTCCTCTGCCCTCCTTTTCCTCCTCGGGCTGAAAGACCCAAGGTCGTAGTCGGCCGCCGGGATGGAGGCCGTGGGGGAAGGGGATGGGGTCCTTGCGTGGTTGGATGAGGAGGAGGCAGCAGCCGTGATCTTCTTCGCCGCCGCGGCCACGACCTTCTTTGCCACCGCGGCTTCTTTCTCTGCCGCCATGACTGCGCGCCTCGTCTGATGCATGGGCTGCGCCTGGGCCTCTTGCCGTTGCATGACCCTGCTGGATTGGACTGGCTCAGTGGAGGCGGTCCGCCGCAGGACGCGTTTCTTCTTCGTGGCCGAGGGCTCGTCCGCCTCAGATG
>NC_041391.1:324266832-324312690 GCF_002162155.2 Triticum dicoccoides | reverse complement strand
GTTGGCGCGCCACTAGTTTCCCCGGCAGGCCCCATCCACTCAAGGAATATCCTTCTTCTCTTCAGCCTCTTCGGCCTCGTCCGCCATGGTTCCGAAGCTGCCGACCTCCGCGACAAGTGCTGCCTCGTCTGCCCTGGAGGCAATATATGCCACCTCTTCTTCGGTGGTGGGGCGGATGAGCTCTGGCTCATCGCGAATGGAGCCCTCCGAAAGTTGTCAAAGAACTGTTGCACCAACTCCGCCTCTGGCTCGTCCCAGGTTGGGTCCAGGCCATGGGCGTTGAAGACTGGCATCATAGCAATGATGTCAGTCAGGCGAGAGTTGTTGCTCAATGGATGATCTCGCGCAGGCAACCTGAACGGGTTGCTGGTCTTGCTGGTCTTTGCGACCTTGCCGGTCCTCTCGGCGTTGCCCTCCTCGTCGACCTTGAGCTGAAAGAGCCTCTGGCAGATGGACGCATGCTGCATTACCGTGAAGTTATGCTTCAGGCCAGGGAGGAGCCTCATGATATCTGCTACATTTTTGAAATCCCAGGCCCGTCTCCCCTTCTGATGCAAAGGGGCGATACGACGTTAGATGAAGTCAGCTCCAATCATCTCCAGGGTGAGGCCGGCAGTGACGAGGCGGTGAATTCTGGTGGTGGCGACCGTGAGCTTCTTATCGTTGTGGTCGAGATCGCTCCAGTCATTGCCGCGGACCAGCAGAGTCTGGCGAACCTCGCAAAATGACCGCGGGTCCTCCTCCATGATCCAGCACCACCGGCCCCGCCACTCATCCACCGCCCTTTCTGGCCTCCCTCCGGATACACACCCTTGGTCGAAGCCCTTAGGATCCAAGCAACGCAGCCAGAAATAGCGTCCCCTGGCTGGATGCGGGGAGTGAAATAGTGGCGAAAGAGTGCCATGCTGGGATGAACTCCGGCAAAACCTTCGCAAAGATGGGTGAAGAAAGCCATGCACGCCACCGCATTTGGCGTGAAATCCAGAAGGCGGAAGCTAAATGTGTGCATGACATCATTGAAGAAGTCGGAGAAAGGGGGGCAGAGACCGCAGGAAAAATAATCAACAAAGAAGGGATAAGTTTTCGGATCGCGCTTGGCGAAGGGGGCGGGGATGACCACCATGGAGGGATGCCCCATGGTCTCCCTCCCCACAGGTACTGGAACTGTTCCCTGAGGGTGAGCGCGTCGATCGATGAGCCGAAGAGGGCGTGTTTCTTCCGCAACCTCACTAGCTCGTTCTCCGACGCCTCTCCCCCCTCGACAGCCTTGGCCGCACCCTTGCCCTTGCTTGCCTTGGGCGCCATGGCGGCTGAGAAGAAGCAATGGAGGCACAGCGGTGACGAGGAGGAGCAAGAAATCTGGTTTCTCGCTCAAGCAAGAAGAAGAGGAACAATGATTCCAAGATTGGGAGGAGCAGAAAGGGTAAATGAGCAGTGCCCCTGCGGATTTCCCCTTTTTATGGGGAAGGTGCAGGCCACCTCTTTATCATTTACTGCGGAGTGACGCATGCTTGCCACGCCCATCCCACGCGCTACCCCCACGTCACGCGCTCAATGCGGGTCGTGGAGAAGCACAACTGATGGAGAGATCGTGGCGATCCATTTCTGCCATGCCTGCCTGCGCACTGCCTTGGGCCTGGCCCAACTACGCCATGCGCTTATGTGTGGCCCAGGCCCGAGGCTCCTGTCGGTGTACAAAAGTATGGGTACTTCTTATACCCCTTACTGGTGCATGGGCAGTCGCAGCCACACCGGTGGCAGGGCTTGGTGGGGCAGAGGAAGACAAAACCCAAAGACTACCAAGGCGGATACTCGAAGAACAAGGAGCAGAGGGCGAGCTGGACCACCCCCGGCAAGGGTCTTGCCGGAGTGACCCGCACAACACCAGCAAGTCCATCACCCTTTGGGCTGAGAGCTCTGAAACCATCGACAACGTTAAGACCAAGATCTAGAGAGCACATGCCTGGTAGCATGCAGATCCTCATAAAGATTGACAGCCCACAAATCCATGTGGGACCAAAAGACAAAGGCCCCCGGCAAGACCCTTGCCGGGGACGACTCCAAGGCCCCCGACAAGCCTTGCTGGGGACGATCACTGGGCCGCGGCCAGACCCGTGCCCGGCAAGGTTTCGCCACCTTATGACTACTCCAGTGCGACGATAGGCATGCCAACTAAGCAGGCGCCTGCGTGGCGGCATGCAGATCTTCGTGGAAGCTTTACCATTGTGCCAACGCAGCAACTAGTTAGCCAGTGTGGCACTGCATGCCTCGTCAGCCTAGACACGTGTCGAAGCAAGGCCCAACGGTGAAGGATGGGATGGCTTTTGTTGCCATCCCCGATAAAGCAAGAGGGCACATAGGCAACGCATTAAATGCGTTTTTCCTACGTGCCGAGTGATAAGCTCATGCACTATAGCTTGCCACCTCCTGTATGCCACTGTGGCAACCCCTTTGCATATAAAAGGAGGCCCAAGGTATACCGAGAGAGGATTTAGACTTTTGGACCGAGCACACATCGTAGCTAGTTCAAAAGCTCAAGAACACATATATCCAGACAAGCAGGACTAGGGTATTACGCATCTTTGCGGCCCGAACCTGGGTAAAAACCCCTGTGTGCTAACGGCTCGACCTGCTCTTCGTGCAGCTAATCCCCCACCTAATGTAGAAGGGATCCTTGTGACCCCATAGGTGTTCGTTTTCCCCAACAGATGGGGGTCTTGAATCCCTCGGAATCTTCTCACATGGAGGCCTTTAACTCCATGGAAGTGTCTCTTTCTCCCTTGTGACGCCCGGATAATTAAGCTAAAGTAGACCTCTGCTAAAGATGCCACGTCACCTCTGTTACTCTCGCTAATCTCACGTTAGTTCAAATCGATTCGAATTCAAATTTGAATTTTGTCAAACAACCAAAGTTTTCAAACAATAAAACTAAAATGTTCTAAATGAGTCAAATAATTTGTATGGAATTATAGTGTAGAAACCACACTTTTATAGAATGTTGAAATGCACCAAAATAATTAAAATAGTGGCTATAACAATTAATTAAATGTCTATTGTATTTTATAAAATACTAAACTAAATTGTTTTGGGGTAAAACCTTTTGTGGCAGTGTCATAATTGGTAACATCGATTTAGGTGCCACTTTGGGATATTGTTAACACTAGAATAAACAACAACTAAAAGAAACAGAAAAGAAATAAAGAGAAATAATAAAAGAAAAGTAAAACAAAAATAACAAATAGAAGAAAGACTAAAGTACAATGTGCACTTGAGCCCGCTAGCTATAGTACCGGCCCAGCCCACCATCCCCATCTTTATCTTGTTCTGTTCATCAGGGGCTGGCTGGACGCGCCTGCGGCGTCCATGCCGCCAATCGCCACGCGTAGGCCATCTGTCCTCCCCCACGGCGCCTACTTGACACCCCCGAGCCCCCCTCATCGAACCCTAGCTTGCCATTCCCCTCCCTTCGCGCCGTTTTTCTTCCTCCCCGTGACAAGCCGAAGCTCCGTCGCCATGGTCGTCGCAAACCTCGCGCCCACCATCGTCTCCGCCACCTAGGACTGCACCGGGAGCTCTGCCATCGTCGTCCTCATTGAACCAAACCCGCGGATCGGGCTGATGAGCTTTGCCTCATCTAGATCGACCTCGTCGACACCAGCGGTCCCCGAAGCTCCCCTTCTCCGATTCGCCTGCTCCCGACCTCCCCCGACGCGTCTGAGCACGCCCACAGCTCCTTGGTGAGCTCACGCACCTCCTCCCTCTCCTATTTTTCTTGCGTGCATCCTCTACGTGGGTTCCCCGCATCGCCGCCGTAGCCGCTCTGCTGTGCCTCACCGCCGTTACTCCTCCGGTGACCATATGGTCTGGCCGCGAGTGTCGCTAGTCTCGCGCTGGACTCCTGGTTCGAACACACCTCACTGCTCCCCTCGTTCTCGAGCCGTAGCACAAGCCCCGCCAGAGCCGAAGCACCGCCTCTGCCTGCCCGCGACCTCTCCCCTGTACGTCTCCAGCTGCGACGCCCGTCCGTGCCCTCCTGCTTATGGCCGCAATCCCGCCGTCCCGGCGTTGAGCTCCGCCCGCTGCCAACGCTTGCCGGTGCGCCGCCCGCCTTCTGCTCATGCGCGCGCCAGCCCCCTGTCCTGCGCTCGCCCCGCCACACTCTCCTGCACCCCCACGAGCCTGCACTACTGTTGCCTTGCAGATGCTGCTGCTCGACCGCGCCGTTGCTGCCGCTGGTGCTCTGCTGCTCTTGCTTTGCTGCCGCAGCTGTTCCGTGCTACTCCTACATGCTGCTGTTTGCCGCTGCTGATTTCTCCAGTTGCTGCTGCTAGTTGCTGCTCCAGCCGCTGCTAGTCGTTGCTAATGGCCATAGCCGTGGCCATGTGCAAACACGTGCGGTGTGCGTGTGATGTAGGGTGGAACCCTATAGCGTCGATCTTTCACATTTGGAGTGGATCCTACAGGGAATCACGAAGAACATGCGGAAGCACAACGGGAAACACGGGGGAAAACGAGAGAGAATCACTCAACCAACAAGGAATCGATCACACAAGTGCTAGATCACCGAATACATAGAGTAACATATGATCCACAATCAATAAAGGGAAAGGATACAACGGAACCGTTCTTCTCCAAGAGGAGGCCTTGATGTTCTTCCCTAAAGAGGGGTCTTGAATCCGCTTGGGGATCTTCTCCGGAGAGGTCCTGTCTCCGAGGAGAAGTATCCAAGTGGATGAGCAAAGGCTCTCACACAAACATGAGCTAATCCAATGCTAAGTCTCAAAAGGAGGAGGAGGAGTCCTATTTGCAGGCTAGGGGGGCGAAGGGGTACACGGGCTCAGCCCAACACACGCACACAGGCGCTGGCCGGATGATCAGGGTCTGAAGCCGGATGATCTGGGCTGGTCCGGATGGTCCGGGTGGAGGCTCGGATGATCCGGAGACTCGGCTGGTGGAGGCGCAGGGCCAGATGTCCGGCTGGCGGTCCGGACGTCCGGGCAGGGTCCGGATGATCCGGGACGGGGTCCGGATGATCCGGCTTCAGGGGGGAGGCTTCTGTAGTCTTCGGTCGAATTAGCCGGATCATCCGGATGGGGGTCCGGATCGTCCGGGCTCTGTCCGGATCATCCGGGCCGCTGTCCGGATCGTCCGGCCAGTCTGGTCCTTGGCGCTTTTCCTCTCCGTCTTCACGTATGTCTTCCGCTTCCGGTTCTCCTTGCTCCCTAGCTTCTTCACGGTGAACTCCTTGGTACCTGAGTATGCATAGCATTTCTGTTTGAGGTAGTAACCATGTCTCATGTGAATCGAAAGGGAATTGTGAGAGGAGTGATGTCACCTCGGTTTCAAGAGCTCTTGCACGTGCTCGAGTCATAGGTCCTTGAGGGGTTGGATGTGTTGATGTAGAGTCCATGGGGGTGATGGAAGGATGCTCCGCATCATATCCCCTCCCTTCGAAAGGATCCGACCTCGGATCTAGATCTTCATCACCATGGAAAGGCGAGAGGTCTTTGACGTTGAAGGTGTCGCTCACGTTGTACTTGTTGCTTGGTAGGTCGAGCTTGTAGGTGTTGTTGTTGTAGCGTGCTAACACCTTAAAGGGTCCTTCGGCTGGAGGTAGTAATTTGGACTTGCGTTCGTTGGGGAAGCGTTCCTTGCGAAGGTGTAGCCACACGAGATCGCCTATGTTGAAGATCATGGGTTGCTTGTTGATGTTAAGCTTGGTCGCGAGTCGTTGTACTTGGTGCTCGATGGTGTTTCTTGTATCTTCATGCATCTTCTTGATGTAGCTTGCACGGGCACTTGCGTCGAGGTTGGTGCGCTCTTGTAGAGGAAGAGGTAGTATGTCCAATGGGGACAATGGGTTGAAGCCGTAGACGACCTCGAAGGGGGACTTGCCGGTAGTCGTATGTCTTGCGCGGTTGTAGGCGTACTCGGCGATGGGTAGACACGCCTCCCACTCCTTGATGTTCTTCTTGATTAACACACGAAGTAGAGTGGAGAGAGTCCGGTTCGTCACCTCCGTTTGGCCGTCGGTTTGAGGATGGTATGCGGATGAGAACAAGAGCTTGATTCCTAGCTTGTTGCATAGGGTCTTCCAAAAGTAACTCAAGAACTTGACGTCGCGGTCGGAGACGATTGTCTTTGGTACTCCATGGAGGCGCAAGATTTTCCTACAAAAGAGATTTGCAATATGTGAAGCATCGTCTACCTTGTTGCAAGGAATGAAATGTGCCATCTTAGAAAATCTATCCACAACAACAAAACGTAATCCTTTCCATTTTGAGTTCTAGGCAAACCAAGTACAAAATCCATGCTAATGTCTTCCCAAGGTTGATAAGGAATAGGAAGAGGCATGTAAAGACCATGAGATTGAGCTTTTGACTTAGCTTTGCGGCATGTAGAGCATCGGGTGGTGAAGCGTGAGACGTCTCGAAACATCTTGGGCCAAAAGTAGTTCTTGGAGAGCGTGGCGAAGGTCTTGTCGCGTCCAAAATGTCCCATGAGTCCGCCTCCATGAGCCTCTTGCAAAAGGAGCAAACGAAGAGAAGACTCGGGAATGCATAGTTTGTTAGCTCTCATAAGATAACCATCCTTGATGTAGTAATGTTCCCAAGATATATGTGTCAAACATTTAGCATAATGAGGTGCAAAAGATGGATCACTAGCATACAAGTCTTTTATGTGCTCAAAGCCAATGACATTCAACTCAAGTTGGGTGACAAGCGTGCATATGCGAGAAAGTGCATCGGCAACTACATTTTCCTTACCCTTAATGTACTTGATCACATATGGGAAAGATTCAATGAATTCACTCCATTTGGCATGACGCTTGTTCAATTTAGTTTGACCTTTTAAGTACTTAAGCGTTTCATGATCGGTATGGATGACAAATTCATGAGGTCGAAGATAATGTTCCCAAACATGTAGGACACGCACTAAAGCATACAATTCTTTGTCATAGATGGGATAATTAAGTTGAGCACCGGAGAGTTTTTCACTAAAATAGGCAATGGCTCGTTTTTCTTGCATCAAAACTCCGCCAATTCCGGTACCACTTGCATCACAATGAACCTCAAAAGTTTTGTCAAAATTGGGCAAAGCAAGAATCGGAGCATGGGTAAGCAAAGACTTGAGCTCATCAAAAGCGGTTGATTGCAAAGTTCCCCAAACAAAAGGAGTATTCTTCTTGCTCAAAGCATGCAAAGGAGCGGCTATTGTGCTAAAGTTTTTCACAAATCGGCGATAAAATCCTGCAAGGCCAAGGAAACTACGCACTTGTTGCAAATTGGTTGGTTGGGGCCAAGTTTTAATTG
Source organism: Triticum dicoccoides (assembly GCF_002162155.2). NCBI lineage: Eukaryota > Viridiplantae > Streptophyta > Magnoliopsida > Poales > Poaceae > Triticum > Triticum dicoccoides. Next base: position 324,305,377 of record NC_041391.1, on the reverse strand, counting down.
CCTCAATTTTAGTTTCGTCAACATGAACACCTTTTGAAGAGACAACAAATCCCAAGAAAACCACTTTGTCAACACCAAACGTGCATTTTTTCAAATTTGCATAAAGGCTTTCCTTTCGGAGCGTTTGCAAAACAAGCTTAACATGATCAAGATGCTCTTTCATGGTTTTGCTAAACACAAGAATATCATCGAAGTAAACCACAACAAAGATTCCAATGTAAGGTCGAAGTACATGATGCATAAGACGCACGAAAGTACCGGGAGCTTCGGACAAACCCATAGGCATCACTAACCACTCATATAAGCCAAATTTGGTTTTGAAAACGGTTTTCCATTCATCACCCTCATGAATGCGGATTTGATAATAGCCACTTTTAAGATCTATTTTTGAGAAAAAGTTGGCTCCACTAAGTTCATCAAGCATATCATCTAAGCAAGGAATGGGATGCCTATAGCGAACGGTAATAGCATTTATAGGTCTACAATCGGAACACAAACGAAAACTTCCATCGGGCTTAGGCACAAGTATAACGGGAACGGCACAAGGGCTTAAGCTTTCACGTACATGACCGTTGTCGATGAGTTGTTGTACTTGCCGTTGGATTTCCCTTGTCTCTTTGGGATTGACACGGTATGGAGCTTTGTTTGGAAGTGGCGCTCCGGGGATGAGGTCGATTCGATGCTCAATGCCTCGTAGAGGAGGTAGACCCGGAGGTAGCTCATCGGGGAAAACATCTTGGAATTCCTGCAAAAGAGATTGAAACACTAATGGTAGCTCGTGAGAAGTGTTAGTTTTTGGTTCTCCATCCTTGCACACAAGGACAAAGTGCATCACACTCGATGGGTTCTCACACATTTCTCTCATCTCACTTTTGGTGGCAAAAAGGATGAGGTTTTTCTCTCTAGGCGAAGAGGCGCTCAAGTTTGGCTTGTGGCTCTCACTCACTTTTGGGTGGGTCACTTTCTCACTCTTCTCTCCATGGTGGGTGTCTTGCTTGTCGGCTATCACTTGACTAGGAGACATAGGTCGTAGCACATACTCCTTCCCTTTCATCTTGAAGCTATAGTGATTGGTTCGCCCATTGTGTATGACACCACGGTCGAATTGCCATGGTCGACCAAGAAGGAGGTGGCAAACGGTCATTGGGACCACATCACACTCCAAAGTGTCCTCATATGCACCTATTTTGAAGGAGACTTGGACCGTATGCTCGACTCGTATAGTGCCGGAGTCACTTAGCCATTGAACCTTGTAGGGGTGCGGGTGCTTCCTCTTGACCAATTGAAGCTTGGAGCATAGTTCTTCACTTGCCAAGTTGTGACAACTACCTCCATCGATGATGACCTTGACGGACCTTCCATTGATGCCAACCTTTGTGTGGAAGATGTGGCATCGTTGGTCTTCTTCTTGTTGATGTTGAAGAGTCAAGACCTTGGAGACAACGAGAGCGGGGCTCGAATCCTCATCACAAAAGACTTGACCATCTTCATCCTCGTTCACGCGCCGGTGCATTGCCACTTGCTCAAGAGCTTCCATTTCATCTTCACTCATTGAGTCGTAGGTGCCATCGTCGTTGAAGATCATGGTGCACTTGTTGGTGCATTCATAGGACTTGTGGCCTCGGCCGCCGCAAGTGAAACACTTAAAGGAGCTTGTCTTGACGGTCTCATCGGTTGGAGTAGGTGATGAAGCACGCAGCTTGAAGTTGCTCGTAGTAGGAGGAAGACGACTTGAACTTGTGGAAGTTTTCTTGTAACTTGACTTGTCGTCGTTGCTTGGAGAAGGCTTGGTTGATGTTGAAGTTGGAGTAGTTGTTGAAGCTTGGTTGTTGGAGAAGCCGTGTGTCTTGTAGGAGTACTTGGCGTACTTGATGTCATCTTGCACTTGACATTCCGCCTTTGTAGCTTTATGCACGAGCTCAATGAGGTTGGAGTAGGGTTGGAAGTCGGCGATCTTCTTGATGGGATGATTGAGTCCATTCAAGAATCGTGCCATTGTTTGCTCATCATCTTCCATGCCATTGGCTCGAATCATGGCAATCTCCATTTCCTTGTAGTATTCTTCAACACTCTTTGTTCCTTGCTTGAGGAGTTGTAGCTTCTTGAAGAGATCGCGGTTGTAGTAGGTTGGCACAAAACGTGCTCGCATGACATACTTCATTTGAGCCCAAGTGGTGATTGGAGGTTCACCTCTTGCTTCCCGGCGTTCAAGGACTTGTTCCCACCATATGAGCACATAGTCTTGGAACTCAAGTGATGCCATAGCGATCTTCTTCTCTTCCTCATAGTTGTGCAAACGAAAGATTTTGTCGACCTTCAATGCCCATGAGAGGTACTCTTCCGGATCATTGCTTCCTTTGAACTTGGGCATTGTGAACTTGAGCTTGCCATAGCGTTGCTCTTCATTGTGTTGTTGGCGATGGTGATGATGACGTCCTTGGCGTGGAGGGTAGTCATCCTCATGTTGCTCTTGGCGCGGAGGAAGTCCATGATCAACTTGCTCTTGTTGAACTTGGGGTTGAAGGGGAGCTTGACGAGCTTGAGGAGGGGCTTGTGGAGCTTGACGTTGCACACGCGGTAGGTAGTTCCTCTCTTGGATTTCTTCTCGAAGAGCTTCCTCTTGATTGCGCCGTTCGCGATTGCGGTTGGCGATGGCTCGACTTGATTCTTGAAGGGCACGTTGCGCCTCAAGCGCTTGCGCTTCTCGTTGTTGTTGTTGAAGACGTTGAGCCTCGGCGTCTTGTTCTTCTTGGTGTAGGCGCGCTCGTTCTTCTTCTTGGCACCGAAGTCGTTGCCGTTCTTGAGCTTGAGCAAAAGCCACTTGGTTTGATTGATGATGAGGGACTTGCTCATCGTCTTGCTCTTGTGAATGCTTGTCATGTAGCGGGTTGTGAGGTGCATGACGGTCTTGATGCGCGGCTCGTCGAAGAATGGTCGAAGACAGTGTACTTGAGCCGGAGAAGGTGTCATCTATGTGTCGACTCGAGCGGCTCTGTCTTGAGGAGGAAGAAGTGGAATGATGCCGGTTCCTCATCAAGGCGCGGATCTCGTCCATTCTTGCATCATTTTCTTTCTTGTGAGAGTCGAAATTGTCGTCGAAGTAGTCTCTTATACGTTGCTCGGAGAGTCGCAAGTCGGTGGCGAGGTTGTCGATGCGGTCGCTCATAGCTTGTTGCTCTTGGTGTAACGCCCTTTGAGCACCAAAGAGGTGGCTCTTTGTGACGAATGATGACATGTCGTCGCCGTTCTCGATGAGAGGTGGATTTGTAGAAGAACTTGGCCTATCCATCATACCAAGTAAAATTGTGAGTGGTAGAAGGAGAAGAACTAATACCAATGTACCTTTGACCCAAGTTGAAGATGAATCAAGTTCACTCAAATGTGGACAATGAAATAGCACTATTGGTACCAATCCTTGTCGATTCTCACACCTACACAAGTAAAAGCTTTTGGTGGAGCTTGGTTAGGATGGTGGCACAAAATTGATTGCAATTGTTAGCTTGACTCAAAAATGTTGAAAAGGATTCGCAAATTCGCAAATGTAACAAGTAGACCAAGCAAGAAGTGGTACACGGAAACACACACGCAAATAGATAAATGGGATTGTGCAAACCAAAAGTGAGCCAAAATTTGGAATCCACGAAAATGCTCTTGTTGCACAATACTAGAGAGACGCTAGCACGATTGCACAATAGGCGGATACGGAGCTTGTGCACAACCTACTAGGCAAAAATGCAACGATCTCTATCCCAAGTATGCTATATGTATGGTATTTCGGTGCAATGATCCAAGATGATCTTATATGACAATCTTAATGTTGTATGATGCTATGCTTCTTGTTCATAAGCTCTTTGCTTATCTTTCCTCTTTGCTTAAAAGCTTGAGTGGCTCTTTCTCTTTTGAGCTCTTTTCTTATGCAAACTTCACGAACCAAGATAGCAATTGTGTATGCGATGACAACTTTGTGACACACAAGTTGATTCCGAGATATGCACCACGATGATATGCATGATATGGGGTATGCTTACTAATGTGCACAAGTCACGTTGCCGACAATACTCAATGGCTAGTCTCGATGGGTAAGCAACGCAAAAGATGGTATATGATGGTTATCAATGCAATTGCAAGGTATGACAAAGATGTCGTTGAAGTTACCGTCCGTAGCGAAGATGAGTAGTCGACAAAAATGAGCGGTAGTTGTTGATGTCGCACCGTGCCTAAATAGCCGAAACACAAAAGGACACGTAAATCTCACTCAAATTCTCGAACCCAAATTCGAATGGTAGTACGGAGGTTGTGTTGCTGGGGTTTGGCAGGTGGAAGTGGTGGTGGTTGGGGTGGGGAGGTATGTAGGTGGTGGTGGTGGTGGTGGAGGAGAACTGCAAAACTGCAGTTTTGGCAGAGGAAGCCGGATGATCCGGGCCAGGAGCCGGATGATCCTGGCGTGTCCGGATGATCCGGGTCGGAGTCCGGATGATCCGGGCAGGTCAATCTCGCTCGGGAACTGCTCGGGAAGAACACGAAAACAGGGAGAAATTTGACGATTTCGCAGATTTTGGATGGATTTCGAGGGGGAGAAGGTGGGGATAAGCAAGATCCACGAGTTACACACCGAATCCACGGATCAAAATCAACAAAACATCATCAAAACTAACAAATCACAAAAAAATTTTGGGGGTTATTTTTGGTGGGGATTTTCGGATTTAGGACGAAAACAACAAAATCAAGCTAGAAATCACGGGGTAGGGGCTCCAAAACGTGATCAACGTGGCTCATGATACCATATGATGTAGGATGGAACCCTATAGCGTCGATCTTTCACGTTTGGAGTGGATCCTACGGGGAATCACGAAGAACACGCGAAAGCACAACGGGAAACACGGGGGAAAACGAGAGAGAATCACTCAACCAACAAGGAATCGATCACACAAGTGCTAGATCACCGAATACATAGAGTGTCCACAATCAACAAAGGGAAAGGATACAACAGAACCGTTCTTCTCCAAGAGGAGGCCTTGATGTTCTTCCCTAAAGAGGGGTCTTGAATCCGCTTGGGGATCTTCTTCGGAGAGGTCCTGATCTCCGAGGAGAAGTATCCAAGTGGATGAGCAAAGGCTCTCACACAAACATGAGCTAATCCAATGCTAAGTCTCAAAAGGAGGAGGAGGAGTCCTATTTGTAGGCTACGGGGGCGAAGGGGTACACGGGCTCAGCCCAACACGCGCACACATGCGCTGGCCAGATGATCCGGGTCCGAAGCCGGATGATCTGGGCTGGTCCGGATGGTCCGGCTGGAGGCCCGGATGATCCGGAGACTCGGCTGGTGGAGGCGCAGGGCCGGATGTCCGGCTGGCGGTCCGGACGTCCGGGCAGGGTCCGGATGATCCGGGACGGGGTCCGGATGATCCGGCTTCAGGGGGGAGGCTTCTGTAGTCTTCGGTCGAATTAGCCGGATCGTTCGGATGGGGGTCCGGATCGTCCGGGCTCTGTCCGGATCATCCGGGCCGCCGTCCGGATCGTCCGGCCAGTCTGGTCCTTGGCGCTTTTCCTCTCCGTCTTCACGTATGTCTTCCACTTCCGGTTCTCCTTGCTCCCTAGCTTCTTCACGGTGAACTCCTTGGTACCTGAGTATGCATAGCGTTTCCGTTTGAGGTAGTAACCATGTCTCATGTGAATCGAAAGGGAATTGTGAGAGGAGTGATGTCACCTCGGTTTCAAGAGCTCTTGCACGTGCTCGAGTCATAGGTCCTTGAGGGGTTGGATGTGTTGATGTAGAGTCCATGGGGATGATGGAAGGATGCTCTGCATCAGCGTGTGTATGCACAACCACCGCCGGCCGGCCCGTGGAAATTAGATTAGGGGATAATTACTACTCCCTCCATTCGGAATTACTTGTCATAGAAATGGATGTATCTAGACGTATTTTAGTTCTAGATACATCCATTTTCAAGACAAGTAATTACGAATGGAGGGAGTACTTCCTCCGTTGCTAAATGTAAGTCTTTGTAGAGATTTCGTTATGGACTACATATGGAGCAAAATGGGTGAATCTACACTCAGAATGCATCTATATACATCCGTATGTGGTTCATAGTGCAATCTTTACAAAGACTTATATTTAGGAACGGAGGGAGTAGTTAGTTTAACTACTAGCCAGTGACAGTGGCCCCCACTGTTAGTTAATCTAATTTATTTAAAGTCTAGTTAACCACAGACAATGACATGTGGGTCCCCTGTCCAGTTTGACCAGTCAAACTGTTGACTGGGTTGACCATGTCCATGACTAGTGGGTCCGGATTGACCCCGTTGACCAGTCAACAGTTGACTAATCAACTGCCGATTGGACCCCCCTGGACCCCACCTGCCAGCCACACATACATTCTGTTGGGTACAACTCTGGGTACCCATAGCATTTTATTCTTTTAATTTCGAAATAAAATTAAATCTAGAAAAAATAAAAAATCATTTAAAACCTTGAAAATTAATATAAAAAAATTGTAACTCGGATTAAAATAATTTGTACATGAAAGTTGCTCAGAACAACGAGACGAATCCGGATACGCAACCCGTTCATCTGCCACAGATCCCTAGCGTGGCAAACACACAATTTTCCCCCCCTGGTTCATCTGTCCGAAAACGTGAAACACCGGGAATACTTTCCCGGATGTTTTCCCCCTTCGCCAGTATCACCTATCCTTGCGTTACATCACCCCTGGCACCGCGTATTGCCTTGTTATATTTTGTGATGCCTTGTTTGCTCTGTATTCATCATTTCTTCCCCCTCTTCTCCGGTAGACTACGAGACGGACGTCCCTGCTGCCTCGATCGACTACGATGTTGACGACCCTCGTTCTTGCCAGAGCAACCAGGCAAGCCCCCCCCTTGATCACCAGATATCGCCTATTCTTCTCTCTACTGCTTGCACTAGAGTAGTGTAGCATGTTACTATTCGGTTAATCCTATTCTGTTGCATAGCCTATCATTGTTGCTATAGTTGTTGATACCTTACCTACAATCCTAAATGTTTAGTATAGGATGCTAGTTTATCATCTTTGGCCCTTCATTCTTGTCAGTCTGCCTTGCTATACTATTGGGCCGTGATCACTCGGGAGGTGATCACGGGTATATACTGTACATATATACATACTATACAGATGGTGACTAAGTCGGGTTGGCTTGTTGAGTACCCGCAAGTGATTCAGATATGGGGGCTGGAAGGACAGGTGGATCCATCCCGGTAGAGGTGGGCCTGGGTTCCCGACGGCCCCCGAGTGCTACTTTGAGGCGGAGCGACAGGGCAGGTAGTGACCACCTAGGAGACAGTTGGGCCTAGCCCTGGTCGGCGTCCGCGGTTACTTCAAAATAACACACTTAACGAGATCTTGGTATTTGATCTGAGTCTGGCCACTGGCCTATACGCACTAACCAACTACGCGGGAACAGTTATGGGCACTCGACGTCGTGGTATCAACCGAAGCCTTCTTGACGTCAGCGACTGAGCGGCACGCGCCGGGTTGGACCGCGTAACACAACTTCCTTTGTAATGGAGGTTGCTAGGTCTGCTCACCGGCCGCGTACGCAACATGCAGGTGTGTAATGGGCGACGGGCCCAGACCCCTGCGCGCATAGGATTTAGACCAGCGTGCTGACCTCTCTATTGTGCTAGGTGGGGCTGCGACGTGTTGATCTTCCGAGGCCGGGCATGACCCAGGAAAGTGTGTCCGGCCAAAGGGGATCGAGCGTGTTGGGTTATGTGGTGCACCCCTGCAGGAAAGTTTATCTATTCGAATAGCCGTGTCCCTCGGTAAAAGGACGACCCGAAGTTGTACCTTGACCTTATGACAACTAGAGCCGGATACTTAATAAAACACACCCAGACAAGTTCTAGAGACAACCCGGTGATCGCTTTGCCGCAGGGCGACGAGGGGAGGATCGCCGGGTAGGATTATGCTATGCGATGCTACTTGGAGGACTTCAATCTACTCTCTTCTACATGTTGCAAGACGGAGGCTGCCAGAAGCGTAGTCTTTGATAGGACTAGCTATCCCCCTCTTATTCTGGCATTCTACAGTCCAGTCCACCGATATTGCCTCTTTACACATATACCCATGCATATGTAGTGTAGATCCTTGCTTGCGAGTTCTTTGGATGAGTACTCACAGTTGCTTTTCTCCCCCTTCCCCCCCTTTCCTTTCTTCCTGGTTGTCGCAACCAGATGCTGGATCCCAGGAGCTAGACGCCACCGTCGACGATGACCCCTACTACACTGGAGGTGCCTACTACTACGTGCAGGCCGCTGACGACGACCAAGAGTAGTTAGGAGGATCCCAGGCAGGAGGCCTGCGCCTCTTTCGATCTGTATCCTAGTTTGTGCTAGCCATCTTAAGGCAACTTGTTTAACTTATGTCTGTACTCAGATATTGTTGCTTCCGCTGACTCGTTTATGTTCGAGCACCTGTATTCGAGCCCTCAAGGCCCCTGGCTTGTAATATGATGCTTATATGACTTATTTTACTTTTAGAGTTGTGTTGTCATATCTTCCCGTGAGTCCTTGATCTTGATCGTACACATTTGCATGCATGATTAGTGTACGATTAAATCGGGGGCGTCACAAGTTGGTATCAGGGCTGACTGCCTGTAGGAATCCCCCTACCTCACTCCTTGGCCGAAGTCGAGTCTAGTCACTACAAAACTTTTACTAACATGGCTATGTGCCTTACTTGCCCACATCGCCATTGGGAGGTATTAGGATCTTTTACTCCTCGATCTTTACTCTGGGACTCTGAGCTCTCTTCTATTCGGGTTAAATTATTTTGCTAAAACCGAAACTAACTTTAGATTCCCGAAAGTACTTTCTCCCAGAGAGCCCCTCACTTCAGATGGCCGCCTGCTGCACTAGAAGATTCTGAAGTTACTCTACGATGTTCTCTCGAGACTTTGTGCCATCACTTTTGCTATTCCCGACCACCGATTAATCCTTATGGATAACTACTTACACTTGTCGTTCATACCTTTGTTCCCAGATGCCCCTGTTATTATTTGATACCCTAAAAAATTCTCCGATATTTCGAGAATCCTTTGTGCCCACCGCTTTGTAGCTCTTTTCCGCATTAATACCCCTATGGATAATTCCTCGCACATAACGAGTATCCGCCCATCACTAAGTTGTTCATGTGTTTCACAAGGATCTTCAAAAATACTATTTGATCTTCCGAAAATCCTCAACTAGCTTAATCCTCTTGAAATTCTTGCTTGATTGCATCATGGTTAATCCCATAAGTATAGTAATCTTATTGACATCCTTTGTCATTATAATTTTGAGTCCATTGACTCAATAAGTTGCGAATGCTCGCAATCCTCAATCAGATCCTATAATTCATCCTTTCGGCTTAGACATCGGTTTGAACATGAGCTAGTTCTCAACCAATCAAATTGTTGTCGTTTTTACCCCTAAGCTTACTCAACTTATCCATCCTTAATCAGAGCGTTTGCTTTTGATCCTTTGATTTGGAAATCATAATTCCTTTACATGTGAGCTTTGAATTAGCCAGTTGCTTCTATAATCCAATGCCTTTGCAATGTTTCTTCCTCTGATTGTGTGCCGATACTCACATCAGATTCGCTATGGACCGTAGGATCCTTTGTTGAAATATCATCAGACCGTGTCCTTCGTATACAAAAGCCTTGAGAAGTTCTTTCCCTGATATATAATGCCTTTGGTAATTTGTATCCTCTGCTTTGATAACCATACTCTACTTTCGAGCTGGTGATAATTACTCTCAAAGCTTGTGGTATATGTTCCTAATAAGCCCCGATGGGTTGAACCTATGCCTTTTCTAATCGATGTGAACCCGGAAACTACTACGGGTCATACTCTACTGTTGCTATGTCAGATAAAACTTCAACACTACAACTTCGTCGAAGGCGAGAAGTGAATGAAAGGTTATGCATTAGAGAAGTGGGAGTCGACCTTGAAATTGTGTTCATGCCCATGGACACAATGTAGATCTTATCATTAAAGCTTCTCTTAAATTAGTTATTCCCTTGGTATAAGTTATTATATCTAGGATCCGGCCTTTTGCAATCGTGGTTCCGACCATGTTCTCCTTTAAATACCTTTTCTCGTGCAAGTTTAAGCACTTGCTTCTGCAGAGCAATACCCTAGCCCAACCTCTATTTTGATCTACCTTTGAGTATTACCCCCATGGTATCTCGAGGATATCAACCGATTGCACTACATCTTATGCATTTCTGATGAAGTAGTGCCTTTCCCCGTAATAGTCAGTCCATGGGTTCTGGGTTGTCGTCAACTGAGAACACCGGTTAGTGAATCGAATCACCCATGTGATTCAGTACTCCTAGTACTATGTGGTTGAGAAGTTTAATACTCCATCACGTCATTCCTAGCCTGATCGGCTATATCATTTTGTGCTAAAATTTAACTGTGCTACCTGGTCCTTCCCGGAGCACATTTTTTTGATGATGAGATAACCTTATGCCAATCTTCCTCGTCGTATCATTTCGCCTTGAATGGAAAGATCGATTTCGAGTTTGGGTCGTACCCTTGGTTCCATTAACCTTTTGCTTCATCATTCTTTTGACTTGATGTCATCGACGATCGATTACATCCTCATGAAATCTCTCGACAAATGCATCGTGATCATCATCAGCCTTATGAGCTCTTCCAGGATATCAATTTAATTCATGATGAGCAATACCATCCTTGCCCTCGATGATTTGTGTTACCATCGACCATTTTATTGCCTTTCGCTCAACACAAACTTGTTCATGTTTTGTGCCATACCTTGAGTTCCTTGCTATCCAACATTTGTTCTTCTTTACCTTTGAGTATTGCCATCTCTTATGTCAAGAATTTAGCAAGAATTTCATCACCTAATAAGAATTCTTAATACAAGTGATACTTCTCGCCATCTCCATTCATTATTGGTCCCCGTGTTGTTTCTAACCGGAATACCGAAAATTGAACTAAGATGCGCGAATTCAAAACTTCTAGCAACTATATTGCTTTGAAGTGAATGGTCGATAGCTTCATTCTAAGTCTTTTGGTTATCAAATCACCATTCTAACATTGATCATGCTACCTAAGCCCATATTTCGGGTGCACCTTTCAACCAATGTTTACTCGTGGATGTTCTCCTCGAGCATACATCGTTATATCTTTTGATATAACCAATGTTAACTCCTTGTTCACATAATTGTGGAAATCCATCTTGTTGGAATTCTTGATGAATTTTCGCTGAGTCCATCAACCACCTCCTCATCCTCTCCTTGGTTTAATGATGAACTCTTGTTTTGGAACCCGCTAACATAGTTCAATTCCCGAGGATCTTACAATGTCATTTCGACAATTGGTGTTGCACCTTTATTCTCAGGCATCCTAAGTCTGAGTTATCCTGACACCAATCAGATCTGAATCTTGGTCGGATATGATGGTTGGAACATATTTCCAAGAGTTATAACATTGGTCTTTATGTGACCCGGTAAGGTGATGTCGTGCCTAACAGACCTAGCCAGAGGTCCTATTGTTATTGCTTCCTTTTTAGCAAGGATATCCATTCTTCCATGAGGAAATTGTAAAACTTATTCTACAAGTTGTTCCTGATGGATCCTTCGTGCATCCAAATTCTGGACCTTACTTGTTGACCATGTCAATGCAAACTCGAAGCATGTCTGTGGTACTATAATCACCGATAAGAACATTTTGAAGCACCATGCTAAACTTCTTTATCAATTATCCAAACACCGTTGTGTGGGTAATGTCACGAAATTTCTCCCCCCTTTCCTAAAGGGCTTTCTACATTATATCCTGTTGTGGATATTATGCTCTGTTTGTCCTTGGGAAGGATATACCCCTGAATAATGTGTTTAAACACATTTTCCTTTCCATTGTTCTATTTAATCTGATGATCACCTTTTTCTTTCCATTGTTTTGTTTAACCTTTCTGGTGACCTATATGATCTAAGCAGTAATATTCTTCTGCTTACGTAAACACCTTGGTGTACAACCATGTCAGTAAGACCCTGTTGCATTTGTCGATAGCATTCCGGTAACCACCGATGGACGAGAACTTTGCCTATTGGTCCGCCTCGTTCAACGAGGAGGAAAATGGTTCTCTTCGTCCCTTGCCCTTGGTATGATGTTGTTGCCGACATAACTGACAGGCTACCCTCTGACATGCCTTGCTATCGTGACCGTGCAAGATGTCAGCCCCCTTTCTACTTTAAAACCACATGGTGGGCCCATAACCCACAGTTCCACAGGATCGAAACCAGACTCTCCTGTACACCTCCATGTTCCCAAGGGTGTTCCTCGCGCATGGCCTCGTATGTAATTCATGAGCCACCTTCTGAGAGATCATCAATTCTTGTATCAGACATAATACTTATTCCCGTTGCTTTGAACCCCTTTCAGGCCCTATTTCAGGCATCGAACGATTGCCTGCCTGCTCGAAACTTCCCATGATACCTCCTTCAATTGCTCTCGATATTTTCTTAAGTTTCAATTTCAGAGTACTTTCCGCCACCTTCCTCGATGTTATCGACAAGATAGTCAACCTTGCAGAGGTCCGTTCTTCCGGAATAACCACCCTTTATTCTTTCGTAAGTACGATGGAGTTCCTGAAGAAAGGATGCCGACTTCATTATGATGACCTAAGGTCGAGAAATGAAGACATCAATGTATTGGATCGGCCTCTTCGAGAAGAGCAAGCCAGAATGAGAAGACCTGCTAGATTCGTTACCAAACCTTTCCCCCTTTCACTACCTCTTAAATCTCGGGACGAGATTTCTTGTAGTGGAGGAGAATTGTGACGCCCGGATAATTAAGCTACAGTAGACCTCTGCTGAAGATGCCACGTCACCTCTGTTACTGTCGCTAATCTCACGTTAGTTCAAACCGATTCAAATTCAAATTTGAATTTTGTCAAACAACCAAAGTTTTCAAACAATAAAACTAAAATGTTCTAAATGAGTCAAATAATTTATAGGGAATTATGATGGAGAAACTACACTTTTATAGAATGTTGAAATGCACCAAAATAATTAAAATAGTGGCTATAACAATTAATTAAATGTCTATTGTATTTTATAAAATACTAAACTAAATTGTTTTGGGGTAAAACCTTTTGTGGTAGTGTCATAATTGGTAACATCGATTTAGGTGCCACTTTGGGATATTGTTAACACTAGAATAAACAACAACTAAAATAAACAGAAAAGAAATAAAGAGAAATAATAAAAGAAAAGTAAAACAAAAATAACAAATAGGAGAAAGACTAAAGTACAGTGTGCACTTGAGCCCACTGGCTATAGTACTGGCCCAGCCCACCATCCCCATCTTCATCTTGTTCGGTTCATCAGGGGCTGGCTGGACGTGCCTGCGGCGTCCATGCCACCGATCGCCACGCGTAGGCCATCTGTCCTCCCCCACGGCGCCTACTTGACACCCCCGAGCCCCCCTCGTCGAACCCTAGCTTGCCATTCCCCTTCCCCCGTGCCGTTTTTCTTCCTCCCCATGACAATCCGAAGCTCCGTTGCCATGGTCGTCGCAAACCTCGCGCCCACTGTCCTCTCCGCCACCTAGGACTGCACCGGGAGCTCCGCCATTGTCGTCCTCATCGAACCAAAGCCGCCGATCGGGCTGATGAGCTTCGCCTCGTCTGGATCGACCTCGTTAACACCACCGGTCCCCGAAGCTCCCCTTCTCCGACTCGCCTGCTCCCGACCTCCCCCGACGCGTCTGAGCACGCCCACAACTCCTTGGTGAGCTCACGCACCTCCTCCCTCTCCTATTTTTCTTGCGTGCATCCTCTACGTGGGTTCCCCGCATCGCCGTCGTAGCCGCTCCGCTGTGCCTCACCGCCGTTACTCCTCCGGTGACCATATGGTCTGGCCGCTACTGTCGCTAGTCTCGTGCTGGACTCCTGGTTCGAACACGCCTCGCTGCTCCCCTCGTTCTCGAGCCGTAGCACAAGCCCCGCCGGAGCCGAAGCACCGCCTCTACCCGCCCGCGACCTCGCCTCCACGCGCGGCCGTCTGCTCATGGCCTTGCCCCTGTACGTCTCCAGCTGCGACGACCGTCCGCACCCTCCTGCTCGTGGCCGCGACCCCGCCGTCCCGGCGTTGAGCTCCACCCACTGCTGACGCTCGCCGGTGCGCTGCCCGCCTTCTGCTCACGCGCGCGCCAGCCCCCTGTCCTGCGCTTGCCCCGCCACACTCTCCTGCACCCCCGCGAGCCTGCACTGCTGCTGCTCGACCGCGCCGTTGCTGCCGCTGGTGCTCTGCTGCTCTTGCTTGCTGCCGCAGCTGCTCCGTGCTACTCCTACATGCTGTTGTTTGCCGCTGCTGATTTCTCCAGTTGCTGCTGCTAGTTGCTGCTCCAGCCGCTGCTAGTCGTTGCTAATGGCCATGGCCGTGGCCATGTCCAAACACGTGCGGTGTGCGTGTGTATGCACAACCATCGCCGGCCGGCCCGTGGAAATTAGATTAGGGGATAATTACTAGTTAGTTTAACTACTAGCCAATGATAGTGGCCCCCACTGTTAGTTAATCTAATTTATTTAAAGTCTAGTTAACCACAGACAATGACATGTGGGTCCCCTGTCTAGTTTGACCAGTCAAACTGTTGACTGGGTTGACCCTGTCCATGACTAGTGGGTCCGGATTGACCCAGTTGGACCTTCCTGGACCCCACCTGCCAGCCACACATACATTCTGTTGGGTACAACTCTGGGTACCCATAGCATTTTATTCTTTTAATTTCGAATTAAAATTAAATCTAAAAAAATAGAAAATCATTTAAAACTTTGAAAATTAATATAAAATAAATTGTAACTCGGATAGAAATAATTTGTACATGAAAGTTGCTCAGAACGATGAGATGAATCAGGATACGCAGCCCATTTGTCCGCCACACATCCCTAGCATAGCAAACACGCAACTGTCCCCCTCTGGTTCATCTGTCCGGAAACGCGAAACACCGGGAATACTTTCCCGGATGTTTTCCCCCTTCGCCAGCATCACCTATCCCCACGTTAGATCACCCCTGGCACTGTGTATTGCATTGTTATATTTTGTGATGCTTTGTTTGCTCTGTATTCATTGTTTGTTCCCCCTCTTCTCTCCGGAGACTACGAGACGGACGTCGCTGCTGCCCTGATCGACTACGGTGTTGACGACCCCTCCTTGCCAGAGCAACCAGGCAAGCCCCCCGATCACCATATATCGCCTATTCTTCTCTCTACTACTTGCATTAGAGTAGTGTAGCATGTTACTGTTCGGTTAATCCTATTCTGTTGCATAGCCTGTCATTGTTGCTACAGTTGTTGATACCTTACCTGCAATCCTAAATGCTTAGTATAGGATGCTAGTTTATCATCTTTGATCCTATATTCTTGTCAGTCTGCCTTGCTATACTATCGGGCCGTGATCACTCAGGAGGTGATCACGGGTATATACTATACATATATACATACTGAAGGAAATATGCCCTAGAGGCAATAATAAAGTTATTATTTATTTCCTTATATCATGATAAATGTTTATTATTCATGCTAGAATTGTATTAACCGGAAACATAATACATGTGTGAATACATAGACAAACATAGTGTCACTAGTATGCCTCTACTTGACTAGCTCGTGAATCAAAGATGGTTAAGTTTGCTAGCCATGGACATGAGTTGTCATTTGATTAACGGGATCACATCATTAGGAGAATGATGTGATTGACTTGACCCATTTCGTTAGCTTATCACTTGATCATTTAGTATGTTGCTATTGCTTTCTTCATGACTTATACATGTTCCTATGACTATGAGATTATGCAACTCCCGTTTACCGGAGGAACACTTTGTGTGCTACCAAACGTCATAACGTAACTGGGTGATTATAAAGGAGCTCTACAGGTGTCTCCGAAGGTCAATGTTGAGTTGGCGTATTTCGAGATTAGGATTTGTCACTCTGATTGTCGGAGAGGTATCTCTGGGCCCTCTCGGTAATGCACATCACTATAAGCCTTGCAAGCAATGTGACTAATGAGTTAGTTGCGGGATGATGCATTACATAACGAGTAAAGAGACTTGCCAGTAACGAGATTGAACTAGGTATTGGGATACCGACGATCGAATCTTGGGCAAGTAACATACCGATGACAAAGGGAACAACATATGTTGTTATGCGGTTTGACCGATAAAGATCTTCGTAGAATATGTGGGAGCCAATATGAGCATTCAGGTTCCGATATTGGTTATTGACCGGAAACATGTTTCGGTCATGTCTACATAGTTCTCGAACCCGTAGGGTCCGCACGCTTAAAGTTTCGATGATAGTTTTGAAGGAAATATGCCCTAGACGCAATAATAAAGTTATTATTTATTTCCTCATATCATGATAAATGTTTATTATTCATGCTAGAATTGTATTAACCGGAAACATGATACATGTGTGAATACATAGACAAACATATAGTCACTAGTATGCCTCTACTTGACTAGCTCATTAATCAAAGATGGTTATGTTTCCTAACCATAGACATGTGTTGTCATTTGATTAATGGGATCACATCATTAGGAGAATGATGTGATTGACATGACCCATTCCGTTAACCTAGCACTTGATCGTTTAGTATATTGCTATTGCTTTCTTCATGACTTATACATGTTCCTGTAACTATGAGAATTATGCAACTCCCGTTTACCGGAGGAACACTTTGGGTACTACCAAACGTCACAAGTAACTGGGTGATTATAAAGGAGTACTACAGGTGTCTCCGAAGGTACATGTTGAGTTGGCGTATTTCAAGATTAGGTTTTGTCACTCCGATTGTCGGAGAGGTATCTCTGGGCCCTCTCAGTAATGCACATCATTATAAGCCTTGCAAGCAATGTAACCAAATGAGTTGGTTACGGGATGATGCATTACGGAACGAGTAAAGAGACTTGCCGGTAACGAGATTGAACTAGGTATTGGATAACGACGATCAAATCTCGGGCAAGTAACATACCGATGACAAAGGGAACAACGTATGTTGTTTGACCGATAAAGATCTTCGTAGAATATGTAGGAACCAATATGGGCATCCAGGTTCCGCTATTGGTTATTGACCGAGAATAGTTCTAGGTCATGTCTACATAGTTCTCGAACCCGTAGGGTCTGCACACTTAACGTTACGATGACAGTTTTATTATGAGTTTATAAGTTTTGATGTACCGAAGTTTGTTCGGAGTTCCGGATGTGATCACGGACATGACGAGGAGTATCGAAATGGTCAAGACATAAAGATTGATATATTGGAAGCCTATGTTTGGACATCGGAAAGGTTCCGGGTGAAATCGGGATTTTACCGGGGGTTACCGGAACCCTCCCGGGGGTTAATGGGCCTTAGTGGGCCATGAGGGAGAAGAGGAGGGCCAGCCAGGGCAGGCCGCGCGCCCCCTCCCCCCTAGTCCAAATAGGACAAGGGGGGGGGGGGGGGGCGGCGCCCCCCTTTCCTCTTTCCCCTCCCCCCTTTCCTTCTCCACCAAGGCAAGAGGGGGGAGTCCTACTCCCGGTGGGAGTAGGACTCCTCCAGGCGCACCCCAAGGGGGCCGGCCGCACCTCCCCCTCCCTCCTTTATATACGGGGGCAGGGGGGCACCCCATAACACACACAAGTTGATCTACGGATCGTTCCTTAGCCGTGTGCGGTGCCCCCCTCCACCATATTCCACCTCGGTCATATCGTCGCGGAGTTTAGCCGAAGCCCTGCGCCGGTAGAGCATCATCATCGTCACCACGCTGTCGTGCTGATGGAACTCATCCCCGAAGCTTTGCTGGATCGGAGCCCGGGGATCGTCATCGAGCTGAACATGTGCTGAACTCGGTGGTGCCGTACGTTCGGTGCTTGGATCGGTCGGATCATGAAGACGTACGACTACATCAACCGCGTTGTGCTAACGCTTCCGCTTACGGTCTACGAGGGTACGTGGACAACACTCTCCCCTCTCGTTGCTATGCCATCACCATGATCTTGCGTGTACGTAGGATTTTTTTTGAAATTACTACGTTCCCCAACAGTGGTATCAGAGCCTAGGTTTTATGCGTTGATGTTATATGCACGAATAGAACACAAGTGAGTTGTGGGCGATACAAGTCATACTGCTTACCAGCATGTCATACTTTGGTTCGGCGGTATTGTGAGATGAAGCGGCCCGGACCGACATTACGCGTACGCTTATGCGAGACTGGTTTCACCGTTGCGAGCACTCGTGCTTAAAGGTCGCTGGCGGGTGTCTGTCTCTCTCACTTTAGCTGAATCGAGTGTGGCTATGCCCGGTCCTTGCGAAGGTTAAAACAACACTAACTTGACGAACTATCGTTGTGGTTTTGATGCGTAGGTAAGAACGGTTCTTGCTAAGCCCGTAGCAGCCACGTAAAATTTGCAACAACAAAGTAGAGGACGTCTAAATTTTTTTTGCAGGGCATGTTGTGATGTGATATGGTCAAGACGTGATGCTATATTTATTGTATGAGATGATCATGTTTTGTAACCGAAGTTATGGGCAACTGGCTGGAGCCATATGGTTGTCGCTTTATTGTATGAAATGCAAACGCCCTATAATTGCTTTACTTTATCTCTAAGCGGTAGCGATAGTCGTAGAAGCAATAGATGGCAGAACGACAACGATGCTATGATGGAGATCAAGGTGTCGCGCCAGTGACGATGGTGATCACGACGGTGCTTCGAAGATGGAGATCACAAGCACAAGATGATGATGGCCATATCATATCACTTATATTGATTGCATGTGATGTTTATCCTTTATGCATCTTATCTTGCTTTGATTGACGGTAGCATTTTAAGATGATCTCTCACTAATAATCAAGAAGTGTTCTCCCTGAGTATGCACCGTTGCGAAAGTTCTTCGTGCTGAGACACCACGTGATGATCGGGTGTGATAGGCTCTACGTTCAAATACAACGGGTGCAAAACAGTTGCACACGCGGAATACTCAGGTCATACTTGACGAGCCTAGCATATACAGATATGGCCTCGAAACACGGAGACCGAAAGGTCGAACGTGAATCATATAGTAGATATGATCAACATAGTGATGTTCACCATTGAAACTACTCCATCTCACGTGATGATCGGACATGGTTTAGTTGATTTGGATCACGTGATCACTTAGATGACTAGAGAGATGTCTGTGTAAGTGGGAGTTCTTAAGTAATATGACTAATTGAACTTAAATTTATCATGAACTTAGTACCTGATAGTATCTTGCTTATCTATGTTTGTTTGTAGACAGATGGCTCGTGCTGTTGTTCCGTTGAATTTTAATGCGTTCCTTGAGAAAGCAAAGTTGAAAGATGATGGTAGCAATTACACGGACTGGGTCCGTAACCTGAGGATTATCCTCATTGCTGCACAGAAAAGTTACGTCCTGGAAGCACCGCTGGGTGCCAGGCCTGCTGCTGATGCAACTGACGACGTTAAGAACGTCTGGCAGAGTAAAGCTGATGACTACTTGATAGTTCAGTGTGCCATGCTTTACGGCTTAGAACCGGGTCTTCAACGACATTTTTAACGTCATGGAGCATATGAGATGTTCCAGGAGTTGAAGTTAATATTTCAAGCAAATGCCCGGATTGGGAGATATGAAGTCTCCAATAAGTTCTATAGCTGCAGGATGGAGGAGAGTAGTTCTGTCAGTGAACATATACTCAAAATGTCTGGGTATAATAATCACTTGATTCAACTAGGAGTTAATCTTCCTGATGATAGTGTCATTGACAGAATTCTTCAATCACTGCCACCAAGCTACAAGAGCTTCGTGATGAACTATAATATGCAAGGGATGAACAAGACTATTCCCGAGCTCTTTGCGATGCTAACGGAGGTAGAAATCAAAAAGGAGCATCAAGTGTTGATGGTTAACAAGACCACCAGTTTCAAGAAAAAGGGCAAAGGGAAGAAGAAGGGGCACTTCAAAAAGAATAGCAAGCAAGTTGCTGCTCAAGAGAAGAAACCCAAGTCTGGACCTAAACCTGAAACTGAGTGCTTCTACTGCACGCAGACTGGACACTGGAAGCGGAACTGCCCCAAGTATTTGGCGGATAAGAAGGATGGCAAAGTGAACAAAGGTATATGTGATATACATGTTATTGATGTGTACCTTACTAATGCTCGCAGTAGCACCTGGGTATTTGATACTGGTTCTGTTGCTAATATTTGCAACTCGAAACAGGGACTACGAATTAAGTGAAGATTGGCTAAGGACAAGGTAACGATGCGCGTGGGAAATGGTTCCAAAGTCGATGTGATCGCAGTCGGCACGCTACCTCTACATCTACCATCGGGATTAGTTTTAGACCTAAATAATTGTTATTTGGTGCCAGCGTTGAGCATGAACATTATATCTGGATCTTGTTTGATGCGAGACGGTTATTCATTTAAATCAGAGAATAATGGTTGTTCTATTTATATGAGTAATATCTTTTATGGTCATGCACCCTTGAAAAGTGGTCTATTTTTATTGAATCTCGATAGTAGTGATACACATATTCATAGTGTTGAAACCAAAAGATGCAGAGTTGATAACGATAGTGCAACTTATTTGTGGCACTGCCGTTTAGGTCATATCGATGTAAAGTGCATGAAGAAACTCCATACTGATGGGCTTTTAGAATCACTTGATTATGAATCACTTGGTACTTGCCAACCGTGCCTCATGGGCAAGATGACTAAAACGCCGTTCTCCGGAACTATGGAGCGAGCAACTGATTTGTTGGAAATCATACATACTGATGTTTGTGGTCCAATGAATGTTGAGGCTCGCAGCGGGTATCATTATTTTCTCACCTTCACAGATGATTTGAGCAGATATGGGTATATATACTTGATGAAACACAAGTCTGAAACATTTGAAAAGTTCAAAGAATTTCAGAGTGAAGTGGAAAATCATCGTAACAAGAAAATAAAATTTCTACGATCTGATCGTGGAGGAGAATATTTGAGTTACGAGTTTGGTCTACACTTGAAACAATGCGGAATAGTTTCGCAACTCACGCCACCCGGAACACCACAACGAAATGGTGTGTCCGAACGTCGTAATCGTACTTTACTAGATATGGTGCGATCTATGATGTCTCTTAGTGATTTACCGCTATTGTTTTGGGGTTATGCTTTAGAGACGGCCACATTCACGTTAAATAGGGCACCATCAAAATCCGTTGAGACGACGCCTTATGAACTGTGGTTTGGCAAGAAACCAAAGTTGTCGTTTCTTAAAGTTTGGGGCTGCGATGCTTATGTGAAGAAACTTCAACCAGGTAAGCTCGAACCCAAATCGGAGAAATGTGTCTTCATAGGATACCCAAAAGAGACTATTGGGTACACCTTCTATCACAGATCTGAGGGCAAGATTTTCGTTGCTAAAATCGGATCCTTTCTAGAGAAGGAGTTTCTCTCGAAAGAAGTGAGTGGGAGGAAAGTAGAACTTGATGAGATAACTGTATCTACTCCCTTATTGGAAAGTAGTTCATCACAAGAACCGGTTCCTGTGACAACTACACCAATTAGTGAGGAAGCTAATGATATTGATGATGAAACTTCAGATCAAGTTTCTACTGAACCTCGTAGGTCTACCAGAATAAGATCTGCACCAGAGTGGTACGGTAATCCAATTCTGGAAGTCATGTTGCTTGACCATGATGAACCTACGAACTATGAGGAAGCGATGATGAGCCCAGATTCTGCAAAATGGCTAGAGGCCATGAAATCTGAGATGGGATCCATGTATGAAAACAAAGTATGGACTTTGGTTGACTTGCCCGATGATCGGCAAGCAATTGAGAATAAATGGATCTTTAAGAAGAAGACTGACGCAGATGGTAATGTAACTGTCTATAAAGCTCGACTTGTTGCGAAAGGTTTTCGACAAGTTCAAGGAGTTGACTACGATGAGACTTTCTCACCCGTAGCAATGCTTAAGTCTGTCCGAATCATGTTAGCTATTGCTGCGTTTCATGATTATGAAATTTGGCAAATGGATGTCAAAACTGCATTCTTGAATGGATTTCTGGAAGAAGAGTTGTATATGATGCAGCCAAAAGGTTTTGTTGATCCAAAAGGTGCTAACAAAGTGTGCAAGCTCCAGCGTTCCATTTATGGACTGGTGCAAGCATCTCGGAGTTGGAATAAACGCTTTGATAGTGTGATCAAAGCATATGGTTTTATACAGACTTTTGGAGAAGCCTGTATTTACAAGAAAGTGAGTGGGAGCTCTGTAGCATTTCTGATATTATATGTAGATGACATATTATTAATTGGAAATGATACAGAATTTCTGGATAGCATAAAAGGATACTTGAATAAAAGTTTTTCAATGAAAGACCTCAGTGAAGCTGCTTACATATTGGGCATCAAGATCTATAGAGATAGATCAAGACGCTTAATAGGACTTTCACAAAGCACATACCTTGATAAAATTTTGAAAAAGTTCAAGATGGATCAGGCAAAGAAAGGGTTCTTGCCCGTACTACAAGGTGTGAAGTTGAGTCAAACTCAATGCCCGACCACAGCAGAAGATAGAGAGAAAATGAAAGATGTTCCCTATGCTTCAGCCATAGGCTCTATCATGTATGCAATGCTGTGTACCAGACCTGACGTATGCTTAGCAATAAGCTTGGCAGGAAGGTACCAAAGTAATCCAGGAGTGGATCACTGGACAGCAGTCAAGAATATCCTGAAATACCTGAAAAGGACTAAGGATATGTTTCTCGTATATGGAGGTGACAAAGAGCTAGTCGTAAATGGTTATGTCGATGCAAGCTTTGACACTGATCCGGACGATTCTAAATCGCAAACCGGATACGTGTTTTTATTAAACGGTGGAGCTGTAAGTTGGTGCAGTTCTAAACAAAGCGTCGTGGCGGGATCTACATGTGAAGCGCAGTACATAGCTGCTTCGGAAGCAGCAAATGAAGGAGTCTGGATGAAGGAGTTCATTTCCGATCTAGGTGTCATACCTAGTGCATCGGGACCAATGAAAATCTTCTGTGACAATACTGGTGCAATTGCCTTGGCAAAGGAATCCAGATTTCACAAGAGGACCAAGCACATCAAGAGACGCTTCAATTCCATTCGGGACCAAGTCCAAGTGGGAGACATAGAAATTTGCAAGATACATACGGATCTGAATGTTGCAGACCCGTTGACTAAGCCACTTTCACAAGAAAAACATGATCAGCACCAAGACTCCATGGGTGTTAGAATCATTACTATGTAATCTAGATTATTAACTCTAGTGCAAGTGGGATACTGAAGGAAATATGCCCTAGAGGCAATAATAAAGTTATTATTTATTTCCTCATATCATGATAAATGTTTATTATTCATGCTAGAATTGTATTAACCGGAAACATGATACATGTGTGAATACATAGACAAACATATAGTCACTAGTATGCTCATTAATCAAAGATGGTTATGTTTCCTAACCATAGACATGTGTTGTCATTTGATTAATGGGATCACATCATTAGGAGAATGATGTGATTGACATGACCCATTCCGTTAGCCTAGCACTTGATCGTTTAGTATATTGCTATTGCTTTCTTCATGACTTATACATGTTCCTGTAACTATGAGAATTATGCAACTCCCGTTTACCGGAGGAACACTTTGGGTACTACCAAATGTCACAACGTAACTGGGTGATTATAAAGGAGTACTACAGGTGTCTCCGAAGGTACATGTTGAGTTGGCGTATTTCGAGATTAGGTTTTGTCACTCCGATTGTCGGAGAGGTATCTCTGGGCCCTCTCGGTAATGCACATCATTATAAGCCTTGCAAGCAATGTAACCAAATGAGTTGGTTACGGGATGATGCATTACGGAACGAGTAAAGAGACTTGCCGGTAACGAGATTGAACTAGGTATTGGATACCGACGATCAAATCTCGGGCAAGTAACATACCGATGACAAAGGGAACAACGTATGTTGTTTGACCGATAAAGATCTTCGTAGAATATGTAGGAACCAATATGGGCATCCAGGTTCCGCTATTGGTTATTGACCGAATAGTTCTAGGTCATGTCTACATAGTTCTCGAACCCGTAGGGTCCGCACGCTTAACGTTACGATGACAGTTTTATTATGAGTTTATAAGTTTTGATGTACCGAAGTTTGTTCGGAGTTCCGGATGTGATCACGGACATGACGAGGAGTCTCGAAATGGTCGAGACATAAAGATTGATATATTGGAAGCCTATGTTTGGACATCGGAAAGGTTCCGGGTGAAATCGGGATTTTACCGGAACACCGGGGGGTTACCGGAACCCTCCCGGGGGTTGATGGGCCTTAGTGGGCATGAGGGAGAAGAGGAGGGCCGGCCAGGGCAGGCCGCGCCCCCCTCCCCCCTAGTCCAAATAGGACAAGGAAGGGGGGGGGCGCCCCCCTTTCCTCATTCCCCTCCCCCCTTTCCTTCTCCACCAAGGCAAGAGGGGGGAGTCCTACTCCCGGTGGGAGTAGGACTCCTCCAGGCACACCCCAAGGGGGCCGGCCGCACTCCCCCTCCGTCCTTTATATACGGGGGCAGGGGGGCACCCCATAACACACACAAGTTGATCTACGGATCGTTCCTTAGCCGTGTGCGGTGCCCCCCTCCACCATATTACACCTCGGTCATATCGTCGCGGAGTTTAGGCGAAGCCCTGCGCCGGTAGAGCATCATCATCGTCACCACGCCGTCGTGCTGACGGAACTCATCCCCGAAGCTTTGCTGGATCGGAGCCCGGGGATCGTCATCGAGCTGAACGTGTGCTGAACTCGGAGGTGTCGTACGTTCGGTGCTTGGATCGGTCATATCGTGAAGACGTACGACTACATCAAGCGCGTTGTGCTAACACTTCCGCTTACAGTCTACGAGGGTACGTGGACAACACTCTCCCCTCTCGTTGCTATGCCATCACCATGATCTTGCGTGTACGTAGGATTTTTTTTGAAATTACTACGTTCCCCAACAAGTTTTATTATGAGTTTATGAGTTTTGTTGTACCGAAGGAGTTCGGAGTCCTGGATGAGAACGGGGACATGACGAGGATTCTCGAAATGGTCGAGACATAAAGATCGATATATTGGACGACTATATTCGGACATCAGAAAGGTTCCGAGTGATTCGGGTATTTTTCGGTGTACCAGAGAGTTACGGGAATTCGCCGGGGAGTATATGGGCCTTATTGGGACACACGGGAATAGAGGAGAGAGGCCAAAAGGAAGGAGGCATGCGCCCCCCTCTGGTCCGAATTGGACAAGGGGTGCAGCCCCCTTTTCCTTTTCCCTCTCCTCCTCTTTCCTTCTTTCCTACTACAACAAGGAAAGAAGGAGTCCTACTCCCGATGGGAGTAGGACTCCCCCCTTGGCGCGCCCTCCTCTAGGCCGGCCGCCTCCCCCTTGCTCCTTTATATACGGGGGCAGGGGGGCACCCCATAGACACAACAATTGATCTCTTGATCTCTTAGCCGTGTGCGGTGCCCCCTTCCACCATAGTCCTCGATAATATTGTAGCGGTGCTTAGGCGAAGCCCTGCGACGGTAGAACATCAAGATCGTCACCACGCCGTTGTGCTGACGGAACTCTTCCCCGACATTCTGCTGGATTGGAGTCCGGGGATCGTCATCGAGCTGAACGTGTGCTAGAACTCGGAGGTGCCGTAGTTTTGGTGCTTGATTGGTCGGGCCGTGAAGACGTACGACTACATCAACCGCGTTGTTCTAACGCTTCCGCTTTTGGTCTACGAGGGTACGTGGACAACACTCTCCCCTCTCGTTGCTATGCATCACCATGATCTTGCGTGCGCGTAGGATTTTTTTTTGAAATTACTATGTTCCACAACAATGGCATCCGAGCCTGGTTTTATGCGTAGATGTTATATGCACGAGTAGAACACAAGTGAGTTGTGGGCGATACAAGTCATACTGCTTACTAGCATGTCATACTTTGGTTCGGTGGTATTGTTGGATGAAGCGGCCCGGACCGACATTACGCGTACGCTTACGCGAGACTGGTTCTACCGACGTGCTTTGCACACAGGTGGCTAGCGGGTGTCAGTTTGTCTAACTTTAGTTGAACCGAGTGTGGCTACGCCCGGTCCTTGCGAAGGTTAAAACAACACTAACTTGACGAACTATCGTTGTGGTTTTGATGCGTAGGTAAGAATGGTTCTTGCTCAGCCCGTAGCAGCCACGTAAAACTTGCAACAACAAAGTAGAGGACGTCTAACTTGTTTTTGCAGGGCTTGTTGTGATGTGATATGGTCAAGACGTGATGAGATATAAATTGTTGTATGAGATGATCATGTTTTTGTTGAAGTTATCAGCAACTGGCAGAAGCCTTATGGTTGTCTCTTTATTGCATAAGATGCAAGCGCCAAATAATTGCTTTACTTAATCGCTATGCGATAGCAATAGTTGCAAGAGCAATAGTTGGCGAGACGACCATGTGACGACACATTGATATAGATCAAGATGATGGAGATCATGGTGTCGTGCCGGTGATGATAGAGATCATGACAGTACTTTGGAGATGGAGATCAAAGGCGCAAGATGATCATGGCCATATCATGTCACATATTTTGATTACATATGATGTTTATCTTTTATACATCTTATTTTGCTTAGTTTGTCGGTAGCATTTTAAGATGATCTCTCACTAATTATCAAGAAGTGTTCTCCCTGAGTATGCACCATTGCGAAAGTTCTTCGTGCTGAGACACCACGTGATGATCTGGTGTGACAGGCTCTACGTTCAAATACAACGGGTGCAAAACAGTTGCACACGCGGAATACTCGGGTTAAACTTGACGAGCCTAGCATATACAGATATGGCCTCGGAACACGCAGACCAAAAGGTCGAGCGTGAATCATATAGTAGATATGATCAACATAGTGACGTTCACCATTGAAAACTACTCCATCTCACGTGATGATCGGACATGGTTTAGTTGATTTGGATCACGTGATCACTTAGATGACTAGAGAGATGTCTGTCTAAGTGGGAGTTCTTAAGTAATATGATTAATTGAACTTAAATTTATCATGAACTTAGTCCTGGTAGTATTTTGCAAATTATGTTGTAGATCAATAGCTCGCGTTGTTGCTTTCATATGTTTATTTTGATATGTTCCTAGAGAAAATTGTGTTGAAAGATGTTAGTAGCAATGATGCGGATTGGATCCGTGATCTGAGGTTTATCCTCATTGCTGCACAGAAGAATTATGTCCTTAATGCACCACTAGGTGACAGACCTATTGCAGGAGCAGATGAAGACATTATGAATGTTTGGCTAGCTCAATATGATGACTACTTGATAGTTTAGTGCACCATGCTTAACGGCTTAGAATCGGGACTTCAAAGACGTTTTGAACGTCATGGACCATATGAGATGTTCCAGGAGTTGAAGTTAATATTTCAAGAAAATACCCGAGTTGAGAGATATGAAGTCTCCAACAAGTTCTATAGCTAAAAGATGGAGGAGAATCGCTCAACTAGTGAGCATGTGCTCAGATTGTCTGGGTACTACAATCGCTTGAATCAAGTGGGAGTTAATCTTCCAGATAAGACAGTGATCGACAGAGTTCTCCAGTCACCATCACCAAGTTACTAGAATTTCATGATGAACTATAGTATGCAAGGGATGACGAAAACGATTCCCGAGCTCTTCGTGATGTTGAAATCGACGAAGGTAGAAATCAAGAAAGAGCATGAAGTGTTGATGATTGACAAGACCACTAGTTTCAAGAAAAGGGCAAAGGGAAAGAAAGGGAACTTCAAGTAGAATGGCAAGCAAGTTGTCACTCCTGTGAAGAAGCCCAAAGCTGGACCAAAGCCTGAAACTGAGTGTTTCTACTTCAAAGGAAATGGTCACAGGAAGCGGAAATATCCCGAACATTTGGTGGATAAGTAGGATGGCAAAGTGAACAAGGGTATATTTCATATACAGGTTATTGATGTGTACCATACCAGTGTTTATAGTAGCCCCTGAGTATTTGATACTTGTTCGGTTGCTAAAGATTAGTAACTCGAAACAGGAGTTACATAATAAACAGAGACTAGTTGAAGGGGAAGTGACGATGAGTGTTGGAAGTAGTTCCAAGATTGATATGATCATCATCACACACTCCCTATATTTTCGGGATTAGTGTTAAACCTAAATAAATGTTATTTGGTGTTTGTGTTGAGCATAAATATGAAAAGATCATGTTTATTGTGATACGATTATTCATCTAAGATAGAGAATAAATTGTTATTCTGTTTACATGAATAAAACCTTCTATGGTCATACACCCAATGGTGATGGTTTATTGAATCTTGATCATAGTGATACACATATTCGTAATGTTGATGCCAAAAGATGCAAAGTTAATAATGATAGTGCAACTTATTTGTGGCACCGCCGTTTGGGTCATATCGGTGTAAAGCGCATGAAGAAACTCCATAAAGATGGATTTTCGGAATCACTTGGTTATAAATCATTTGATGCTTGCGAACCGTGCCTTTTGGGCAAGATGACTAAAACTCCGTTCTCCGGAACAATGGAACGAGCTACTAACTTATTGGAAATAATATATACCGATGTATGCGGTCCAGTGAGTGTTGATGCTCGTGGCGAGTATCATTATTCTTTGACCTTCACAGATGATTTGAGCAGATATGCATATATCTACTTAATGAAGCACAAGTCTGAAACATTTGAAAAGTTCAAAGAATTTCAGAGTGAAGTGGAGAATCATCGTAACAAGAAAATAAAGTTTCTACAATCTAATTGTAGAGAAGAATATCTGAGTTACGAGTTTGGCCTTCATTTTAAACAATGTGGAATAGTTTCATAGTTCACGCCACATGGAACACCACAGCTTAATGGTGTGTCCGAACATCGTAACCGCACTTTATTAGATATGGTGCGATCTATGATGTATCTTACCGATTTACCACTATCGTTTTGGGGTTATGCATTAGACATAGCTGCATTCACTTTAAATAGGGCACCATCTAAATCCGCTGAGACGACACTGTATGAACTATGGTTTCGCAGTAAACCTAAGCTATCATTTCTTAAAGTTTGGAGTTGCGATGCTTATGTGAAAAAGGTTTCAACCTGATAAAGCTCGAACCCAAATCGGAGAAGTGCGTCTTCATAGAATACCCAAAGGAAACTGTTGGGTACACCTTCTATCACAGATCCGAAGGCAAAACATTCGTTGCTAAGAATGGATCCTTTCTAGAGAAGGAGTTTCTCTCGAAAGAAGTGAGTGGGAGGAAAGTAGAACTTGATGAGGTAACTGTACCTGCTCCCTTATTGGAAAGTAGTTCATCACAAGAACCGGTTCCTGTGACAACTACACCAATCAGTGAGGAAGCTAATGATATTGATCATGAAACTTCAGATCAAGTTACTACCGAACCTCATAGGTCAACCAGAGTAAGATCTGCACCAGAGTGGTACGGTAATCCTATTCTGGAAGTCATGTTACTTGACCATGACGAACCTACGAACTATGAGGAAGCGATGATGAGCCCAGATTCCGCAAAATGGCTTGAGGCCATGAAATCTGAGATGGGATCCATGTATGAGAACAAAGTATGGACTTTGGTTGACTTGCCTGATGATTGGCAAGCCATCAAGAATAAATGGATCTTCAAGAAGAAGATTGACACTGATGGTAATGTAACTATCTACAAAGCTGGACTTGTTGCAAAAGGTTTTCGACAAGTTCAAGGGGTTGACTACGATGAGACTTTCTCACCCATAGCGATGCTTAAGTGTGTCTGAATCATGTTAGCAATTGCCACATTTTATGAAACCTGGCAAATGGATGTCAAAATTGCAATCCTTAATGGTTTTCTTAAAGAAGAGTTGTATATGATGCAACCAGAAGGTTTTGTCAATCCTAAAGGTGCTAACAAAATGTGCAAGCTCTAGGATCCATCTATGGACTGGTGCAAGCATCTTAGAGTTGGAATATACGCTTTGATAAGTTGATCAAAGCATATAGTTTTATACAGACTTGCGGTGAAGCCTGTATTTACAATAAAGTGAGTGGGAGTACTACCGCCTTTCTCATAAATATACGTGAGTAACATATTGTTGATCAAAAATGATGTAGAATTTTTCTGGAAAGCATAAAGAAGTATTTGAAAGGAGTTCTTTAAAATAAAGACCTCAGTAAAGCTACTTAAATATTGAGCATCAAGATCTATTGAGATAGATCAAGACGCTTGATAAGTTTTTCAATAAGTACATACCTTGTCAAGATTTTGAAGTAGTTCAAAATGGAACAGTCAAAGAAGAGTTCTTGCCTGTATTGCAAAGGTGTGAAATTGAGTAAGACTCAAATCCCGACCACGACAGAAAATAGAAAATGAAAGTCATTCCCTATGCCTTAGTCATAGGTTCTATAAAGTATGCTATGCTATGTACCAAACCTATTGTATACCTTGCTCTAAATTTGGCAAGGGAGTACAATAGTGATCTAGGAGTAGATCACTGGACATTGGTCAAAAATATCCTTAGTGAGGACTAAGGAAATATTTCTCGATTATGGAGGTGATAAAAGAGCCCGTCGTAAAGAGTTACATCGGTGCAAGCTTTTACACCGACCCAGATGACTCTAAGTCTCAATCTGGATACATATTGAAAATGGGAGCAATTAGCTAGAGTAGCTCCATGCAGAGCATTGTAGACATAGAATATTTGCAAAATACATACGGCTCTGAATGTGACAGACCCGTTGACTAAGCTTCTCTCACGAGCAAAACATGATCACACCTTAAGTACTCTTTGGGTGTTAATCACATATCAATGTGAACTAGATTATTGACTCTAGTAAACCCTTTGGGTGTTGATCACATGACGATGTGAACTATGTGTATTAATCACATACAGATGTGAATATTGGTGTTAAATCACATGGCGATGTGAACTAGATTATTGACTCTAGTGCAAGTGGGAGACTGAAGGAAATATGCCCTAGAGGCAATAATAAAGTTATTATTTATTTCCTTATATCATGATAAATGTTTATTATTCATGCTAGAATTGTATTAACCGGAAACATAATACATGTGTGAATACATAGACAAACATAGTGTCACTAGTATGCCTCTACTTGACTAGCTCGTGAATCAAAGATGGTTAAGTTTGCTAGCCATGGACATGAGTTGTCATTTGATTAACGGGATCACATCATTAGGAGAATGATGTGATTGACTTGACCCATTTCGTTAGCTTAGCACTTGATCGTTTAGTATGTTGCTATTGCTTTCTTCATGACTTATACATGTTCCTATGACTATGAGATTATGCAACTCCCGTTTACCGGAGGAACACTTTGTGTGCTACCAAACTTCACAACGTAACTGGGTGATTATAAAGGAGCTCTACAGGTGTCTCCGAAGGTACATGTTGAGTTGGCGTATTTCGAGATTAGGATTTGTCACTCCAATTGTCGGAGAGGTATCTCTGGGCCCTCTCGGTAATGCACATCACTATAAGCCTTGCAAGCAATGTGACTAATGAGTTAGTTGCAGGATGATGCATTACATAACGAGTAAAGAGACTTGCTGGTAACAAGATTGAACTAGGTATTGGGATACCGACGATCGAATCTCGGGCAAGTAACATACCGATGACAAAGGGAACAACATATGTTGTTATGCGTTTGACCGATAAAGATATTTGTAGAATATGTGGGAGCCAATATGAGCATCCAGGTTCCGCTATTGGTTATTGACCGGAAACATGTTTCGGTCATGTCTACATAGTTCTCGAACCCGTAGGGTCCGCACGCTTAAAGTTTCGATGATAGTTTTGAAGGAAATATGCCCTAGAGGCAATAATAAAGTTATTATTTATTTCCTTATATCATGATAAATGTTTATTATTCATGCTAGAATTGTATTAACCGGAAACATAATACATGTGTGAATACATAGACAAACATAGTGTCACTAGTATGCCTCTACTTGACTAGCTCGTGAATCAAAGATGGTTAAGTTTGCTAGCCATGGACATGAGTTGTCATTTGATTAACGGGATCACATCATTAGGAGAATGATGTGATTGACTTGACCCATTCCGTTAGCTTAGCACTTGATCGTTTAGTATGTTGCTATTGCTTTCTTCATGACTTATACATGTTCCTATGACTATGAGATTATGCAACTCCCGTTTACCGGAGGAACACTTTGTGTGCTACCAAACGTCATAACGTAACTGGGTGATTATAAAGGAGCTCTACAGGTGTCTCCGAAGGTCAATGTTGAGTTGGCGTATTTCGAGATTAGGATTTGTCACTCCGATTGTCGGAGAGGTATCTCTGGGCCCTCTCGGTAATGCACATCACTATAAGCCTTGCAAGCAATGTGACTAATGAGTTAGTTGCGGGATGATGCATTACATAACGAGTAAAGAGACTTGCCAGTAACGAGATTGAACTAGGTATTGGGATACCGACGATCGAATCTCGGGCAAGTAACATACCGATGACAAAGGCAACAACATATGTTGTTATGCGGTTTGACCGATAAAGATCTTTGTAGAATATGTGGGAGCCAATATGAGCATCCAGGTTCCGCTATTGGTTATTGACCGGAAACATGTTTCGGTCATGTCTACATAGTATTGAACCCGTAGGTTTCGCACGCTTAAGGTTTCGATGACAGTTTTATTATGAGTTTATGAGTTTTGATGTACCGAAGGAGTTCGGAGTCCCGTATGAGATCGGGGACATGACGAGGAGTCTCGAAATGATCGAGACGTAAAGATCGATATATTGGACAACTATGTTCGGACATCGGAAAGGTTCCGAGTGATTCGGATATTTTTCGGAGTACCGGAGAGTTACGGGAATTCGCCGAGGAGTATATGGGCCTTATTGGGCCATACGAGAATAGAGGAGAGCGGCCAAAAGGAAGGAGGCCTGTGCCCCCCCTCTGGTCCGAATTGGACAAGGGGTGCAGCCCCCTTTTCCTTTTCCCTCTCCTCCTCTTTCCTTCTCTCCTACTCCAACAAGGAAAGGAGGAGTCCTACTCCCGGTGGGAGTAGGACTCCCCCCTTGGCGCGCCCTCCTCTAGGCCGGCCGCCTCCCCCCTTGATCCTTTATATACGGGGGCAGGGGGGCACCCCATAGACACAACAATCAATCTCATGATCTCTTAGCCGTGTGCGGTGCCCCCCTCCACCATAGTCCTCGATAATATTGTAGCGGTGCTTAGGCGAAGCCCTACGACGGTAGAACATCAAGATCGTCACCACGCCGTCGTGCTGACGGAACTCTTCCCCGATATTCTGCTGGATCGGAGTTCGGGGATCGTCATCGAGCTGAACGTGTGCTAGAACTCGGAGGTGCTGTAGTTTCGGTGCTTGATCGGTCGGGCCGTGAAGACGTACGACTACATCAACCACGTTGTTCTAACTCTTCCGCTTTCGGTCTACGAGGGTACATGGACAACACTCTCCCCTCTCGTTGCTATGCATCACCGTGATCTTGCGTGTGCGTAGGAATTTTTTTTGAAATTACTACGTTCCACAACACATACTATATAGATGGTGACTAAGTCGGGTTGGCTCGTTGAGTACCCGCAAGTGATTCGGATATGGGGGCTGGAAGGACAGGTGGCTCCATCCCGGTAGAGGTGGGCCTGGGTTCCCGACGGCCCTCGAGTGCTACTTTGATGCAGAGCAACAAGGCAGGTAGTGACCACCTAGGAGACAGGTGGGCCTGGCCCTGGTCGGCGTCCGCAGTTACTTCAAAATAGCACGCTTAACGAGATCTTGGTATTTGATCTGAGTCTGGCCACTGGCCTATACACACTAACCAACTACGCGGGAACAGTTATGGGCACTCAACGTCGTGGTATCAGCCGAAGCCTTCTTGACGTCAGCGACTGAGCGGCGTGCGCCGAGTTGACCGTGTAACGCAATTTCCTTTGTATTGGAGGTTGCTAGGTCTGCTCACCGGCCGCGTACGCAATGTGCAGGTGTGCAATGGGCGATGGGCCCAGACCCCTGCGCGCATAGGATTTAGACCGACGTGCTGACCTCTTTGTTGTGCCTAGGTGGGGCTGCGACGTGTTGATCTTCCTAGGCAGGGCATGACCCAGGAAAGTGTGTCCGGCCAAAGGGGATCGAGCGTGTTGGGTTATGTGGTGCACCCCTGAGGGGAAGTTTATCTATTCAAATAGCCGTGTCCCTCGATAAAAGGACGACCCGGAGTTGTACCTTGACCTTATGACAACTAGAACCGGATACTTAATAAAACACACCCAGACAAGTTCCAGAGACAACCCGGTGATCGCTTTCCCACAGGGCGACGAGGGGAGGATCGGCGGGTAGGATTATGCTATGCGATGCTACTTGGAGGACTTCAATCTACTCTCTTCTACATGTTGCAAGACGGAGGCTGCCAGAAGCGTAGTCTTCGATAGGACTAGCTATCCCCCTCTTATTCTGGCATTCTACAGACCAGTCCACCGATATTGCCTCTTTACACATATACCCATGCATATGTAGTGTAGATCCTTGCTTGCGAGTACTTTGGATGAGTACTCACGGTTGCTTTTCTCCCCCTTCCCCCCCCTTTCCTTTCTTCCTGGTTGTCGCAACCAAATGCTGGAGCCCAGGAGCCAGACGCCACCGTCGACGACGACCCCTACTACACTGGAGGTGCCTACTACTACGTGCAGGCCGCTGACGACGACCAGGAGTAGTTAGGAGGATCCCAGGCAGGAGGCCTGCGCCTCTTTCGATCTGTATCCCAGTTTGTGCTAGCCATCTTATGGCAACTTGTTTAACTTATGTCTGTACTCAGATATTGTTGCTTCCGCTGACTCGTTTATGTTCGAGCACTTGTATTCGATCCCTCGAGGCCCCTGGCTTGTAATATGATGCTTGTATGACTTATTTTACTTTTAGAGTTGTTTTGTGATATCTTCTCATGAGTCCCTGATCTTGATCGTACACATTTGCGTGCATGATTAGTGTACGATTGAATGTGGGGCGTCACATCCCTCAAGAGGAGTAGAGGTAGGAGTAGAGCTCAACTATTATGAGCTATCACTTTGCTAACCCTAGAATGGAGGTGGAGGAGGTATATTTATAGTACAAAGGGCGAATGGGTAGTTAGGAGAGGGATACATGGGCCTTTGGCCCAACTCTACACGCAGGCAGGCGCCGGATGTCTGGGCTGGGGGCCAGATGTCTGGTTGTTTGCGAGACGCTGGATGTCCGGGGCACTGGCCGGATGTTCGGTCTAGCGGTGGGCGTTCTTCTATAGTCCTCATGGGGATATCAGGGGAGGCGCTGTATGCCCGGCCCGTCGCGTGGTGCTGGATGTCCGGGGGTCATCAGGATGTCCGATCACTAATGCTCTTTGGGCGCCAGATGGTGTTCGGCTTCTCTGTGGCACAGGCGCCGGATGTCCGCCCCTTGGCCCGGATGTCCGGCTGTTGTAGCTCCAGCAGCTCCATCTTCTTCCATCTCCACTTCCATGCTTGGCTCATGGATGGTGTAGCTGTTCCTTGGCGCTTGCACTCCTCGTCACTTGTGAAGCTCCAACAATACCTGTGCATGCACATGGGAGGAGTGTCAAGTAGTATACCATCCTTGAAGGGGCCAAGTGAGGACGAGTAAAGGAGATGATTAACCTTTATGTATGTGAAGTAGATATCGCGCGTGTCACTTGCCGAACGGACTCTTGACATGGTGATGTCCATAGGATGCTCCGCATCGTCCCCCCCTGGGAAAGATCCAAACTCAGATCGAAAACCAAATCACCATGGGAAAGTGATGGCATCACTGTGTAGAAGTGGACGATCACCAAGTACTCATCATCTTCAAGCTTGAAATGGGCACTCTCCAATGTCGCACTATCTAGTGATTCCTTTAAAAGGAGCAACAACAACAAACACTTGGAAAAACAAACACGTTAGTGTTAGTGCATAACCAAGCATTCAAGTGGTGATTCACCGAACAAGTGTCATCATCATGCATAGTATATGGTGTGACAAAGGATTGTAGCATGTCATGCAAGCATATGGATTGAGCATAATGGAAACAAGCATGCAAATGGGAGGTAGTTATGCTAATATGTCTGACAAGAGAACAAGCATTTACATCATGGTCATAGCAAACATGCACAAAGCACTCAATAAAGGCATAGGAATCATTCACAACACCAAATATAATGAAGTGTCTAAACACATGGCTCAAGTGCAAGACAATGCAAAAATAACGTGCATAGGGTGTAGTGAAGATAGTGTGGCACTCAACACAATAGAAAGAGCAATTGTTCATCAAGTGTGAGGCAATCAAGGAAAGCATGTAGCGATCAATGGGGCATGGCATAAGTGAAGAAATGTCATTGTTGCAACCAAGCATATGATAGGAGCAACTAATCCACATGTTGAATGCAATACACGAGGCATAAATATCATGAGGCATGGCAATGTGGCAATCATGAGTGAAAGCAATATCTCAAACATGTGTGCAAATGGTGCAAGCAACACATGAATTATGATCCACAATATCCAAGCACAAGAAGGATGTCACCTTGAAAGCGCGTCCTTGCCCGTACTCCCTGTTCAAGAATTCATCCGATTAACCAGTTAACTTGCCGATTAATCCCTACTCATAGGGTCACCGACTAGCCGATTAATTGATTAATCGCCCGAGTAATTGATTAAATGGCCAATTAACTTGCCAATTAGCCTATTAATCCTATACTCGTCCGCCAACTGAGCAGCTACCAGTTAACGATTTCCTCAACAATGTCCGTACTTCACAATGCCGAAGCACAAACAAGTGCAATGTAGAAGCGTCGTGTTTGAAGGTGGTTCACTCTCAAGAGCTTGGATTGTCAACTCACGTGAAGTGGATGTTGACACAAAGTTCGTGTATCCTACACATGCACATAACAAGGCAAAGAACGTATGTGCATGGTAGGTAAACACATCAGCCATCATGATGGTTCTATTCTCTTGCACATAACCATTAGTAGCAAAAGTGCATGAATAATATGATGCAACAAATATGGTGCAAAGAAGGAAGACAATCATGCTTTGCAAGAAATATGTCAAAAGCTCCAACATATGGGAGAAAGCTATGGGAGCTATCTCATTAGCAAGACTAGAATCATTGTTGCACTCAATACATGGCAGATCATCTAGCATGAGAGAGGCAACATATGAAGATATGTGACAAGATGCAATAGGAATCATGTGCAAAGCATGGCAATAGTGGCTATCAACCGCATGAAATGAGCAAGTATGAATCATGGGTGATGCACTACACAAAGCAAGCATAGTAGTCATGTCGTGCAAGCTAGTAGTGCAAAGATGCAACATACTAGAAGAAATCTTGGAAATAATGTCATGTGAGAAAAATGTAGATATAGGCGACGCACATAAAGTATCGTAAGCACAAAAACAAAACATGATCAAAGTGTCATCATAGGCATGGATCACAAATGGAACATGACAATAACAAGTAATATCTCCACCAAGCTTGCAAATACACATACAAGTACTAGAATCAATCATCATCTGAAATGCAAAGCATGGGTCACAAATGCATGACAAAGGCATGTGAATGATCATATCATGCAAAGTGAACATGGCAAGATGGGAATAGAATATGTAATGGACAATAACCCATAACCATGTGAGGGCCATGTAGAAGAAACGCGCGAAGGCTCATCGCGAAGAGGGCGGGTGGAGGGTAAGCACGCCATGGTGGTGCACATCTTCAATGCTCTCTAGAGCTCGTTTCGTCAACTCGTGCACTTGCGAGGTTGACGAGTAAGTGTGAGGACTGGGAGACTCCTCACGAGCAATATCGAAAACATAATATGGAGAATATTGAAAACATGGCAAAAATGCATGTTGTAAGTTAGGTGGTCATGGCATGGCATATGATGGCAATGATGCAAAGGGAGCATATCAATATCATCACAAGAAAAAAATGCCAATAACCATGGGCTTGTCATCTATGCCATATGTGCAAATTGGATTCATTTTAATGGCATATGCATAGTTACTACGATGAGATTGCAAATATGACATATTGTTGATCTCATGCATAGCATATGGCAAGTCAAGCAGATTGTCAAGCATGATGTGACCTAAATGAGATTGCAAATATGACATATTGTTGATCTCATGCATAGCATATGGCAAGTCAACCAGATTGTCGAACATGATGTGACCTAAAGAATTGTCTCGATAAATCCTATGCAACATGGCATCAAAACTAATAGACTCCATATGAGAATTATCAAACTCATCATAAATGGGCAATAAATCATCACATAAGGAAGTCAAACTAGCATGAAGCATAGCAATAGGGAGATCAACATCATGCAAGAAATCAATGTCACAAGTGGGACAAGAGCATCACCTTCACCTATGTTACCTTTCTCATTCCATTCATGTGGTGTAGGTGAGGTGGTAAAGACTAACTCATAGTCATCTTCATCTCGATGGAACCA
>NC_041391.1:324253685-324266358 GCF_002162155.2 Triticum dicoccoides | reverse complement strand
GGGGGGGTACATCATATCCACCATGGCAATCGCCTCGTCCATACGAAGCATGAAGCCGTCGAGGATCGGCGTGTCATCATATATGGGACCTAGCACCAAATGATAAGACACAATAGAGGCAGAGGTCAAGTCCTTGGAGTTGAAAATGGCCTCACAAGACCTATCAACTATCTCACTCTCACTATGTGGTGGTTGCTACTTGTGAGTTGCGTTGGGTTTTCCCCCCAAGATGAGAGTAGATGCAACACAATAGAGATAAGTATTTCCGTTAGTGAGAACCAAGGTATGAATCCAGTAGGAGAATCACACATAGCCTCGTGAACGACACATGCACACACAAAAGCAAATGCTTGCACCCAACGCAGGCAAGAGGGTCGTCAATCCCCTTGAACTCATTCCTTGCAAGGATCAAATCTTGTAGTGGTAGCTAATAAATTGCAAAACAAAATAAAAGATAAAAAATTGCAGCAAATATATTTTGTTTATATATATATATATATATATGATAAATGTAGACTCGGGGGCCATAGTTTTCACTAGAGGCTTCTCTCTCGAACACATGGCATACGGTGGGCAGAAAAATTACTGTTGGGGCATTGATACAAAAGCGCATAGTTATGACGATATCCAAGGAAATGATCATGTATATAGGCATCACGTCCATGACAAGTAGACCAACTCCTGCCCACATCTACTACTATTGCTCCACCCATCGACCGCTATCCAGCATGCATCTATTAAGTTAATAAAAACAGAGTAACACCTTAAGCAAGATGACATGATGTAGACAAAGTAAAACCAATCAATATGAATAAACCCCATTGTTTTACCCTTAATGAAAACAATACAAATACGTTTCTTGTCCCTCTCTATCACTGGTATAGAGCACCGCAAGATTGAACCCAACACAAAGCACCTCTCCCACTGAAGATAAAACTGAAACATATGACTCTATATTAATGCGTCTGGCAGTGTACCAGGATGTGCAATGATGCTAGCGTAACATGTATGATAATGATGAATGATGGCTGAGCCACAAATACTATGTGAGCTATAGAATCATGCAAAGCAATATGACAATGAAGCTGTATGTCATAATAACAGAACGGTGGAAGTTGCATGGCAATATATCTCAGAATGGCTATGGAAATGCCATGATAGGTAGGTATGGTGGCTGCTTTGAGGAAGATATAAGGATGCTTATGTGTGATAGAGCATATCATATCACGGGGATTGGATGCACTAACAAAGTTTGCATGGTCGCGTAGGTGAGAAAGGGCAATCACGGTACCGAAGAGGCTAGCAAATTGCGGAAAGGTAAGAGCGCGTATAATCCATGAACTGACATTAGTCGTAAAGAACTCACATACTTATTGTGAAAGTTTATTAGCCCTAGAAGCAAAGTACCTACTACGCATCCCCCTAGGGGGAGGTTGGTAGGAGTTAACCATCGCGCCCCCTGACCGCCACACAAAGGAAGACACTCAATAATAAATCATGCTCCAACTTCTTAGCATAACTAGAGACTATACGTGCATGCTTCGGGAATCACAAACCTTAACACCAATATTCTTACTAAACCATGATTATTTACTACTACCTCCCACATATTACCATCTCAATATCGCAAAACTATTGCAAGGAATCAAACTTATCATATTCAGTGATCTACATGAAAGTTTTTATTATATCCCTCTTGAATACCTATCATATCAGGACCAATTTCATAACATGTGCATATTGCCATTACTATATATTAGTCTCTCAAAAATATATAAGTGAAGCATGAGAGTGCAACTATTTCTTTAAAATATAACCACCATCGTGCTCTAAAAGATATAAGTGAAGAACTAGAGGAACTGCCAAGCTCAAAAGATCTAAGTGAAACCCATGGAGTATTCTAACAAATCGCGAATAAATGAGTGTCCCTCTCAAAAGGTGTGTGAAGCAAACAATGATTGTGGAAAACTAAAAAGCAAACAAAGCAAAGACTACTATAATACAAGACGCTCCAAGCAAAGCTCATATCATGTGATGAATAAAAATATAGTTTTGATATGTCTCCAACGTATCTATAATTTTTTTATTGTTCCATGCTACTATATTATCATTCTTGGATGTTTTATATACATTTAGAAGCAAGCTTATATCATTTTTTGGGACTAACCTACTAACTTAGTGCCCAATGCAAGTTGCAGTTTTTTTGCTTGTTTTTGACTTCGCAGAATATCAGTACCAAACGAAGTCCGAATGCCATGAAACTTTTTGGAGATTTTCTTGGCAATCAGAGACCCTGGAAGCTTTGGGAAGGAACGAGAAGATGAAGGAGTGGCCCACTAGGCACCATGGCATGCCCTGGTACACAGTGGGGCCCAAAAGCCTCCGTTGGACCTAACTCCGCCTCTATAAAGACTCTAAAAATCAGGAAACCTACTAGGGAGTCCACGATATACTTTTTCTGCTGCCATAAGTGTAACACCCTGGATGTAGCTTTCCATATTTGTAACTCCAACTCTTGCCATTTTCGGCTATGTGCTATGGTTTTCCCTCCGTGGTTGGGTTTTGTCTTTCGTTTTGCATTTTGTTCATGTCATGCATTTCATATCATGTCATCATGTGCATCTCATTTGCATACGTGTTCGTCTCATGCAACCGAGCATTTTCCCCATTGTCCATTTTGCAATTCGACACTCCCACATGCACCAGCGCACCCCTCTTGTCTCTTTTTCATGAGCGGGTGTTAAACATTCTCGGAATAGACCGAGGCTTTCCAAGTGGCCTTGGTACACCATCGGTAGACCACCCGTCAAGTTTCGTGCCATTTGGAGGTCGTTTGATACTCCAACGGTTAACCGGGTAACCGCGAAGGCCTCTTGTGTGTTGCAGCCCAACACCAACCCATCTAAGTCACTTCCATGCTCTCCGTCGTCGGATCACGATTGTGTGGGCGAAAACTACACTCCATTTGGATCCTCCTAGCTCCCTCTACCTATAAATAGGTGCTCCCCTCCGAAAATTCCGCAGATCAAACCCTAGCTCGCTCCCTCTCCGCCGCCGCGCCCCAGCCACTCAGGGCGTGCCACGTGGCCTGCTCCGCCGCCGCCCGCCGCCGGCCCGCTCGGCCCGTTCCTGGCCCCGGCGGGCCCAGCCGCCGCCGCCTCCCCGCGCGCTCGCCATCCGTCCGGTCTGCCGCGTCCCCGCCGCCGACCGCCGCCGCGGATCTCCGACCGCCACTGTCGGTCGCCGTCCCGGCCGGCCGCCGCCCCCGGTCGCCTCCCACGCCCCGCGACCGCGCCAGCCGCCGCCTTCGTTGTCCTGCCGTCGCCGAGCTCCACCGCGGCCTGATCTGGCCGGCCCAGCTCGTCCCCGTCCTCCTCCGGCCATCTTCCTCCCCTCCGGCACCATCTCCGGCGAGGAACTCCGGCCTGCCTCGACATCCGTGCCCAGATCCAGATATGGAATCTTCGGGTTGACCTCGTTTTCCTCCAAGTCTGCAATATTTTTGTGACATGTTCATCGCATCATAACTCTGCATCCGTAGCTCTGCTTCATGTGTATGATATATCAAAATGTTCATCAGGATGTGCTCTTCATTTTGTTCCATTGGGCCATGTTCATTTGAGGTCATCTAGGTGCCCAAATCTCTGATGCAAGAGTGCTATATAATGTTAGTTTTTGTTTCTTAACAGAATGTGTGCATTTGTCATTTTGCTACATTTATTGTGTGCATCTTATGGGCATGAGCTCTACATGTGTTTTGTACTATGCCAAGCCATCTTTACAGAGGTGCTTGACATGTATTTTTGTGATCAATGTGGTGACTAGAACAAGCATGCAAACTAGGCTTCGTGATGTTGCTGATTTCAGTCCCTGTTCTGTTGTTATTTTTATGCCATGTAAAATTGATGCTACAGAGATATCCATGCATATTTTGAGATACTTCAGTAAGGATGAACATATGGTTATGCTCTATCCATTCGTGCCCCTGTTTGCAATTATGGAGTAGTCTAGCAAGTCATTTTATTGCTCTACTTTTGCTATAAAATGTTCCCTCGCAGATTGTTTACATGTTATTCAATTTTGCCAAGGTTGTTGTAGTTGATCCTTGCATGCTATGATCTTGTTCTTGCCATGTTTAGTTTCATAAAAATGTATTCTTGCTGGTGCTATACTTATCTTGTCATTCAATGACCTATGGTGAGTGAATCTAGCTCGCAAAGATGCCTTCATAATGCTGTTAATGCCATGCTCTGTTTCCTGAATCTGTTAACGAAACTTGCTATGTTTACATGGGTGCAATCATATCTTCTGGTACTTTTTGGCTCATGGTCAGTAAGGGACTTTTGTTCTATGCATTTAGTAGTATCATGCCATGTCTTAAGTTTCTATTATATGTTCCTGTAGCATGATGTTTGCTTGCTCTAAACATTGCTTCCTGATGCTGTTTCTGCCATGTTAGTGAAGTCTGTGCTGCTGTTATCTTTTGCACTTTTGCCATGGTTGTTTGAACCTGTTAATGTGTGAATTAGCCGTAGCTAAGTGTTCATGTTTTGTCAAGCATCTCTTGTATATCACTGCCATGTGCTTTGTTGATATGTTGGGGTGCTGTAGCATAGTTTCTTGATGTATTCTAAGTGCTATCATGCTGTTAACCGCAGATTTGTGTCATTCTTGTTTTGCTTGCCATTTGCAAACCGTGCATCCGATTCCGGTGATCTTTATATCGATTTCAACCGAAATCATCTCATCTTTCCAGAGGCATACTTGGTTTGCCAAGTTTATGCCTTGTTCATCATTTTCCTTCCGGAGCACGCATAAGCATTGCATATCACATCTCGCATATCATGCCATGTATTGCATCATGTTGCTTGTGCATTGCACCGTGATTTATTGTGGTTCCATTGCTTGTGTTCTTGCTTTGGGTAGAGCCGGGAGACGAGTACGTGAATGAGGAACCTGTTGAGTACGCTAACGAGGATCAGGCTTTCGACAACTCTGAGAACTTTGCAGGCAAGATGACCATACCCTCGATATCACTTCTATCTTTGTTTTGCTAGTTGCTCGCTCTATCACTATGTTAGCTCTACCTACCACTTGTTTATCATGCCTCCCATATTGCCATGTCAAGCCTCTAACCATCCTTTCCTAGCAAACCATTGTTTGGCTATGTCACCGCTTTTGCTCAACCCCTCTTATAGTGTTGCTAGTTGCAGGTGAAGATGAAGATTGTTCCTTGTTGGAACATGGATATTTTGGGATATCACAATATCTCTTGTTTAATTAATGCATATATATACTTGGTAAATGGTGGAAGGCTTGGCCTTATGCCTGGTGTCTTGTTCCACTCTTGCCGCCCTAGTTTCCGTCATACCGGTGTTATGTTCCTTGATTTTGCGTTCCTTACGCGGTTGGGTGATTTATGGGACCCCCTTGACAGTTCGCTTTGAATAAAACTCCTCCAGCAAGGCCCAACCTTGGTTTTACCATTTGCCACCTATACCTTTTTTCCCTTGGGTTTTCGCGAGCCCGAGGGTCATCTTTATTTTAGCCCCCCCGGGCCAGTGCTCCTCCGAGTGTTGGTCCGAACCGAGCAGCCTGCGGGGCCACCACGGGAAAACTTGAGGCCTGGTTTTACTTGTAGCTTGACTTATCCGGTGTGCTCTGAGAACGAGATACGTGCGACTCCTATTGGGATTTGTCGGCACATCGGGCGGCTTTGCTGGTCTTGTTTTACCATTGTTGAAATGTCTTGCAAACCGGGATTCCGAGACTGATCGGGTCTGCAGGGTATTATGTTTCGAAAGCCGTGCCCGCGGTTATGAGGCAGAAGGGAATTTGTTAATGTCCGGTTGTAGAGAACTTGACACTTGACTTCATTAAAATGCATCAACCGTGTGTGTAGCCGTGATGGTCTCTTCTCGGCGGAGTCCGGAAAGTGAACACGGTTTGGGTTATGTATGAACATAAGTAGTTTCAGGATCACTTCTTGATCACTTCTAGCTTCTCGACCGATGAGTTTCTTCTCTTCTCGCTCTCACTTGCGTATGTTAGCCACCATATATGCTTAGTGCTTGCTGCAGCTCCACCATATTACCCCTTTCCTACCTACAAGCTTAAATAGTCTTGATCTCGCGGGTGTGAGATTGCTGAGTCCCCGTGGCTCACAGATTCTACCAAAACAGATGCAGGTGCCGAGGATACCGGCGCAAGTGGCGCAATCGATCTCAAGTGGGAGTTTGACGAGGACCTTGGTTGTTACTACATTTCATTTCTAGATGATCAGTAGCGGAGCCCAGTCAGGACGATCGGGGATCTAGCATTTGGGGTTGTCTTCTTTTCATTTGGATTTGACCGTAGCCAGTCTATGAG
Organism: Triticum dicoccoides; assembly: GCF_002162155.2. NCBI lineage: Eukaryota > Viridiplantae > Streptophyta > Magnoliopsida > Poales > Poaceae > Triticum > Triticum dicoccoides. The sequence continues at coordinate 324,259,989 of NC_041391.1, read as the reverse complement.
TGTATTTTGAATGATGTATGATTTATTTATGTATTGTGTGAAGTGGCGATTGTAAGCCAACTCTCTTTATCCCATTCTTGTTCATTACATGGGATTGTGTGAAGTTGACCCTTCTTGCGACAAAACCACCATGCGGTTATGCCTCTAAGTCGTGCTTCGACACGTGGGAGATATAGCCGCATCGTGGGCGTTACAAGTTGGTAATCAGAGCCATCCCCGACTTAGGAGCCCCCTGCTTGATTATTTGCTGGCGTTGTTGAGTCTAGAACAAAAATGTTTTGAGTCTTAGGATTATATATATCGGAGAGTAGGATTCTTTTTACTCCTCAATCCCTTCGTTGCACTGGTGAGGTCTCTTGACGTAGAAGTTTTGACTCTTCTCTCCTCAAATTTCACTAAATTTTTTTAGGATCACGCGGGTATCTTGGAATCGTTCCGATGGTTTTGTGACGAGAACATTGTTCTTGGTGCCTCCTGACATTTAGGGGTTGTGGCAGTGTCCCGGGGAGTTGAGCTCCGAGGTGTTGTCGTCACAATTTTATCATTGCAGTTTTGGAATACCTGAGTTTTGCCGACATTGGAAATCTCTTTTATGTAGTTGTTGATGAGATAACCTCGACGTCACCCAGTACTGGGGAGTTCGGGAGTATTGCCATGACTCGTATAACGGATGCTTTTCGAAGGTTGAGGTACACGATTTCTGAAGGTTTCTTGGTTATGTGTTGACGGATGGATACGGCTGGATGTAGGGATTGCTAGTTTGGGTGAGATATATTGCTTTACCTGTATCCCCAACACCTGATTGCATAACCAGAAAGTTTCGGGAGTTTATAGGTGGGATTCAAGTAGCTCTAGCATTTCTTCCCGCAGATATTTGGTTTGTGATTGGGTAATCCTTGCCACTTATTTGTTCCAGCTGTACCTTGTTTATTTCATTCATCAACCCCTTATCAAGTGGCTTCTCACCTTAATGGACGTGATGTTTACTTTGGAACTCATTCGTTCATCCTTGTTCGAATGTTTATTGTGAAGACTATATGTTGCAATTTCTATCTGTTGATTCAACTTGTCTATCTGTCTATCAAGATGCTAACGGATGTCACCCTCTTCAGGATGGCTCCGCCAACGTGTCAGAATCCGGAACGCAATGATGGGAGTCAGGCGAACCCTCCACCTCCACCTCCTCCTCCGGAGGCATGGCAAGCTTTGATGGCAACCACAAACGCCAACGCTCAGTTGCTGATTCAACTGATGCAAGAGCGCAACCAAGGCCAAGGCAACCAAGGGAATCAAGGTCAAGGGCAGTTCAATCATCAGCCTCAGTTTCCTACCCTCAACCAGTTCCTTGCAAATCAGCCGAAGTCTTTCAGCTACTGTGTCGAGGCCACAAACACCGACGATTGGCTCGTGGATGTCAACAAGCATTTTGAATGCAGCAATGTCAGGCCTGAGGACTACGTCAAGTTCGCGTCTTTTTAGCTCAAGGACCAAGCAGCTGATTGGTTCCAGGAATACAAGGATTCCAGAGGAGGTCGAGTGATTACTTGGACTGACTTCTGTCGGGACTTTAAAGCTCACCACATTCCTACCAGTGTTGTTGAGAGCAAGCGTGAGGAGTTCCGCAATCTCAAGCAAGGCAACATGTCAGTGTACGAATACAACAAGCAGTTTTAGAAACTTGCCCGCTTCGCTAAACAAGACGTTCTTGATGAAAAGAGTATGATCTATCAATTCAGAGGTGGCCTTAGAGAGGATCTGCAGTTAGCTCTTGTTCTTGTTGAGCCTACTCAGTTTGATCAATTATACAACATGGCCCTCAAGCAAGAAGGTGCTCAGCTCAAATGTGAGGCTTCTAAGAAGAGAATTAGGGATGCAGTTCAGTCTTCTTCTTCCTCTCAAGTGGCAGCTAAGCAGCAAAAGTTCTACCTTCCTCCTCCTCCGTTTCATCAGCCTTACCAGCAGAAGAACTCAGGTGGTCATGGATCTTCCCACCCACCCAACCCAGGCTATCAGAACAAGTCTAATTCTCAAGCTCCAAGGTCAAATGCTCCTTATCACCGTCCGCTCTCAGAGGTGACTTGCAACAAGTGCCAGCAGAAAGGTCACTACGCGAACAAGTGCTTCAACCAAAGGCGCCTTCCGCCTCCTCCTCCTGTGAGATCTTCAAGCAATGCAGTGATCAAGCATAATCCAAAGCATGCAAAGGTGAACATGATGAATGCAGCTCAGGCAGAGGATTCTTCAGATGTGATCATGGGTAACCTTCGAGTTAACTCTATTCCTGCAAAAGTCTTATTTGATACTGGTGCATCGCATTGTTTCATGTCAAGACTGTTTTTTGCCAAGCATGAATTCACTTCTTCACATTTGGGTAAACCCATGGATGTCGTTTCTCCGAGTAAACGGTTGAGCTCCAGTTTGGTGGTTCCGGATACCATAATCAAGATGGGCGCCTATAGATTTCTGGCTAAACCATTTGTTCTTGGTGACTCGGATATTGATCTAATTCTCAGGATGGACTGGCTTTCTCAGCACAAAGCTCAACTTGATTGTGCTGCCAGAGAAATTCAATTGACACACTCTTCTGAGGATGTTATCATCTATGCCACTCGTGATGAAACCATTCGGTTGTTTTCTCTCAATGAGAAGGGCAAGTTGAATGCTATCTCTCAGATTCCAGTCATTTGTGAGTACCAAGATGTCTTTCCAGAAGAGCTTCCGTGTATGCCTTCGCACCGGCCAGTCGAATTCGTTATCGATCTTGAGCCTGCCACTGAACCCGTTTGCAAGCGTCCTTACAAGCTTGGTCCTGAAGAACTGAAGGAATTGAAGAAATAGCTCGATGAACAAGAGCGTATGGGTTTGATCAGACCGAGTTCATCTCCATGGGGTTGTGGAGTTCTTTTTGTCCAGAAGAAGGATGGCACGGACCGACTGTGCGTCGATTACCGTCCATTGAATAAGAAGACAATCAAGAACAAGTATCCACTTCCCAACATCAATGAGCTTTTCGAGCAACTCAAAGGTGCTAAAGTATTCTCCAAGCTTGACCTTCGTATGGGTTATCATCAAATTCGCATTCGTGAACAAGATATTCCCAAGACAGCATTCAGAACAAGCTATGGTTCTTATGAATATACTGTCATGTATTTCGGCCTTGTCAATGCTCCTCCAACATTCTCTCGAATGATGAACTTCATCTTCAACCCCTACACCAATGAATTCGTCTTGGTGTATCTCGATGATATTTTGGTCTTCTCCAAGAATAAGTCGGATCATGCCAAACATTTGCGATTGGTACTCGACAAGCTCAAAGAGCATCAATTCTATGCGAAGTTTTCCAAATGTGAGTTCTGGCTTGATGAAGTTCTTTATCTTGGTCACATCATCTCCACCAAGGGCATCGTTGTTAATCCCGAGAAGGTGTCTGCAATTGTGAATTGGGAACCTCCTCAGAATGTCAAGCAGCTCCGCAGTTTTCTTGGTCTTGCAAGCTATTGCCGAAGATTCATTGAGCATTTCTCTAAGATTGCAAAGCCTCTTTCCAACCTCCTTCAGAAGCATGTCAAATATGTCTGGATGCCTGAGTGTGATGTTGCTTTCAACACCCTCAAAGAGAAGCTAGTCACATCTCCTGTCTTGACTCCTCCTGATGAATCCAAGCCATTTGAAGTTTTCTGTGATGCTTCTCTTCAAGGTCTCGGTGCTGTGTTGATGCAAGAGAATAAAGTTGTGGCCTATACCTCTCGTCAGTTGAAGCCCAACGAAAAGAACTACCCCACTCACGATCTTGAGTTGGCGGCAGTTGTCCATGCATTGATAACATGGAGACATCTCTTGTTGGGAAGGAAAGTGGACATTTTCACCGATCACAAGAGTCTCAAGTATATCTTCACTCAACCCAACCTCAACCTCAGGCAAACTCGATGGGTCAAAATGATTCAAGAGTACAATCCAAGTATTGAATATACTCCTGGCAAGGCGAATGTGATTGTAGATGCTCTGAGCAGAAAGGCTTATTGCAACAGCTTAATTCTCAAGCCCTTCCAACCGGACCTTTGTGAAGCTTTCCACAAACTGAATCTTCAAGTTGTTCCTCAAGGCTTTCTTGCCAACCTCATAGTCTCTCCTACTTTGGAAGATCAAATTCGTGAGGCACAACTCCTGGATACCATGGTGAAAAAGGTGAAACGTGGTATCGACAAGGGCATTTCCAAGTACAAGTGCTTCCACATTGATGACAAAGATACTCTTTTCTTCGAGGATCGAATTGTGGTTCCTAAAGGTGATCTGAGAAAAGTCATTATGAACGAGGCACACAATTCCCTTCTATCCATTCATCCTGGAAGTACAAAGATGTACCATGACCTCAAGCAGTCGTATTGGTGGACTCGAATGAAGCGAGAAATTGCTCAATTCGTGAATGAATGTGATGTCCGCAGAAGGGTGAAAGCAGAACACCAACGACCAGCTGGTCTCCTCCAACCTGTTGCTATTCCGAAATGGAAGTTTGATCATATCGAGATGGACTTCGTGACTGGATTTCCTAAGTCCAAGCGTGGAAATGATTCTATCTTCGTTGTCATTGACAAGCTTACTAAAGTGGCTCATTTCCTTCCTATCAAAGAATCTATCACAGCAGCTCAGTTGGCAGAGCTATACACCTCCAGGATTGTCTCCTTGCACGACATTCCACAATTGACCTCTTCAGACCATGGAAGCATCTTCACTTCTAAGTTCTGGGACTCCTTTTAGAAGGCCATGGGCACCAACATTCGTTTTAGCACAGCTTTCCATCCTCAAACAAGTGGCCAAGTCGAGCGAGTCAATAAAATCCTTGAAGATATGCTCAGGGCTTGTGTCATTTCCTTTGGCATGAAGTGGGAAGATTGTCTTCCATATGCCGAGTTCTCCTACAACAACAGCTTCCAAGCGAGTTCGGGCAAGGCCCCATTCGAAATTCTTTATGGCAGAAAGTGTCATACTCCTCTCAATTGGTCCGAGACAGGTGAACGCCAACTTCTTGGCAAAGACTTGATCACAGAAGCCAAAGAGATGTGCAAAGTCATTCATGAGAATCTCAAGGCCGCGCAATCGCGCCAGAAGAGCTATTATGATGACAAGCACCGTGATGTGGCTTTTGGAATCGGAGACCATGTCTACCTCCGCGTCTCTCCAATGAAAGGCACTCGTCGTTTCGGTATTAAAGGGAAGCTTGCCCCTAGATACGTGGGTCCTTTCAAGATCATTGGCAAAAGAGGCGATCTCGCCTCTCAACTTGAGCTTCCGTCCAACTTAGTGAATGTGCACGATGTGTTTCATGTGTCACAGCTTCGCAAGTGCTTCAAGACTCCTGAGCGCACTATCAACTTTGAAGAAATTGACCTCCAAGAAGATCTCTCTTATCATGAGCACCCCGTTGCTATTCTTGAAGAAACCAAGCGCAAGACTCGCAACAAGTCAATCAAATTCCTGAAAGTGAAGTGGTCACACCATTCCGACCGAGAAGCCACCTGGGAGCGTGAGGATCACCTCCGTTCCGAATATCCGGAGTTCTTTCAGTCCTAGATCTCGGGACGAGATCCTCTTGTAGTGGTGGAGTGTTGTAACACCCCGGATGTAGCTTTCCATATTTGTAACTCCAACTCTTGCCATTTTCGGCTATGTGCTATGGTTTTCCCTCCATGGTTGGGTTTTGTCTTTCGTTTTGCATTTTGTTCACGTCATGCATTTCATATCATGTCATCATGTGCATCTCATTTGCATACGTGTTCGTCTCATGCATCCGAGCATTTTCCCCGTTGTCCGTTTTGCAATCCGACACTCCCACATGCACCGGCGCACCCCTCTTGTCTCTTTTTCATGAGCGGGTGTTAAACATTCTCGAAATGGACCGAGGATTGCCAAGTGGCCTTGGTACACCACCGGTAGACCACCCGTCAAGTTTCGTGCCATTTGGAGGTCGTTTGATACTCCAACGGTTAACCGGGTAACCGCGAAGGCCTCTGGTGTGTTGCAGCCCAACACTCCTTCAAAACATCCCAAAAACCCATCTAAGTCACTTCCATGCTCTCCGTCGTTGGATCACGATCATGTGGGCGAAAACTACACTCCATTTGGAGCCTCCTAGCTCCCTCTACCTATAAATAGGTGCTCCCCTCCGAAAATTCCGCAGATCAAACCCTAGCCTCGCTCCCTCTTCGCCGCCGGACACGTCCGGGCGGAGCCGGACACGTCTGCCGCCGCGCCCCAGCCACTCAGGGCGCGCCACGTGGCCTGCTCCGCCGCCGCCCGCCGCCGGCCC
>NC_041391.1:324112921-324253386 GCF_002162155.2 Triticum dicoccoides | reverse complement strand
CCTCCCGCGCCCCGCGACCGCGCACGGCCGCCGCCTCCGTCGTGCTGCCGTCGCCGAGCTCCACTGCTGCCGGATCCGGCCGGCCCAGCTCATCCTCGTCCTCCTCCGACTGTCTTCCTCCCCTCCGGCACCATCTCCAACGAGGAACTCCGGCCATCCTCGACGTCCGTGCCCAGATCAAGATCTGGAATCTTAGGGTTGACCTCGTTTTCCTCCAAGTCTGCAGTATTTTTATGACATGTTCATCGCATCATAACTCTGCATCTGTAGCTCCGTTTCATGTGCATGATATATCAAAATGTTCATCAGGATGTGCTCTTCATTTTGTTCCATTGGGCCATGTTCATTTGAGGTCATCTAGATGCCCAAATCTCTGATGCAAGAGTGCTATATAATGTTAGTTTCTGTTTCTTAACAGAATGTCTGCATTTGTCATTTTTGTTACATTTATTGTGTGCATCTTATGGGCATGAGCTCTACATGTGTTTTGTACTATACCATGCCATCTTTACAGAGGTGCTTACCATGTAGTTTTGTGATCAATGTGGTGACTAGAACAAGCATGCAAACTAGGCTTCGTGATGTTGCTGATTCCAGTCCCTGTTCTGTTGTTATTTTTATGCCATGTAAACTTGATGCTACAGAGAGATCCATGCATATTTTGAGATACTTCAGTAAGGATGTTTGGAACATATGGTTATGCTCTATCCATTCATGCCCCTGCTTGCAATTATGGAGTAGTCTAGCATGTCATTTTCTTGCTCTACTTTTGCTATAAAATGTTTCCTGGCAGATTGTTTACATGTTATTCAATTTTGCCAAGGTTGTTGTAGTTGCTACTTGCATGCTATGATCTTGTGCTTGCCATGTTTAGTTTCATAAACATGTATTCTTGCTGGTGATATGCTTATCTTGTCATGCAATGACTTGTGGTGAGTGAATCTAGCTCGCAACAATGCCTTCATAATGCTGTTAATGCCATGCTCTGTTTCCTGAATCTGTTAACGAAACTTGCTATGGTTACATGGGTGCAATCATATCTTATTGTCCTTTTTGGCTCATAGTCAGTAAGGGTCTTTTGTTCTATGCATTTAGTAGTATCATGCCATGCCTTAAGTTTCTATTATATGTTCCTGTAGCATGATGTTTGCTTGCTCTAAACATTGCTTCCTGATGCTGTTTCTGCCATGTTAGTGAAGTCTGTGCTGCTGTTATCTTTTGCACTTTTGCCATGGTTGTTTGAACCTGTTAATGTGTGATTTAGCCGTAGCTCAGTGTTCATCTTGTGTCAAGCATCTCTTGTATATCACTGCCATGTGCTTTGTTGATATGTTGGGGTGCTGTAACATAGTTTCTTGATGTATTCTAAGTGCTATCATGCTGTTAACCGCAGATTTGTGTCATTCTTGTTTTGCTTGCCATTTGCAAACCGTGCATCCGATTCCGGTGATCTTTATATCGATTTCAACCGAAATCATCTCATCTTTCCAGCGGCATACTTGGTTTGCCAAGTTTATGCCTTGTTCATCATTTTCCTTCCGGAGCACACATAAGCATTGCATATCACATCTCGCATATCATGCCATGTATTGCATCATGTTGCTTGTGTATTGCACCGTGATTTATTGTGGTTCCATTGCTTGTGTTGTTGCTTTGGGTAGAGCCGGGAGATGAGTACGTGAACGAGGAACCTATTGAGTATGCTAACGAGGATCAAGCTTTCGACAACTCTGAGAACTTTGTAGGCAAGATGACCGTACCCTCGATATCACTTCTATCTTTGTTTTGCTAGTTGCTCACTCTATCGCTATGTTAGCTCTACCTACCACTTGTTTATCATGCCTCCCATATTGCCATGTCAAGCCTCTAACCATCCTTTCCTAGCAAACCGTTGTTTGGCTATGTCACCGCTTTTGCTCAGCCCCTCTTATAGCGTTGCTAGTTGCAGGTGAAGATGAAGATTGTTCCTTGTTGGAACATGGATATTTTGGGATATCACAATATGTCTTGTTTAATTAATGCATCTATATACTTGGTAAAGGGTGGAAGGCTCGGCCTTATGCCTAGTGTCTTGTTCCACTCTTGCCGCCCTAGTTTCCATCATACCGGTGTTATGTTCCTTGATTTTGTGTTCCTTACGCGGTTCGGTGATTTATGGGACCCCCTTGACAGGTCGCTTTGAATAAAACTCCTCCAGCAAGGCCCAACCTTGGTTTTACCATTTGCCACCTATACCTTTTTTCCCTTGGGTTTTCGCGAGCCCGAGGGTCATCTTTATTTTAGCACCCCCGGGCCAGTGCTCCTCCGAGTGTTGGTCCGAACCGAGCCGCCTGCGGGGCCACCACGGGGAAACTCGAGGCCTGGTTTTACTCGTAGCTTGACTTATCCGGTCTGCCCTGAGAACGAGATACGTGGGACTCCTATCAGTATTTTTCGGCACATCGGGTGGCTTTGCTGGTCTTGTTTTACCATTGTTGAAATGTCTTGCAAACCGGGATTCTGAGATTGATCGGGTCTTCCTGGGAGAAGGTATATCCTTCGTTGACCGTGAGAGCTTATGATGGGATAAGTTGGGACACCCCTGAAGGGTATTATCTTTCGAAAGCCGTGCCCGCGGTTATGAGGCAGATGGGAATTTATTAATGTCCGGTTGTAGAGAACTTGACACTTGACTTCATTAAAATGCATCAACCGTGTGTGTAGCCGTGATGGTCTCTTCTCGGCGGAGTCCGGGAAGTGAACACGGTTTGGGTTATGTATGAACGTAAGTAGTTTCAGGATCACTTCTTGATCACTTCTAGCTTCTTGACCGATGCGTTGCTTCTCTTCTCGCTCTCACTTGCGTATGTTAGCCACCATATATGCTTAGTGCTTGCTGCAGCTCCACCATATTACCCCTTTCCTACCTACAAGCTTAAATAGTCTTGATCTCGCGGGTGTGAGATTGCTGAGTCCCCGTGGCTCATAGATTCTACCAAAACAGATGCAGGTGCCGAGGATACCGGCGCAAGTGGCGCAATCGAGCTCAATTGGGAGTTTGACGAGGACCTTGGTCGTTACTATGTTTCGTTTCCAGATGATCAGTAGCGGAGCCCAGTCAGGACGATCGGGGATCTAGGATTTGGGGTTGTCTTCCTTTCATTTGGATTTGACCGTAGCCGGTCTATGAGTGTATTTTGAATGATGTATGATTTATTTATGTATTGTGTGAAGTGGCGATTGTAAGCCAACTCTCTTTATCCCATTCTTGTTCATTACATGGTATTGTGTGAAGATGACCCTTCTTGCGACAAAACCACCATGTGGTTATGCCTCTAAGTCGTGCTTCGACACGTGGGAGATATAGCCGCATCGTGGGCGTTACAATAAGTTCCAGAACTAGGAGTTACCATTTAGAGGCCTTTTTCGACACTCTGCCGGAGGGGGATTCGCTCACGGAGGGGGATCTTCATCATCCTTGCTGCCCTCCGATGATGCGTGAGTAGTTTACCACGGACTTAGTAGCTAGATGGCTTCTTATCTCTTTTTGATCTTCAAGACAATGTTCTCCTTAGTGTTCTTGGAGATCTATTTGATATAATAACTTTTTATGGTGTGTTTGTTGGGATCTGATGAATTGTGAGTTGATGATCAGATCTATCCATGAGTATTATTTGAGTTTTCTCTGAACTCTTTTATGCATGATTGTTATATCCTCGTATTTCTTCTCCGATTTATTGGTTTGGTTTGGCCAACTAGATAGATTTATCTTTCATGGGAAGAGGTGCTTTGTGATGGGTTCGATATTGCGATGCTCAATTCTAGTGACAGGAAGTGACATGACACACATGTATCGTTGCTATTAAGGGTAACAAGATGAGATTTATCTTGTCCACATCATGTCATCTTGCTTAATGCATTACTTCATTATTCCATGAACTTATACACTAGATGCATGTTGGATAGCAGTCTATGTGTGGAGTAATAGTAGTAGATGCAGAATCGTTCTAGTCTACTTGTCTCAGACATGATTCATATATACATGATCATTGCCTTGGATATCATCATAATTATTTGCTTTTCTGTTAATTGCCCAACAATAATTTGTCTACCCACCATATGTTATTTTTATGAGAGAAGCCTCTAGTGAAAACTATGGCCCCCGAGTCTATATTCTATCATATATTAAAACCAAAAATACCTTGTTGCAGTTTTATTTTATTTATTTTATTTTTGTTTGATCTATCTATAAAAAGCTATATCATTTAATCTTGCTCGTAACCATTGAGGGATTGACAACCCCTCTATGCGTTGGGTTGCATGTATTTGTTGTTTGTGTGTAGGTGCTATTTGCATAGTGTTTCTTGGTTCTCCTACTGGATTGATAACCTTGGTTTCATAACTGAGGGAAATACTTATCTCTATTGTACTGCACCATCCTCTCCTCTTCGGGGAAATCTCAACGCAGCTCACAAGTAGTACGAAGAATTTCTGGCTTCGTTGCCGGGGAGACATCATCATCAACTATCAAGTACCTACGCATAAACTTTCATCTCCTTGCATTTACACTATTTGTCATTTGCCTCTCATTTTCATCTCCCCCACTTCAAAAAGTTTTTGCGAAGATACAAAAATATTTTCCGTTTACCTTTTTCTTGTTTGCTTCTTTGATTGCTTATTATCTTATTTGCGTAGTCATGATGTCTCAAGGAAATACAAAATTGTGTGATTTTTCCAATACTACTAATAATGATTTTATTAGTACTCCTATTTCTCCTCCCGCTAGTGCGGAGTCTTATGATATTAATGTCGCTTTGTTGAATCTTGTTGTGAAAGAACAATTTTCTGGTAGTCCTAATGAGGATGCCACGTCCCATCTGAACACTATCGTAGAATTGTGTGATATGCAAAATAAAAAGGATGTGGACAATGATACTGTGAAATTAAAATTGTTCCTGTTATCTTTGCAGGATCGTTTAAAAATTTGGTTTTCATCTTCGCCACGAAAGAGTATTTATTCTTGGGACAAGTGCAAAGATGCTTTCATTACTAAGTATTTCCCTCCGTGAATTTCAAGCAGCTTGAGCATGAACATGTTGCCCAATCTTGTGAAATAATGAAATTGCTGATAATAAATTTCCCTACTCATGGTTTAAATTTGTGGATGATCATACAAATTTTTTATACGGGATTGAATTTTGTTTCTAGAAATCTTTTAGATTCCGCCGTGGGTGGTGCTTTTATGGAGATTACATTGGATTAAGTTACTAAATTTCTTGATAGTATTATTGCATATTATCCACAATGGCATATTGAAAGAGCTCCTACTAGTAAAAAAGTGAAATCTATTGAAGAAATTAGTACTTTGAGTGATAAAGTTGAAGCACTTTTGAAATTGGTTGCTACTAAAAATGCTCCTATTGATCCTAATGATGTGCCTTTGTACACTTTGACTAAGAAAAATAATGATCCAATATATGTGAATTTTATCTCACGAAACAATTTTAATAGTAATACTTATAGAGGTAATTTTAATCCTAGGCCATTTCCTAGAAATTCCTCTAATAATTATGGTAATTCCTATGGTAATTCTTACAATAATAATAATAATAATAATAATAATAATAATAATAATAATAATAATAATAATAATAATAATAATAATAATAATAATATGATGCCCACTGATCTTGAAAGTAATATTAAAGAAATTATCAATGCTCAAAAGGGTTTCAACACTACGATAGAAGAAAAATTGAGTAAGCTTGATGATATGTCTAGGAGCATCGATAGAATTATTCATGATGTGGAAAATCTTAAGACTAAAATTTTGCCACCAAAGATTGATATTAATGAATCAATAAAAGCTTTATATGTCACTATGGATGAAAGTAGGAAAAGAACCGCTATGCTTAGAGCTAAAAGCGAATTTTTAGAAAAAGTGATTCCTCCTGGTTTCTTACGTAGTAATGATGAAGAGGTTAAAATGGTTGGTGTTTCTTCTATTGTTTCCTTGTTTAGTAATGTTAAACTTGATGATAAGGGGACTGAAGAAGAGTAAACTTTAGTTAGAAGGCATCCCCATAATTCAGAGGGTGAAAATCTTGATGAAAATTTTGCTAAAAGTGGGTTTGGCGAGGTAAAAACTTTAACTAGTGATGTGCGCCCACTGTCTTGGATTACAAAGATTTTAATTATGATAGTTGCTCTTTGATTGAGTGTATTTATTTGTTGCAATCCATGCTAAATTCAACCAATGCCTATGAACAAAATAAAGCTTTTACTAAACATATTGTAGAAGCGATGATGGATGCTTTAGAAGAAAAGTTAGAACTAGAGATTTCAATTCCTAGAAAAATATATGATGAATGGGAACCCACCATTAAAGTCAAGATTAAAAATTATAAATGAAATGCTTTATGTTATTTGGGTGCTAGTTTTTCCACAATTCGGAAATCTCTATGTGATGTGCTAGGTTTTACCAATATGGATGCATGTTCTCTTAATTTGCACTTGGTGGATTCTACTATTAAAAACCCCTTGGGTAGAATTAATTATGTCCTTATTCTTGCAAATATGAACTATGTGCCCGTTGATTTGATTGTACTTAACATTGATTGCAATCCGTCTTGCCCCATCATACTTGGTAGACCGTTTTTATGAACTATAGGTGCCATTATTGACATGAAAGAATGGATTATTAAATTTCAGCTTCAGTTAAAGAAGGGCATGGAACACTTCCCTAGAACTAGAATTAAGCCACTATATGAGTCAATCATGAGGGCCATCTATGGAACTCAAACCAAAGATGACAACACTTGAAACTATGCATTATGCCTAGCTAGGGGCATAAAACAATAGCGCTAGTTGGCAGGCAACCCAATAGTTACCTTCTAATTTTTTGTTTTCCTTCCTGATTTTCAATAAATATACAATTATGCTACTGTTATGATTATGTTTTAGTGTTTGTGACAATTAAAGCCTTTGGGATGATTTGGGTGATAGTTGCTTTGATTTTGTGCATTAACAAAAACTTTTGTGCCCAGTAGCAGAATTAATGTGCTCTACTGGAACGTGATCAAATTCTGATTTTTTTACACCTGATTGATATACAAATTGCCCATATTGTCCTAATTTTTTAGAAGTTTTGGTGTTACAGAAGTGTGGTCAATGTTCCGATTACTACAAATTGTTCTGTTTTTGATAGATTCTATTTTCGTTGCATTGTGTGCTTATTTTGATGAATCTATGGATTATATCGGGGGGTATAAGCCTTGGTAAAGTTAGAATACAATAGGTATAATGCAATAACAAAAAATGAATGGGTTTGCAACAGTACTTAAAGTGGTGATTTGCTTTATTATATTAATGGATCTCACAAAGGTTTTGTTAAGTTTTGTGTGATTGAACTTTTCAAGTTTTGGGTGAGATCTTGATGGATGAAGGAATAAGGAGTGGAAGGAGCCTAAGATTGGGGATGCACGAGGCACCCCAGGGTAATATTCAAGGACTCCCAAGCAACTAAGCTTGGGGATGCCCCGGAAGGCATCCCTCTTTCTTCTAACGACCATCGGTAATTTTACTTGGAGCTATATTTTTATTCGTCACATATCATGAGTTTTGCTTGGAGCGTTGTGTATTATATGAATCTTTTGCTTTGTTTGCTTTTAGTTTGTCACGATCATCCTTGCTGAATACACTTGTTTGAGAGAGCCACACACATATCATGATTTGCTAGGATACTCTTTGTGCTTCACTTACATCTTTTGAGCTAGGCAGTTGCTCTAGTACTTCACTTATATCTTTTTGAGCATGGCGGTGGTTATATTTTAAACAAACAAACTCTCATGCTTCACTTATATTATTTTTAGAGTTGATTTTTTTAAAGAAATTTGCTCTCATGCTTCACTTATATCTTTTTGAGAGTTGACAATAGCTATGGTAATTTCCATAAGATATGAATTTGGTCCCAAAGTGATGGATATCCAAGGGGGATATAATAAAAACTTTCATATAGATCATTGGATATGATAGACTTGATTCCTTGCAAGTTTTGCGATATGGAGATAGTGATATGTGAGTTATGTTGGTGAGTAATTATGCTTTAGTAAGAATATTGGTGTTAAGGTTTGTGATTACCTATGCATGCACGTAAAGTCAGTAGTTATGCAATGAAGTTATATCCTACTTGTGGTGCATTATTTAGTGTTAATTATGTTCAATGTGCGTTTATGACCATTTTCGTTTTTTGGTTGGTCGCTTCTCAATCTATTTGCTAGCCTCGACTTGTACTAAGCGGGAATGCTGCTTGTGCATCCAACTCCTAAAACCTAAAGTTGTGCCATATGAGTCCACGATACCTACCAATATGCGGTATTTCCATCCCATTCCAAGTAAATTGAATGTGACAACTCTAATTTTCAAAATGAATTTCCATTTTGTGTGCCCGTACCACTCATGAAGCGGCAGGGGGTGGCCAATATTTTCCATGCTAGGTATTTTATTCTCACAACGAGTGCTTTATTCACTTGTCATTACACGAGAGTGTGACAGGTAATAGGGATGTCTAGTCCCGAAATGAAAAATACTATGATAATAAGTTCCTTGGAAAGTGTTGCTATGGAAGGCACCCGTGGATACGACTAGCCATGGATTGTGAAAGAATGGTGGAAAGGAAATAAACTTACTTTCTATTTGGGAACCGCCTATAATTTGTCTAACATGAAGATATTGGGAATTATCGGTCATTTTTGTTGACAGGAAAAGCATGCCTCTCAAAATAATTTTATCTCTCAATTTAGGCTATAAGATCTAGCACCTCTACAAATCTCTATTTCCTCTGTGAAGGACCTATCTATTTACTTTTATGCAATATTTATTTTTATGTTGAGTCTCCATCTTCTCTTACAAAGAACCAACTAGGGACCACTATTGTCATACTTGTGTATTGGATGTAGCTAATATTTGAGTGTGTTTCATGAATGGATCAATGATTAAGCATAATGGGCTAGGGATAGCTTTCTTTAACGTTAATATTTTGAAAGACATGGTTGCTTGTTGATATGATTGAGTATTGATGTCTTCATGTCAAATTATAGACTATTGCCGTGAATCATTCAAGTCCAAATGTCCATGCAACAAATATATGATGAATATGTTAGGTAGCATTCCACATCAAAAATTCAATTTTTATCATTTACCTACTCGAGGACGAGTAGGAATTAAGCTTGGGGATGCTTGATACATCTCCAACGTATCTATAACTTTTGACTGTTCCATGCTATTATATTATCAATCTTGGATGTTTTATATACATTTACAAACAACTTTATATCATTTTTTGGGACTAACATACTAGCTTATTGCCCAGTGCCAGTTGTTGTTTTTGACTTTGCTGAATATCAGTACCAAACTTTTTGGAGTTTTTTTCTGGCAATAAGAGACCCTAGAAGATTCGAGAAAACGAAGGAGTGACCCACTAGGCACCAGGGCGTGCTAGGGGCCTGGGGCGCGCCCTGGTACATAGTGGGGCCCACAAGCCTCCGTTTGACCTAACTCCGCCTCTATAATACTCTAAAATCAGGAAACTTACCAAGGAGTCCACGAAATACTTTTCCGCTGTTGCAAGTTCCAGAACCACGAGATCCCATCTAGAGGCCTTTTCCGGCACTCTACCGGAGGGGGATTCGATCATGAAGGGGCTCTTCATCATCCTTGCTGCCCTTCGATGATGCGTGAGTAGTTTACCACGGACCTCTGGGTCCATAGTTAGTAGCTAGATGGCTTCTTCTCTCTTTTTGCTCTTCAATACAATGTTCTCCTCCGTGTTCTTGGAGATCTATTTGATGTAATGACTTTCTGCGGTGTGTTTGTTGGGCTCCAATTAATTGTGAGTTTATGACCAGATCTATCCATGAATATTATTTGAGTTTTCTCTGAACTCTTCTATGCATGATTGTTATGGCCTCGTATTTCTTCTCTGATTTATTGGTTTAGTTTGGCCAACTAGATTGATTTATCTTGCCATGGGAAGATGTGCTTTGTGATGGATTCGATCTTGTTGTGCTCAATCCCAGTGATAGAAAGGGACATGACACACATGTATCATTGCTATTAAGGGTAACAAGATGGGATTTATTTCATATGTGATTTTATCTTGTCTACATCATGTCATCTTGCTTAGGGCGTTACTCCATTCTTCCATGAACTTAGTACACTAGATGCATGCTGGATAATGGTCGATGTGTGGAGTAATAGTAGTAGATGTAGAATCGTTTAGGTCTACTTGTCTCAGACGTGATGCCTACATACACGATCATTGCCTTGGATATCATCATATAATTATTTGCTTTTCTGTCAATTTCCCAATAGTAATTTGTCCACCCACCGCATGCTATTTTTATGAGAGAAGCGTCTAGTGAAAACAATTCACCCCGGTCTATTATATATTATATATTAAAACCAAAAATACTTTGCTGCAATTTTATTTTATTTATTTTATTTTGTATTTTTGTTTGATGTATCTATCAAAAACTATATTGTTTAATCTTGCTCGTAACCGTTGATGGATTGACAACCCCTCTACACGTTGGGTTGCAAGTATTTGTTGTTTGTGTGCAAGTGCTGTTTACATAGTGTTGCTTGGTTCTCCTACTGGATTGATAACCTTGGTTTCATAACTAAGGGAAATACTTATATCTATTGTATTGCATCATTCTCTCCTCTTTGGGAAAATCCCAACGCAACTCTCAAGTAGCAAGCTGCAAGTAATATACCGATGGATTGTAGATGAAAGAGGGGACGCCATTCGGGGCATCCCTAAGCTTAGATGCTTGGTTCTCCTTAAATATTATGTTGGGGTGCCTTGGGCACTGAGGGAGTCCTAGCCTAAGGGGTCCTCGGGCGTCCGGGCTATGTGATGCGGGCCGGACTGATGGGCCATGGAGATATAAGATAGAAGAACCTTCCCCGTGTCCGGATGGGACTCTCCTTTGCATGGATGGCAAGCTTGGCGTTCGTATCATGTACTTTCCCTCCTCTGTAACCGAATTTGTATAACCCTAGATCCCTCCGGTGCCTATATAAACTGGAGGGCTTAGTCCATAGGCAAGAACACAATCATACGTGCTAGACATCTAGGGTTTAGCCATTACGATCTCGAGGTAGATCATCTCTTGTAACCCCTATACTCATCAAAGTCAATCAAGCAGGAAGTAGGGTATTACCTCCATTAAGAGGGCCCGAACCTAGGTAAACATCGTGTCCCCTGCCTCCTTGTTACCTTCGATCCTCAAATGCACAGTTCGGGACCCCCTACCCGATATCCGCCGGTTTTGACACTGACATTGGTGCTTTCATTGAGAGTTCCACTGTGTTGTCACCAGAAGGCTCGATGGCTCCATCAACCATCCACAACCATTCCGCCCTGAGGGAGACTTTTCTTCCCGGCCAAATCTTTGTATTCGGCGACTTCGCACTGCGTGCCAATTTGATTGGCGATCTGGAGCAGGTTGACAACTACGCCCCTGGTCATCAGATCAGTTTTGGAAACCTAAACTACATCGCTGATATTCGGGGAGACTTGATCTTCCAAGGGTTCGCGGCCTCAACCACAGCTCCAACCTTAGATCCGGACCTCCTCACCGAGTCCGAAGATGGGATTTTAGAGCCCGCCGGACCCTTCACAGCCATAGATCTCAACACCGGAGATCCAAAGGGGATCGTTTCCCTGGCCAGCCCGGAATCACTCCTGGCTCCCTCTATCCTCATCAAGCTGGACTCACCTCCATGCACCATCTCCAAACTCTCGAAGTCTGTGTTATACGAGCTCGGCCAGGGAACTCCTGTCCCGCCCACTCCACGGATTCTCGCTTCCCTGTCCATACCTCGCCCTTAAACAAGGCTCTGGACTTAATGCGATCTCTCACCATTATAGAAGGATCGCTGCCACACTATGCCCAGCCCGCACTAGGGGCTGAGAGCAGGGAATTTTTCGGCCCACCCACCACCCACTTCATAGCCACTGTCGAGGACTTAACCAACATGCTTGATTACGCCTCCGAAGACATCGACGAGATGGATGACGATGCCGGAGAAGAGCAAGGCCAGAACCTGCCGTTTACCGGACACTGGACAACCACTTCTTTGTATGACGTATACATGGTGGACACACCCAAAGAGAATGACGCCGAAGATGGGAAGATTCTAGAGGATGAACCTGCTGAAGCACCTACGAAGCGTCGATGTCAGCGGCGCCGATCAAAACCGCGTCGTGAAAAAGACAACAATACCGGCACCGAAGGAATAACACCCTGGATAACGCCGAAGACCAAGAAGCCTCGGTCGAGCCCACATCCGAGCAGGATTATTGGGAAGAGGGGCAAGTCAACCCCGATGATCCTATCAGGGACGAGGGCTCGGAGGATAGTAACTACCCACCGACCTCCGAAGAGGATGAGAGCCTAGGCGACGAAGACTTCATCGTATCAGAGGACCCCCTCAAACAAGAACGCTTCAAGCACCGGCTAATAGCCACCGCAAGAATCCTGAAAAAGAAGCGGCAGCAACCTCAAGCCGATCAGGATTTACTCAACGACAGATGGACAAATGTCCTTGTAGCCGAGGAATACGGCCTCGAGCGCCCAACTAAAAGTTACCCAAAGCGCAGGTTGCTCTCCCAATTCGACGAGTAGGTCCCAGAACCTATACCGATAGCGTGTAACACAGCTGACAGACCTGACAGACCACCTCGTGGTCGGGACAGAGCGGCAACCCAAGCCGAACACCAACCTGCACCACCTCTCCTTAGAGGCAGAGAAACAACGGCCGTAGGACACACACATGACCTACGGCAGGACCTGGACAATAGAGCCAGTCATACCGGATCAATTTATGGATCACGAGGGCGTGCACCAGCGCGAGAAGACGGCCATCAAGCCTGGCGCGATAAACACAACTTCACACGGGCCGAAAACTGCATACGGACTCCATCCGAACTGCGTCGCGATGTCGCCCGATACAGAGGAGCCGCACACCCTCTATGCTTCACCGATGAAGTGATGGAGGACCAGTTCCCAGAAGGGTTTAAACTCGTAAACATTGAATCATACGATGGCAACACAGATCCCACAGTATGGATGAAAGACTTTCTTCTCCATATCCACATGGCCCGCGGTGATGACCTACATGCCATCAAGTACCTTCCCCTAAAACTTAAGGGACCAGCACGACATTGGATGAATAGCCTCCCAGAAAACTCTATTGGAAGCTGGGAAGACTTGGAGGATGCCTTTAGAGACAACTTCCAAGGTACCTATGTTCAGCCCCCGGATGCCGATGACCTTAGTCACATAATCTAGCAACCCAGTGAATTAGCCCAGAAGCTCTGGACCAGGTTCTTAATTAAAAAGAACCATATTGTGGATTGTCCGAACGCCGAAGCCCTCGCGGCCTTCAAACACAGTGTCCGAGACGAGTGGCTTGCCCGACACCTCGGCCAAGTGAAACCGAAGTCCATGGCAGCCCTTACCGCAATTATGACCCGCTTTTGCGCGGGCGAAGATAGCTGGCTCGCTCATAGGAGCAATAGCACCAGCGACCCAGGCACCTCTGAAGTCAGAGACGGCAATGGAAAACCATGACGTGATAAGAACAAACGTCGAAACAATATAGAAGAAACGGTGGTGAACGCCGGATTTAGTGGCTCAAAATCCGGTAAGCGGAAGAAGCCATTCAAAGGAACAAAGATGGTCCATCCAGTTTGGAAAGAATACTTGATCGACCTTGCCAAATTCATGGCACCCCCGATAAACCTGCTAATCACACCAACATAAACTGTTGGGTATTTAAACAGGCCGGCAAGCTCAACGCCAAACACAAGGGGAAAAGGTCGCCCAGCGAGGACGACGATGAAGAGCCTCGCCCAACGAACACAAGGGGCAGAAGCAATTTCCCCCAAGGTCAAAACTGTGAATATGTCACATCCCTAGTTCTGGTTTGCACTAGGCTAGCTTCATGTGTGCATCATGTTTAAATTTTGCCTAAACTTGAAATGGGGATGACAGAACCCCCAGCACCCCCCCTAAAACAACTTGGGTTTACTAAAATCATTTTCAATGAATCTGAAATGCCCTTCTAAAATGTCCATCATTTTTGTCTTGGGTTAGAACCTCTGCCAAAATTGGTTCACATTTTTCTAGGACACATAAGGTTTCTGGATTAAATCATACTCTATTTGCATTTGGGCATTTAAATGCTATAAAATATTTTAAATGTCCAAATAATCATGAACTAAAATGTTTGCTATTGGTAATATTCTAAAGAGTAGCCATGAGCAGTTTCTTGATTTTTGGGTTTGTTCTGGTATTTTAAATAAAGCCCTAAAGCTATAGAAGAAATAGAAAACTAAAACAAATAAAAGAGAGAGAGAGAGAGAGAGAGAGAGAGAGGACTTACCTAGAAGAAGCTTACCTGGCGCCCACCAACATGCCTAGTACCGTAGCTGGTGGCCCAGCCCACCACCGCTGCCCCCTGTCGTCTTCCTCCTTGGATAGAAGGACAGGGGCGCATGCTCGCCGCTTGCTGGCCACACGCATGCCACCTCCACCCTGCCCGCTTCACTCCCTCGACGCCCTGAACACGCCACGCAACCCCTGGTCACTCCCCTCTCTCTCGTGTCTCTCCCTCGTCTTCCCCTCTCTCCCGAGCACCACCGAGCGGAGCTCGTCGCCACCGCTCATCGCCTACATAGCCACAGCCACTCCCTCGCTCCCTCTTCGTCTCAAGCGTCTCCGCCTCGCCGTCTTCGTCCTCTCCACCGAGTCACACGGCGCCAGAAGCTCTGCTGTGCCGCCACCGCCGGTGTTTCCCTCGTCAGCCACCGAAGATCGTCATCGTCGATTCGCCGGCCTGAGCGCCTCCCCGAGCCCACGGAGCTGCTCTTTGACCTCCCAGTGAGCTCCTTCACCGTCTCCCCTTATCCCCGTGGCATGTAGCTCGCCGTAGCATCTCTCTCCATCGTGCATGTGAGCTTCACACCACCGGCGAAGTCGTCACCGTGGCTAGAGCAAGCTCAGCTTTCCCCTGAGCACGTCATCACGCTCGTGCTGCTCCCAGGAGCCAATCTAGCCCACCCGTTTGTCCCACCGTGCACCACAACACCGATTCCAAGCACTCCCGAACTCTGGCCGCCGTGCAAGTTGCTGCCGCCGTCAACTTAGGCCACCGGAGCCACTGCTGCGTGCACCACTCGACGCGGACGAGCCTCCCCGTCACGTAGATGCCCTCCGCCGACCATTTGGTCGCCAGAGGAGGAATCCCAAGCCCCTCCGCCGTCTCTCGCCTTGCCGGCGATGAGCCCCGAGTCAACTCCAGTGAGTTTGACCCGGGTTGACTCAGTTTGACTCCCCCAGAGCCACTGACATGCGGGCCCCGCCCGGCTAATTAAGTTAGGTTAGTATTAACTAAGCTAGGTTAGTTTAGTTAGACACTGATACTCGGGACCCACTGGTCAGTTTGACCTGGTCCCCCGTTGACCTCCTGACGTCACTAATACATCATGCTAACGCAGTAAATATTTTCTGTGATTTAAAATAAATCAAATTTTTTTATTTATTTCAGGAAATATCCAAAACTTCTAAAAGTCATATAAAATCAACTGTAACTCCAAATGAAACAAATTATATATGAAAAATTATCAGAAAAATCCAAAGAATCTATTTATGGCATTTTAATGCATGTTTGAGCAACCTAAAGCTACTGTATATGAAAATTTGAATTAATGGTATTTGAAATGCCTTATGTGGAGTTTGAATTCGAATCTTGCGTTCAAACCAACTCCATTTAAATCATTGCTAGCTGCATTAGCTCAAATCACAACATATTGCCATGTCACATTCATGCATCATATTGTTGCATTGCATTGATTGTGTTCCTTCTCTGTTGCCGGTATTTGTTCCCTCTCAATAGACGAGGTTCCGACGATGAGTTCGATGACACCGATGAAGAGCTATATTATCTTCAGAAGTGCCAGGCAAGCAAAACCCCCTTGTTCATTCCGATACAATCCCACTCTCTTGCTTCTACTCTCTTTTACTACAATAGGACAATAACAATACAACTGTTACATGCTGCGGTAGTTGAACCCCTTTTCCTCTACATGACCTGCCATTGCCACAGTAAATAGATGAAACCCACTAGCATGAGTAGGAGTTGTTTGAGCCCTGATGTGCCTACTCATTCATGCTTGTTTGTCATGCCTGCTATGCTTAGAGTTGTGTCAGGCCTGATTCATCGGGGATGAATTGGAACGTTGTGAACATGTCCTACTGTGTGTGAGCTAAGTGTGTGAACACAATTTGGTAAAGGTAGCGGTGAGAGGCCATGTAGGAGTACATGGTGGGTTGTCTCATTGAAGCCGTCCTCAGGAACCGAGTTCTGTGTTTGTGATCCATGAAACAGTTACTACCACGCATTGGGCCCGAAACCAATGGACCCTCTCGGCTTCTTAATCACCCTTGTCCTCTGTCCAAGAGTTCCAAGTAGTTTCTCGTGTTTGTAGTATGCTGGAGGCCGTGGGTAGCGCTGACCCGAGGGGTGGGTTGTGATGCGGTAGGCACGTGGCACGGTGTACTGGGCGCCCGTTTGGTGTCTCGGGAACCCTGCACACATTGTTCGGGGCTGTATGTGGAAACTTAGGCCGGACTCCCTGCGGATGGAACCCGAATAGGCGATAAACCTAGACTAGAGACTTGAGTGTTTAGGTAGGTCGTGGCCGACACCCTCGTTGGGCTTCCGGTTGAAGGTTGCCGAGTACATGTCGTGTAAACGACGGTAAGTGATGAGAACGTCTGTGAAGAAGTACACCCCTGTAGGGTTAACATAATCTATTCGAATAGCCGCGTCCGCGGTAAAGGACCTCTGGGTTGCCTATACAGTTCATAGACAAGTGAAAGTGGATACTCTAAAATGCGCAACATAAGCGTGAGTTCTATGGATGGCGTTCTCGTAGGGAGACGGGAGCGGATCCATAGTGGTGTATTGATATGGTGAATATGTGGACTCGTGTGCTCCACCTCAAAAGAGTTACTTGTAGTCATAGTTCAGGATAGCCACCGAGTCAAAGCTGGCTTGCTGCAGTTAAACCCCACCATCCCTTTGTTGATAATGATGCATATGTAGTTAGTTCGAATGTAAGTCTTGCTGGGTACATTTGTACTCACGTTTGCTTAATTTATGTTTTGCAGAGAGACTTCAGTCTCGCTAGTAGTTCCGTGACACGTCTCCAACATATCTATAATTTTTGATTGCTCCATGCTATTATATTACCCTTTTGGATGTTTATGGGCTTTATTTTACACATTTATATCATTTTTGGGGCTAACCTACTAACCGGAGGCCCAACCCGTATTGCTGTTTTTTTGCCTATTTCAGTATTCCGAAGAAAATGAATATCAAATGGAGTCCAAACGGAATGAAACCTTCAGGAGCGTGATTTCTGGAACGAACGTGATCTAGAGGACTTGGAGTGCAAGTCAAGAAGCAGCCGAGGCGGCCACAAGAGGGTAGGGCACGCCCCCCCTATAGGGCGCCCCCCTGTCTCGTGGGCCCCTCGGGCGGCCACCGACGTACTTCTTCCTCCTATATAAGCCTACGTACCCCGAAAACACCCAGGGAGCCAACGAAACACAATTTCCACCACCGTAACCTTCTGTATCCGCGAGATCTCATCTTGGAGCCTTCGCTGGTGCTCTGCCGGAGGGGGAATCGACCATGGAGGGCTTCTACATCAACACCATAGCCCCTCTGATGAGTTGTGAGTAGTTTACCACAGACCTATGGGTCCATAGTTATTAGTAGGAGGCCCATGGATCCTACGGCCCGTAGCAGGATCAAGGTTACCATGGTCTGTATATGGCCCATGGTTGTTGCGGCCACTATTAAACCAAGGAAAAATAAGACTAGGGAAATAAATAAGCCAGAAACTTACGCCAGACTATTAAGACAATTGCACAGATTACATCCACTGGGCATGAAAGTTCGCCACCAGTGCAAATATAGGGAACACCTACAAGATACAAAAATGGCTTGCTGTTTTCTTCAGCCAATCGCTGCATGTTAAGAACAAATTTTGTATCGCAACAAAACAATTACAACCATAAAACAAAAGGAAGGTTGGCATAAAAGTTAACAGTGCGGCAGATAAATGCACCACCACAAGTTCAAAAGCACAGTTCATTTGACTTGACTGTTGAGTTTTCATACTGTACTATCCGATGGAGCACCATAACCTTCTCCTTCATTTCTCCTAGGCTCGTGAACAACATAGCAAATGTCTGATAATCTGGATTCAAAACCATGCATATCTTGATGACATCGAACAATGGCTGTCCTTGTTTCACAAAGGGTCCCTGTTAGGGAATGGACTTGTGTCTGGAGCGCAAATATAACATTGTTTTGAGCTTGCATATCTGGATCATGAGGCAGTTTGGACGAGATTGCCTAAACAACCCACCCAGTATTACGCAGGAACATGCTTTTGGCACTATTAGTGGACATGTACTATCCCACTGCAACAAGAGGTGACATTGCGGTTATAGTTGCCTCGTCACCTTCAGTAGGTGGCGGTTCCACCATTTGTTCCATTGCTTGCTGAAAAGTTGAGTTTTTACATTAGTAGTACCAGAAAAAAAGATATTAAAGAGGCAACAAAACCAAACAAAATAGCTTTGGTCAATATACATAACTTATTCTGGTGAATCCGTGTAAAATATTAGTTGTATTTTACTATAAAATACATAATAAAACCAGGTTCCAAACATATGACCATGTACCATGGCTAATGTATTTTCTATTTCTACACATTGTATTGACAACTGAGGATAAAGAGACAAAGTTTATAATACGATAAGGATAGTATGACATCATTCATATCACAAAACAACTGAGAACAGACAAACATGCAATTCTAATGTTGTGTAGACAAGTCCAACACGGAAC
Source organism: Triticum dicoccoides (assembly GCF_002162155.2). Taxonomy (NCBI): domain Eukaryota; kingdom Viridiplantae; phylum Streptophyta; class Magnoliopsida; order Poales; family Poaceae; genus Triticum; species Triticum dicoccoides. The sequence goes on along the minus strand of NC_041391.1, from coordinate 324,234,411 downwards.
TAGATTACAGACCAAGATCAAAGGAACACCACTCCTCTCTTTTTAACCTTGTAAGGTGTAATGATACACTAAGACAATTGTGTAAAAAATCAAATATATTAACAAACATTGGCTGCAAACCGTGCAGTTCAACGCACGAGTCAGAGTAAGTAGTAGTTAAAAGGCATGATGATTAAGGACTTACAACAACGGCTTTGACTAGTGTAGTCATGCCCTTCGTCTTGCTGGTGTGACAGTCCTTGAAGATTTCCACATCATTTGGTTTAGGTACTTTTTGGTCCTTGCGGGCTTTCCTCTGCATTTGGAACAAGTCAATATAGATCTGATAATATGGCACAACAAAAAGAGTGAAACAACAGCTAATTACAAGAGCCCCGCAGTGTGCAATATATCTACAAGATCCTGTCGTCTGTTGGAATTTCACTATCGTACGGTTGGCCTTGTTCTTTGAATAGTTCACCTACAAGAAGATAGATTTGTGAGGGACATGCGTAAATAGGAGTTCAACATGTGATCTGATCACATATACATAACGTACTTGATACTTTGGATCAGACCAGTATTTAACGAGGCGTCTCCAGTCTTCATCCGATATATTTTCCACTTGAGATGTTTGGGCAAGTTCACTGTTAGCCTTGCCTTCAAAGTGAGTTTTCATCAAGTTATACCGATATTGTCACAGAGCAGACTTGAAAACATGGGTGCATGCTTGTCTAGTTGCATCATCTTGGCTATCCAACTTGAACGTCATCTGATGAAAATTATGGGAGTCTCATTACCAACAACCTAGAGAGTATGGGACAGACCAAGACAATTTTACTAATTTCCATACATAACCATACATACAGATAAATGGTCGAGGAAGGTGTTGAACTGGGTTTTGTATTTGTCATTCCTATACCGAATCCATGTTGGGAGGATATGTGCATGACACCTAACGGCAACAGCTGGCTCTGATACTAACTTGGCTGATCTGTAGCATCACGTGGCCTTTTTAAACCTGCGTCAAAATGGATCTCCATTCTTCCTCCTCTAGTTTTAGTTAACCAATCAAGCATTATCCCTAATGTCTATTTCCTCTTGCTCCTAGGTACTAGTCCAACAACGAACATAGGAAGTGTTAGTGTACATCAAACTATGAGACTACAAATAAAGAATCATGCAACTATAACTTGACTCCAGCAACTACCTTCTTGCTGTTGAAGCTCATAAGGTTCATATGATCTTGCCAACTCGTCTTGTGTCAAGAGTGCTTCGGAAGTAGTGTCAGCTGGCAAGGGAGCTTGGGAATGTGCTGCTAGCTAAGTTGACAAATGATAACTCATGTGACTGGTGGTATTGTGGAAGGTGTTGCAACAACTAGGACTGTCGCTGCTTGTTTGGTGGAAGCTATTAGTTTCTGTTTGGATTGTTTTGCAGCTGGAGTAGCACATGATACCGTGTTTGTACAATTTTCTAGTGGACTTTGACCTTCTATTGCACCATCAGTACCAGCAGAATTTGCATAATTCTTCACACCATCCCCTGCCATTCTGTGTTCCTTCCTCTTTCTCTGTGCCATGTCAAGTCAAGCCGACAAGAAAAACGAATAAAAATTTAGTTCTCGAGAACAAATTGATGTGTGATATAGACGAACTGAACTTTGATGTTCGACAACCACATGATAGGAGGATGTAATATGTATGAAAAACAGGACAACATGAGATAATCAGAACTATGATGTTTAAACTAAGCAAAAGGCATTTCAATAAATTAGAAGCAATGCAATGGAAGGTAGACACCAAATGAAAGATGCTACAAATATCACTCTGCCAAGTTAACAATGTCTCGTCATAACTGGCATTTAAACAAATGTGAAGCAGTACAAGAAATAAATCATATGCAAGATGCAAAGAACATCACACTACCAAGTTAAAGGTCTCTCGTCATTAGTGCCATTGCATATTCACAACATTGCATATTCACAGCTATGATGTGTAAACTAAGCAGAAGGCATTTCAACAAATTAGAAGCAATGATAGCTAGACACCATATGTAAGGCACAGCGAATATCACTCTACCTAGTTAAAACTGTCTCATCATTAGTGCCATTTCAACAAGTTAGTAGTACAAGCTCGAAAATAATGCAAGATGTAAACTATATAAGACTCCCAAGTTAAATGTGTCTTGTGAAAAGTGATTGTTGCAGGTTACACAAGTAGTACTTTGATGTAAGAACATGGTGTGATAGACAGATATTGTATGTTCTAGAAATAGGAACACGTGTCTTATTCACAAGTATAATGTGTAAAGTAAGTAGATGGAATTCAACAAAATTAGAAGCAATACACGCTAGACATCATACATAACGTGCAACCACATATAACAGTGCTATGTTAGAGAGAGCACCTGTGATGGTGGAGAAGGGGAGACGTGCTCATCATCAACACAGCTATGTTGAGTGTCTATGCATGTGTTGTCTTCCAAATCTTGTTGGGGGGGATGGCGGAGTAGAATGTGTAGAGGCCCTCCATTTCAGTTGTTTGGAAGGAGCACCTTTATCCATTGCCTTGCTAATTTCCTTATGCTTTATTGATTTTGCATTGTCAAGTAAAACCAACAAGAAAAGGCAATAAAGTTCACTCTTCAGAACTCATTCATGCATGATACTGACGATCACTACCTTGATGTAAGGCAAACACATGATACGAGGATAGAATATGTACGAAAAATAGGATGCATGGCATATTCACAACTATTTGTGTAAACTAAGAAGAAGTAATTTAATCAAATTACAAGCAATACAAGCTAGACACCATATGTAACATGCAAGACAATATCTCACTGCCAAGCTAGACAAAGCACCTAGGATGCTGGTTTCTCCGGAAGACCGCCATCAGTCCCTGCCTTAATTTTTTCCCTTCCTCTTTCTTAATTTTATTGCCTCGTCAAGTCAAACCCACAATAAAAATGAATAAAAATTCGCTTTTCAGAACTCATTAATGCAGGATGCTGACGAGCACTACTTTAATGTAAGGCGACCGCATGATAGGACGATTGAATGTTTAAGAAAAAAGGATAGCATTGCATATTCACATTTGTCGGATTTAGGGTTCCGGCAAAACCCTTGATGTTCGAACACTGGGGTGCGCACGAAGATTCCCCCCTACCGAATCTCGCCCTCAGCCTCGCCGCAATCTCTAAGCTTAGCTCGATGAACTCACAACACAAGAGACACAAGTTTATACTGGTTCGGGCCACCGTTGTGGTGTAATACCCTACTCCATTGTGGTGGTGGTGGATTTCCTCTTGGGCTGATGATGAACAGTACATGGGAAGAACAGCCTCCTGATGAGAGGTGTTCTTGTGCTTGGTGGATGCGAAGATGAACTGAGTTGGTCTCAGTCTGCCTCTTCTCGATCTATCCCCCTCTTACTATGGTGGCTAGTCCTATTTAGAGAGGCCCTGGTCCTCTCCCCAAATATTGAGCGGGAAGGGATCCAACAACGGCCAATTTGAAAGGGGACAACTAGTACAAGCTATCCTGACTAAAGGTGGTCTTCGTCTGTCAAAGGCGCTGGTGGTGACGCCGTCTTGGGCTCCATGATGACCTCCGTCCTGTCGTCTTGCTGGTCTTGGTCTTCTTGCACCGATATGGAAACCTTTTCCTGATGCCTCAGTACTCCACGCCTGCGCTTGCCCCCTTAGCACCAAAGGGGAAACGAGGACATTGCGCGTGCTGGTGCCCGCCCGCCGCCCGCCTGGCCTTGGTCATCATGGCTTGCATCACGGGAACCTCATGAGGTACCCCTTGCCTTGATCTCTCCGCCCCCTCGCCAGCCTGCCTAGTGAAGCCGCTCCTGAGGAGGCCTTGCGTCGTCCGCCTCATGAGGCTTGGCCCATCGCGAGGGTCTTGAGTGTTGGTTGACGAAGACATGCCGTACTGGGCCACTGGTGGAGCCACGCCGTGGGCCGCAGGCAGGCAAGTCTGGGGACCCCCGTTCCCAGATTGCCGACAGTATCCCCCGGGCCCAAGGCGCGCTCGGACTTGTCTTAGCGGCGACGCCAAAGGGCAAGTGCGGAGCACCGCGGGCCCCAACAGCTTGCGGCCTTGGTCGACGCGTGGCGACTGATCGGACGTGGGCGTCTCCGCCTCCCCACGCTGCCGCGACAACTGCACGACTTGACGAGTCCCTACTGCATGCAAAAAGGGTTATCATTACCTGCAATGTCTTTTGTTGATGTTATCCTTATTATGAAATCGTACGAGTGCTTGTCCTGTCCCGGCTTGGTTCCCCCTTTCTAACCTCACGACGACTTGGCACTCTACGCTGACAGGTCCCGGTCCCCAGGCAGGCTGCAGCCGTCGCTGGTATGCTAGGTTGCGATGTGGTCAAGGCCAGGAGGTGAGCGGCCCGAGGTCCAGTAAGAGCCCCTGAGGCGCGATGCTCAGGATGTCCCCTTTAGCGCGCAAGCAGCCACCGAGAGGTAAGAAAGGAAGGCAACTTTTCCGCCACATGGTCGCATCAAGTGAGAATTCCGTGTTGTAATGATTAGTTGTTCCAAGCGTGAAACTTATCTCGGTAATCTGGAGTCGTTCCCTTGCGTTGCGCCAGACTTGTGCGCCGACAGCCGCTGTGCAGCTTGGTTAGGCCCGTGAGAGCCTCCCCCTTCTTCCCCGCACTCTCCTTCATGCTCTACATCCTCAGGTCCCGGCCCTCGAGCGAGCTCAGCCGTCGCTGGTATGCCAGGTCGCGATGCCATGGTCAAGGCCAGGGAGTGAGGGCTGGAGAGCCAGTAAGAGCTCCTAAGTCGCGATGCTCAGGAGCCCCCCTTTTAACGCGCAAGCGGATCACATGGGAAAGAGAGGGAGCTCATGGTGCCGCCCGCTGTAGACCTCAGGAGGTTCCTGCAAATCAGCACGAGAAAGGCACGGGTTGCCATTATGATTGCCGGCCAGCCATTGGCTGCTCCAAGAGAAGGGTGAGGGCACCGAGGGCCTGGTAAGGTGACGAGCGCGGGGCATACCGCGGGCCAGAGCTCGACCGCTCAGATTTGTCGGTGTTGCAGGGACGGACCCGTGCGCAGGCGCCGTGGCAGCGTGAGCGGCTCCCGTGGTAGGTGGTAATCGAGCAGGTGATAATCACAGGTTGATTAGGCATGAAAGGCAATCAACTTAGGTAAATGCAGAATGGATACAAGCCACTGGGTCACACCCAAGTGGCTTGGGGATGATGCAGTCCGAGGGGCGCCCCCAGCAAGGTAAGCTAAAGACATAAAAAGAGATACATGCCGCAGGGATGGACCCACGCGTCCTGGGAATGATGCAGCCCTGAGGGCGCTCCCAGCTGAAATGAACCTGGGAGATGTCACCTGGTTCCGTTGTAGAGGGGGTTTTGGGGCAGCTGAAGATGCACGGTGAAGGGGCCGACCCTCACGAGCCATCGGGGCCCTGAGCCTCAGGAGGCTCTGGGTGTCTAGGTGGTTCCTTGAGGACCATCTCCATCTCTGCTAGGATCGCGTGGTGCCTGGCCTCCTGAGCCGCCAGGATTCTCCGCAGGTGGCGCTGGTAGGTGGCAGCCGCGTTCGGCAGGCCGAAAGGCATGCGAACATAGCTGTAGGGTGGACCCTCGCAGCGTCCCACGCATGAAGGCCAGAAGCGCTCCTGAGATGCAGCCACGCAGTCCACCATCCTCGCCTGGATGGGGAGCCACACCAGGCGAGCGGCGGTCACCGCGCACGGCCCTCGCTTCCTGAAGCTCTTGGGTGGTCTTGGCAATGAACTCCTGAACGTTGGGCTTTCCACGCCCTGTGCCTTCCTAGGAGAAACGTGCCGCGAAGCACACCTCCAAGTGGTGCCCGAGCGCCTCCCTTGTGATGTTGGTAAGGTCTGAGGCCCTCCAGAAGAGAGCCCCCGAGCCCTGCCCGAGGAGGGAAACGGGCGCGCCTTCCTATGCGATGGAAGGAGGCGCCCCAGGCACGGGCCCTGATCCTGACGTGGCAGCACCCGAGATGCCGACCTCCTGAGGCCTTGCTGTCCGGGTCCTCGATTGCTGTGGCTTGGAAGGCACACTCGAGGGAGCACACCGCATCTCTCTCTTCACAGGGGATCGTGATGATTCCACCACTTCCTGGCATATTGAGGACGTTGTAGCCATGGTGGGTCACTGTCATGAACTCGGCTAGGGCTGGATACCCGAGATTGGCATTGTACGGAAGGTGGATGTGGGCGACGTCGAAGCCGATGAGCTCGGTGCGGTAGTTGTCGTGCTATCCAAAGGTGACTGGGAGGCGGACCTACCCTATCGGGGTGGTGGAACCGTCGGTAACTCCTGAGAAGGGCTTGGTAGGCTGAAGTTGACCGTATGCCACTTGAAGGTTGTCGAGCATCTCAACAGACAAGATGTTAAGCCCCGCGCCGCCATCAATGAGGGTCTTGGTGACTTGCACGTTGCTGATGACGGGTGAACAAAGCATTGGGAGAACGCCAGCAGTAGCCGCGCACTTGAGTTGATCTGCCGAGCTGAAGGTGATGGCGCACTTGGACCACCTGAGCAGGCACGTGGCCTCGAGCCTGGGGAGGGCTGCGTTCACCTCGCGAGCAAACTTCTTGAAGATACGCTGAGAGGCTGGGGCCTGAGCTCCGCCAAAGATGCAAGCGATAGTACGTGGCTCCTAGAAGCCCCCAGCCCCCTCGTCCTGATGATGGTCTTCATTCCTTCTTGGTGGCGGCGACAGCGGAGAAAGGCCTGCGTTACCCGGGGAGCGGTCCTCGCGAGGCTGATCCCTCGAGGCACCCTCGTGAGGATGGTCCTGCCAGCGATCCTCACGAAGTCGGTCATGCCACTCCTGGTGAGGGCCACGGTCGTCCCATCGTCCTCCGCCACATCCTCCTCCTCGGCCGTAGCCCCGGTCGTTGCGCTCGGGGCGTCGACCGAAGCGTCCTTCTTGAACGACCCTAAGCTCTTGGCAACCGTTGGTGTGGAGGTTGTGGTAGGCGCAGAATTGTCGGCTGCCCTTGGACGACTCCGGCTGGTCCCTGCCGCGCTTCGTGTTTGGTTCCGCCGTGAGCACGGCCACTCCATTGCGCTTCACATCCTTGGCCTTGGTCTTCTTTTCTTCCGGGTCGGCAACTGGGAGTTCGAGGATGGAGAGGCATCCCTCCTCCGCTCTTGCACACTTGGTCGCCAGGTTGAACAGCTCCAGGGATGTGCACAACTCCTCATGGATGGCGAGCTCCTCCTTCATCTTGACGTCACAGACGCTATCAGAGAATGCTGAGATGATGGCCTCGTTCGTCACCTTGGGGATCTCGAGGCGGATGCTGTTGAAGCGCTGGATGTATTTCTGCAGGGTCTCCCCGGGCTGCTGCCTGATGCGGCGTAGGTCACCCGCGGCCGGGGGGCGGTCATGAGTGCCCTGGAAGTTGGCGATGAAGCGGCTGCACATCTCGTCCCAGGAGGAGATTGAGCCGGGAGGCAGGTTCAGGAGCCACGAGCGGGCACCATCCTTGATTGCCATGGGAAACCAATTCGCCATGACTTTCTCGTCGCCTTTGGCCGCCTCGATGCTCAGCTCGTAGAGCTGCAAGAACTCCGCGGGGTCGGGGGTGCCGCCATAGCGAGGAGGCTGGTCCGGCTTGAACTTGCCCGGCTAGGCGACGCTACGCAGCTCAGGGGTGAAGGCGCGACAACCTGCTGTGGTCACTGGGGCCCTTTGCTGACGTGGAGCTTGCTCTTGATGGTACCCGTGCACTGCTGCCATGGGCAGTACACGGTCTTGTTGTGCCGGTGCAGGGAGCGCGGGGGCGCCTTCTTGAGGCCGAGGGATTTCTTGACAGCTTCCTCCTTCTCACGCGGGCGCCGGGCGTGGTGGGTCACACCCAGGGGCCACGCGTCTTGGCGCCAGGGCGCCATCTTGGGGCAGAGGTGGTGGAGGCGCTCCATGAGCCACATCGCCCGTACCTGGCGGAGGGCAAGGCAACGAGAGGGACATTGCGGTAGAGCCCCCTGTGGCGCTGACGAGCTCGGTGATGCGAGCGAGCCATTGTTCGTAGAGGTCGTCGACAGGGCGGTATCGCAGAAGCTCGCACGCCATAAGCAGCACGGCCTGCGTCTCTGTGGGGGTGCGACGAGCGTGGGACGACGAACCGGCTAGGGTTAGCTGACGGAGTGGAGGTGCAGCCGTCCCACTGCACTCAGGAGTGCAGCGAGGATGCTTGCTGCTTGTTCCCCGCTGGGATGGTGGCGGCGTTGGCAGCAGGTGACGGAGAATGATGGGGCGGTCCGCCGACTGGAGCCGTCTGGGCGATGCGAGCGGCGAGAGCGGCCCGACGCTCAGCGTGGGCTCGGCGGGCGTCAGACATGGATGCGGCAAAGTGATGGGACACGGATCAGCGGAAGGAAGACTTTGGCGCACCCCTACCTAGTGCGCCAAATGTCGGATTTAGGGCTCCGGAAAAACCCTTGAGGTTCGAACACTGGGGTGCGCACGAAGATTTCCCCCTACCGAGTCTCTCCCTCAGCCTCGCGGCGATCTCTAAGCTTAGCTCGATGAACTCACAACACAAGAGACACAAGATTTATACTGGTTTGGGCCACCATTTTGGTGTAATACCCTACTCTAGTGTTGTGGTGGTGGATTGCCTCTTGGGCTGATGATGAACAGTACAAGGGAAGAACAACCTCCTCAGGGGAGGTGTTCTTGTGCTTGGTGGATGCGGAGATGAACTGAGTTGGTCTTAGTCTGCCTCTTCTCGATCTGTCCCCCTCTTACTGTGGTGGCTAGTCCTATTTATAGAGGCCCTGGTCCTCTCCACAAATATTGAGGGGGAAGGGATCCAACAACGGCCAATTTGAAAGGGGACAACTAGTACAAGATATCCTGACTAAAGGTGGTCTTCGCCTGTCAAAGGCACTGGTGGTGACGTTGTCTTGGGCTCCACGATGACCTCTGTCCTACCGTCCTGCTGGTCTTGGTCTTGTTGCACCGATATGGAAACCTTTGCCTGATGCCTCGGTACTCCGCGCCTGCACTTTCCCCCTTAGAACCAAAGGGGAAACAAGGACACTGCGTGTGCTGGCGCCCGCCTAGCCTTGGTCGTCATGGCTTGCGTCACGGGAACCTCACGAGGTACCCCTTTCCTTGATCTCTCCGCCCCCTCGCGAGCCTGCTTGGTGAGGCCTCTCCTGAGGAGGCCTTGCATCGTCCGCTTCACGAGGCTTGGCCCCACGCGAGGGTCTTGAGTGTTGGTTGACAAAGATGGGCCGTACTGGGCCACTGGTGGAACCACGCCGTGGACGCAGGAAGGAAAGTCTAGGTACCCCCGTTCCCGGAGCGCCGACAACATCTATGATGTGTAAACTAAGCAGACGACATTTCAACAAATTAAGCAATGAAAGCTAGACACCATATGAAAGATGCAACGAATATCACTCTACCAAGTTAAAACTGTCTCATCATAAGTGCCATTTCAACAAATGAGAAGTAGTATAAGCTAGACAAGGATGTGAGATGTAACCTATATCACACTGCCAAGTTAAATATGTCTTATGATAAGTGATTGTTGTAGGTTACACAAAAGTAGTACTTTGATGTAAGAACATGGTGTGATAGACAAATATTGTATGTTCTAGAAACAGGAACACATGTCTTATTCACAAGTATAATGTGTAAAATAAGCAGATGGAATTCAACAAAATTAGAAGTAATACAATCTCATACATAACATACAACCACTTATAACAGTGTCAAGTTAGAGGAATCACCTATGATGGTGGACTAGGGGATACGTCCTCATCATCAACATAGCTATGTTGAGTGTCTATGCATGTGTTGTCTTGCAAATCTTCTTGGGGGGATGGCGGAGTTGAATCTGTAGAGGCCCTCTGTTTCAGTTGTTTGGAAGGAGCAACTTTATCCACTGCCTTGCTAATTTCCTTCCGCTTTTTTGATTTTGCATTGTCAAGTAAAACCGACAAGAAAAAGCAATAAAATTCACTCTTTGGAACTCATTCGTGCATGATACTGACAATCACTACTTTGATGTAAGACAAACACATGATACAAAGATGGAATATGTACGAAAAACAGGACAACATGGCATATTCACAACTATTTGTGTAAACTAAGCAGAAGCCATTTCAACAAATTGGAAGCAATGCAAGCTAGACACCACATGAAAGATGTAACCAATATGACTGCCAAGTTAAAAGCGTCCCATCATAAATGGCGTTTCAACAAATTAGAAGTAGTGCGTGCTATAAATCATATGAAAGATGCAACCAATAGCACTCTGCACATACTAAAGGTGTCTCATCATAATTGATTGATGTGGGATACAAAAAAATTAGTAGTTTAATGTAAGGACATGCTTAATAGACAGATGTACTATGGACCAAAAACAGGAAGGCATGTCGCATTAATAGGTATAATGTATAAACTAAATAGAATAGCACATGCAATTTAACCAGATTGGAAGAATTAGAATCTAGACACTATATGCAACATGCAACCACATATCATGTCGCCAAGTTAGAGCAAGCACCTGTGATGGTGGTGTAGGGGAAATGCGGTCCTCAACTATAGAGCTATGTTGACTATCTTCATCTAGCATTGCTGTTTCTTGAGAATCATGTGGGGAGGCTGACACTGCATTCTTTAAAAGAGGATCTTTTCTCACAGTAATCCATTGGCCTGACTGTCTCATCATAAGTGATTGATGAGGGATACACAAGAACATTAGTTTGATGTAAGAGCATGGTTAATGGATAGATGTAGTAGTATGTACCAAAAATAGGAAGGCATGTCATATTCAAAGGTAAAATGTGTAAGCTAAGCAGATGCAATTTAACCAAATTGGAAGCAATACAAGCTAGAGACCCGGATGGAGTGGTGAGCATGATCATCGAGGACCTAAGAGCCTGGTAGGAGGCGGGCTGCTTCGCCACCACTATGGCTTTTTAGTTGGCTTGTAGGTGATGTCTGTCTGTGCCGGGCTTGTCACTAGCTTGGCCAGTACCCGGACTAGCTATTTGGCTTCTGGTTGCCCCGGGATGGTGGTTCATGTAAAAAGTATCTTTTCTTAACTTAATAAAGACCAACTTTGGCCTTTCAAATACAAGCTAGACACCATATGCAACATGCAACCACATATGACACCGCGAAGTTAAAGTAAGCACCCGTGATGGTGGTTCATGGCGAGCTAGATCATCAACTGCAAAGCTACGTTTACCGTCTCCATCTGTTGAACATGCAACATTTAAAATGCCGAGACGTGTTGATACATCTCCAATCTATTTTTTTATTGTTCCATGCTATTATATTATCCATTTTAGATGTTTTATATGCATTTATATGCTATTTTATATGATTTTTGGGACTAACCTATTAACCTAGAGCCCAGTGCCAGTTTCTGTTTTTTTCTTGTTTTTGAGTTTTACAGAAAAGGAATACCAAACGGAGTCAAATTGACCTACCAATTTTTGTGGATTTTTTATGGATCAAAAGAAGCCCCCGAAGCAAAAGAGTCGGGCCAGAAGAGTCCCGAGTTATCCACGAGGGTGGAGGGCGCGCCCTACCCCCTGGGCGTGCCCCCTACCTCGTGGCTGACTCAGAGACCCCCCTCACATGAAACCGATGCCAAAAATTCCTATAAATACAGAAACCCACGAAAAGAAACACAGATCGGGAGTTCCGCCACCACAAGCCTCTACAACCACCAAAAACCAATCGACCCTATACCGGCACCCTACCGGAGGGGGGATCCATCACCGGTGGCCATCTTCATCATCCCGGCGCTCTCCATGATGAGGAGGGAGTAGTTCACCCTTGGGGCTGAGGGTATGTACCAGTAGCTATGTGTATGATCTCTCTCTCTCTCTCTCTCTCTCTCTCTCTTGTGTTCTTGATATGGCACAATATTGATGTACCGCGAGCTTTGCTACTATAGTTGGATCTTATGATATTTCTCCCCCTAAACCTTCTTGTGACGAATTGAGTTTTCCCTTTGAAGTTATCTTATCAGATTGAGTATTTAAGGATTTGAGAACACTTGATGTATGTGTTGCACATGCTTATCTGTGGTGACAATGGGATATTCACGTGATGCACTTGATGTATGTTTTGGTGATCAACTTGCGGGTTTAGTAACCTTGTGAACTTATGCATAGGGGTTGGCACATGTTTTCATCTTGACTCTCCGGTAGAAAGTTTGTGGCACTCTTTGAAGTTCTTTGTGTTGGTTTGAATAGATGAATCTAAGATTGTGATATGCATATCGTATAATCATACCCGCGGATACTTGAGGTGACATTGGAGTATCTAGGTGACATTAGGGTTCTGGATGATGTCTGTCTTAAGGTGTTATTTTACTACAAACTCTAGGGCTGTTTGTGACACTTATAGGAATAGCCCAATGGATTGATCGGAAAGCATAACTTTGAGGTGGTTTCGTACCCTACAATAATCTCTTCGTTTGTTCTCCGCTATTAGTGACTTTGGAGTGACTCTTTGTTGCACGTTAAGGGATTGTTATATGATATAATTATGTTATTATTGTTAAGAGAACTTGCACTAGTGAAAGTATGAACCCTATGCCTTGTCTCGAAGCATTGCAATACCATTTGTGCTCACTTTTATCATTAGTTACCTTGCTGTTTTTATAGTTTCAGATTATAAAAACCCACATCTACCATCCATATTGCACTTGTATCACCATCTATTCGCCGAACTAGTGCACCTATACAATTTACCATTGTATTGTGTGTGTTGGGGACACAAGAGTCTCTTTGTTATTTGGTTGCAGGGTTGTTTGAGAGAGACCATCTTCGTCCTATGCCTCCCATGGATTGATAAACCTTAGGTCGTCCACTTGAGGGAAATTTGCTACTGTCCTACAAACCTCTGCCCTTGGAGGCCCAACAACGTCTACAAGAAGAAGGTTGTGTAGTAGACATCAAGCTCTTTTCTGGCGCCGTTGCCGGGGAGGTTAGTGTTTGAAGGTATATCTTTAGATCTTGCAATCGAATCTTTTAGTTTCTTGTTTTATCACTAGTTTAGTCTATAAAAGAAAACTACAAAAAAATGGAATTGAGGTTGCCACATATGCTTCATCTTTTTAATGTCTTTCATGAAAATAAGGATTCCGATAATTGTGCCAAAGTGTTAGAAGAAGAATGCAATAAAATGTTTGGCACTAGATCTTTGAACGATGAGCATGATTGCACTGTTGTTAGTATGAACTCTTTAAATATCCATAGTACTAATGATGATTGCACTAGTCATGATGAAAATGTTTCTTATAAGCATGTCAATTTTTGTGGAGTGCATAGAGTTTGCAAGTACACACCAAATAGGGAAGATAGATTTTGTAAGAGGCATAAGTATTTAGAAACTAAATGGTTGCAAGAGAGGCTAGATGTTTGTTTTGAAAATTTAAATTTTCGTAGCCATACTTGTGAACTTTGCAATGAACATGGTCATTTAAATCTCCAATGCAAATTGTTTCATGATCGAATCATGTCCAAAAATTGTAATGACTTGATTACCCTTGCGCATCATAATGAACTTAGTTTGCTTGTGGGTTATGAAGAAATGAAACATATAACTAAGGATATTCCAAAATTTGTCCTTGATAAAGTTCTTGATATTGATCTAGAGGAAATTTATATGTATTATGCGGTGAATTGCATTGAAAATCCTTATATTGCCAATTACATAAAGACAAGAAAACAAATAGAAGATGAAAAGAATATTAATGAAAGGGAAGAGGTTTCCCAATATCCTCCTATTCTTTCTTATGATGAATCAGGTAACGAGGAGGAGCTTTCTATTCAACCAATCTCATTAATAAGGAGCTCCAAAAAGAGGATTAAACCCACACATAACGTGGAGAAGAAAAAGAAAAGACGGAGAAGCAAAGGTAAAAAGGCATCCCTCGCAAATGATGTTGCTCCTATTATTGTTATGCCTATTACTCATTGTGATGATTATGATTGGGAAAGTAATGATACTTGTTATAATCTTGAGAATATTTTTGGCATGAACTTAGAAAATTGTGATGATAATAATTGCTATACTATTGGTGCTATCCATACTATTAATGATGAGAGTGATTATGCTTATGATATGCAAAGGCCCAAGCTTGGGGATGCTATGTTTGATGAGAATGACATGTTTGAGAATTTATTTGCTGCAATTAATGTTTGTCCCAAGCTTGGGGATGCTATGCTTAATGAAGATGATATTTTTGGTCTCCCAAGTATTGATATGCAAATTTACTATGATGATAGCATGCCTCCTACTTAGGATGATTATATCGATGAAAGTGGGTTTGGAAGAGTGTCAACTTTAGGAAGTAATGATCCCACTATTTTGGAGGGTGTTGAATCTTATTGTGACAATTATGAAAGTCGATATGGAGAGGTCATGACTTTATTTAGTAATGATTCCACTATCTTGGAAGAGGTTTCAATTGATTATGATGAGAACACGTTGCTACTTATGATGATTATTGTGATGATACTTATGTTATAAAAAGTAGTGATGATTATATTTATAAAACTTGTCATGATTATGATTACCATTTTTCTGAACATTACTCTTTTAATGTGGAAACAACTTATAGTATTCGAGTTTCTTATGATACTCCCACTATTCTGAATGAGAAGAATTGCGCTTATGTGGAGAGTAATAAAATTTATATGCTTGGGGATCATGAAAAGAATGCTTTACGTGATAGTTATATTGTTGAATTCATTCATGATGCTACTGAAAATTATTATGAGGGAGGAATATATGCTTGTAGGAATTGCAATAATATCAAGTTTCCTCTCTATGTGTTGAAAGTTTTGAAGTTATGCTTGTTTTGTCTTCCTATGCTAGTTGATTCTTGCTCCCATAAATTGTTTGCTCACAAAATCCCTATGCATAGGAAGTGTGTTAGACTTAAATGTGCTAGTCATATGCTTCATGATGCTATCTTTATGTTTCAATTCTTATCTTTTATGCGAGCATCATTAAAATCATCATGCCTAGCTAAAAATGCATTAAAGAAAAGCGCTTGTTGGGAGACAACCCAATATTTATCCGTACTGTTTTTATGTGTTCACATGATTATGCTACTGTAGTACTCTTGTTTTATAGCTTTTGCTTCAATAAAGTGCCAAGTAAGACCTTTGGGATAACTTGTGGCGATAGTTGTGTTGATCCTGCTGAAAATCAGAAACTTTTGCGCTCAGTAAATAATTTCCAGAATCTTATTGAGACGTTCTTTTGACCTGATTATTTTTGATATGGATTGGTGCACAAATTAATCAGGTGTAACTAATTGTTTCGGAATTTTTGGAGTTACATAAGTTTGGAAAGTTTGCAGATTACTACAGACTATTCTGTTTTTGACAGATTCTGTTTTCTATGTGTTGTTTGGTTATTTTGATGAATCCATGAGTAGTATCGGAGGGTATGAACCATAGAGAAGTTGGAATACAGTAGATATTACACCAATGTGAATTTATAATGAGTTCACAAAAGTACCAAAGTGGTGATTTATTTTCTTATACTAACGGAGCTGATGAGTTTTCTGTTGAGTTTTGTGTTGTGAGATTGTGAAGTTTTGGGTAAAGATTCGATGGACTATGGAATAAGGATGACCAAGGCACCACAAGGTAATAATCAAGGACAACCAAGAGCCTAAGCTTGGGGATGCCCCCGATGGCATCCCCTCTTTCGTCTTCGTTCATCGGTAACTTTACTTGGGGCTATATTTTTATTCACCACATGATATGTGTTTTTCTTGGAGCGTCTTTTTATTTTATTTTGTTTTGCTTGCTGTTTGAATAATATCCCAAGATATGAAATTCTTAAATGTTAGAGAGTCTTCACAAAGTCATATAATTATTCGACTACTCATTGAGCTTCACTTATATCTTTTGGAGTAGTTTGTCATTTGCTCTAGTGCTTCACTTATATCTTTTTAGAGCACGATGGTGGTTTTATTTTGAAGAAATTGTTGAACTCTCATGCTTCACTTATATTATTTTAAGAGTCTTTCAGAACAGCATGGTAATTTGCTTGGGTTATAAAACTAGTCCCAATATGATGGGCATCCAAGAGGGATATAATAAAAACTTTCATATAAAGTGCATTGAATACTATGAGAACTTTGATTCTTTATGATTGTTTTGAGATATGAAGATGGTGATATTAGAGTCATGCTAGTGGAGTAATTGTGAATTTTATAAATACTTGTGTTGAGGTTTGTGAGTCCCGTAGCATGCATGTATGGTGAACCATTGTGTAACAAATTTGGAGCATGAAGCATTTCTTTGATTGCCATCCTTTGTGTGGAGGTCGGGATCGCGCGATGGTTAACTCCTACCAACCCTTCCCCTAGGGGCATGCGCGTAGTGCTTGGTTTCGATGACTTATAGATTTTTGCAATAAGTATGTGAGTTCTTTATGACTAAGGTTGAGTTCATGGATTATACACACTCTCACCCTTCGACCATTGCTAGCCTCTCTTGTGCCGCGCAACTTTCGCCGGTACCATACACCCACCATATACCTTCCTCAAAACAGCCACCATACCTACCTATTATGGCATTTCCATAGCCATTCCGAGATATATTGCCATGCAACTTTCCATCGTTCCGTTTATTATGACACACTTCATCATTGTCATATTGCTTTACATGACCATATAGTTGACATCATATTTGTGGCAAAGCCACGTTTCATAATTCTTTCATACATGTCACTCTTGATTCATTGCACATCCCGGTACACCACCGGAGGCATTCATATGGAGTCATATTTTGTTCTAAGTATCGAGTTGTAATTCTTGAGTTGTAAGTAAATAAAAGTGTGATGATCATCATTATTAGAGCACTGCCCCATGTGAGGAAATAAAAGAAAGAGGCAAAAGAAACCAATAAAAAAAAAGAGGCCAAAGAAGCCAATAAAAAATGAGAGAAAAAGAGAGAAGGGGCAATGCTACTATCCTTTTACCACACTTGTGCTTCAAAGTAGCACCATGATCTTCATGATAGAGAGTCTCATATGTTATCACTTACACATAACAGTGGGAATTTTTCATTATAGAACTTGGCTTGTATATTCCAATGATGGGCTTCCTCAAATGCCCTAGGTCTTGATGAGCAAGCAAGTTGGATGCACACCCACTTAGTTTCTTTTTGAGCTTTCATAAACTTATAGCTCTAGTGCATCCGTTGCATGACAATCCCTACTCACTCACATTAATATATATTAATGGGCATCTCCATAGTCCATTGATACACCTAGTTGATGCGAGACTATATCCTTCTTTTTGTCTTCTCCACAACCACCATTCTATTCCACCCATAGTGCTATGGCCATGGCTCACGCTCATGTATTGCGTGAAAGTTGAAAAAGTTTGAGAATACTAAAGTATGAAACAATTGCTTAGCTAAAACCAGGGTTGTGGAGGATTTGAATATTTTGTGTGACGAAGATGGAGCATAGCCAGACTATATGATTTTGTAGGGATAAGCTTTCCTTGGCCATGTTATTTTGAGAAGGCATAATTGCCTTGTTAGTATGCTTGAAGTATTACTGTTTTTATGTCAATATTAAAATTTTGTTTTGAATCTTATGGATCTGAATATTCTTGCCATAATAGAGAAAATTACATCGATAAATATGTTAGATAGCATTCCACATCAAATATTCTATTTTTATCATTTACCTACTCGAGGACGAGTAGGAATTAAGCTTGGGGATGCTTGATACGTCTCCAACGTATCTATAATTTTTGATTGTTCCATGCTATTATATTATCCATCTTAGATGTTTTATATGCATTTATATGCTATTTTATATGATTTTTGGGACTAACCTATTAACCTAGAGCCTAGTGCCAGTTTCTGTTTTTCCTTGTTTTTGAGTTCTACAGAAAAGGAATACCAAACGGAGTCCAATTGACCTACCAATTTTTGTGTATTTTTTATGGACCAAAAGAAGCCTCCGAAGCAAAAGAGTTGGGCCAGAAGAGTCCCGAGTCATCCACGAGGGTGGAGGGCGCGCCCCTACCTCATGGCTGGCTCGGAGACCCCCCTGACGTGAAACCGACGCCAAAAATTCCTATAAATACAGAAACCCCCGAAACAAAACGTAGATCTGGAGTTCCGCTGCCGCAAGCCTCTGTAGCCACCAAAACCAACCAGGACCCTATTCCGGCACCCTACCGGAGGGGGGATCCATCATTGGTGGCCATCTTCATCATCCCAGCGCTCTCCATGATGAGGAGGGAGTAGTTCATCCTCGGGGCTGAGTGTATGTACCAGTAGCTATGTGTTTTATCTCTCTCTCTCTCGTGTTCTTGATATGCCATGATCTTGATGTACCGCGAGTTTTTCTACTATAGTTGGATCTTATGATGTTTATCCTCCTCTACCTTCTTGTGATGAATTGAGTTTTCCCTTTGAAGTTATCTTATCGGATTGAGTCTAAGGATTTGAGAACACTTGATGTATATCTTGCATGTGCTTGTTTGTGGTGACAATGGGATATTCACGTGATGCACTTGATGTATATTTTGGTGATCAACTTGCGGGTTCAGTGACCTTGTGAACTTATGCATAGGGGTTGGCACACATTTTCGTCTTGACTCTCCGGTAGAAACTTTGTGGCACTCTTTGAAGTTCTTTGTGTTGGTTTGAATAGATGAATCTAAGATTGTGTGATGCATATCCTATAATCATACCCGCGAATACTTGAGGTGCCATTGGAGTATCTAGGTGACATTAGGGTTTTGGTTGATGTGTGTATTAAGGTATTATTTTACGACGAACTCTAGGGCTATTTGTGACACTTATAGGAATAGCCTAATGGATTGATCGGAAAGAATAACTTTGAGGTGGTTTCGTACCCTACAATAATCTCTTCGTTGTTCTCCACTGTTAGTGACTTTGGAGTGACTCTTTGTTCCACGTTGATGGATTGGTATATGATCTAATTATGTTATTATTGTTGAGAGAACTTGCACTAGTGGAAGTATGAACCCTAGGCCTTGTTCCGAAGCATTGCAATACTGTTTGTGCTCACTTTTATCATTAGTTACCTTGCTGTTTTTATACTTTCAGATTATAAAAACCTATATCTACCATCCATATTGCACTTGTATCACCATCTATTCGCCGAACTAGTGCATCTATACAATTTACCATTGTATTGGGTGTGTTGGGGACACAAGATACTCTTTGTTATTTGGTTGCAGTGTTGTATGAGAGAGACCATCTTCATCCTACACCTCCCACGGATTGATAAACCTTAGGTCATCCACTTGCGGGATATTTGCTACTGTCCGACAAACCTCTGAATTTGGAGGCCCAAGAAAGTCTACAAGAAGAAGGTTGTGTAGTAGAAATCACATGTCTTGCCTACCAACGAAGAAAGCAGGAGCGGCTTCTCTCTTTTATTTCGTGTTTCTATCAACAGTTTGGTAGAGGCTGAAATACCCATGCATAAAAACAATAGTGAGAGTATGGGTGAAGTGTGTGCATAACTAGTGAATTGTAAAAGTAGCAGATAGCAGGTGGCTGAAAAATAAATGATAGGAGACATATGATAGCTCTACAACATCGCATGGCAAACAAAATTAGATTCTACTCCGTATGATTGTAATATAGGAGCACAGGGATGACTGGGAAATGCAGGTACTCCTCCAGCACACCACCACATGTGATCCTATCAAAATAACAATCGACTGAAAATAAATAGGTTAGTCAATTTTTTTATGAACCGTTCGATCTACAAGGAACGGGCAGATGACCTTCATCTACCTCCTGCCATTCACTATTGACGATCTTTCTCGAACCGCCAGCGACCACCGGCGCAGACCCTTGCCACCGCCGCCCCGCCCTTCCCTCGACCTCACACCACCACCATGCTTGCCAAGCGCCCCCGGGCCATCCCTTTAATCCCGACCGACCTCCAGATCGGGCGCCAGCAGCTCCTAGGCCCCACACACCCCTAAGATAAACACCGAGGTGCTGCTTCCCTGGCATAATAGGCAGACTAGCACCTGTTACACCGGGGAATGCTTCCTTTAATTAGGAATCAACTGACCAGGAATTGAAATCCAGGGGGGCGATGGACCTCTAGCTACGGTGAAATAGTATATGAGGAGCAAACTTATGCATCGCGAGTTACTAGGAACATCTAGTATCAGGAAGAAGGTGTAGGAATAAGCGGTCAACTAGTGTCTTCTGTGGGATGAATATCATGCAAGCAGACACATAAGATTTGCATGAATAAGGGAAGAGGAGTACCAGTTCCAGTTGCCAGTGTTGTGTCCTCCTTGTATCACGGCGATGTTCTTCTTTTTACCGGGGGAACTAATGTTTTGGAGGAGGGTGGAGCCTTGGACGAACCCATGGCCAAATTTTTAACTGTATTGCGATGGTCGTCTGTCGGTCGAGGGGAAGCAGATCCGAGGCAGCGAAGGACAGTGTAGCAGGATTAGATCTGGTGCTGTGGATGGTGGCAACATTGGAGCGACAGTAGTGAGGCGAAGGACGACATGGTTGAACTTGCTCGGGTACGCGCACATCGGCGTCCTGGAGGCATCTCGGCCTCGACTTCAACTACTAGCCGTGGGGGGTGTTGCGGTTGCGGTTGCGGTGGACGATGATGTCGGGGTATCGGCTCTGGCATGATGGAGTAGGGCAGCGGTTGATGGGTGGGATGGGGTGGCGGACGGAGGACGCCGGGGTTTCGCGGCTGGTGGAGAGGTAGTTTTGGTGCCCACAGAGTACGAATGGGGAACTGGACGAGGGGGGAGCTAAGGGGGAACCATGTTTCGGTTTGGGACGCACTTGTTTTTGTATTTTTTGAGAAGATGGGATGTGCTTGTTTGAAATTTGGGGAATGTACAAACTTTACCCCCCTCTTAAATTTTGGACCTACTGCGGGTCGGGGGTAGGACGGTAATCCCAGGTGTCCAAAATAGTGGGCAAGAGTGATATTGGCCGATCGAATGTGTATTTAGGCGGCCACGGTGTATAAATGTTTTTCGGAGGTGGTTGCGTGGCGTGTAGATGAAGTTACAAACCTACCCCGGTTTCGACCTATAGGCGTCGGGCCGGTAGGCTTCACGGGTCAGAGTTAGAAAGTAATTTCCTTCTACCAAATATTTGTCTCACGTGGTTTCAGGCAAGTAGAGGCTCTTTTGGCGCTTCATTCGAAATTTTGAAACAGAAGCATTCACATTTAGAGTACTCTTGAACTTTGAGGATTGACCTAAATAGACAACGTTAAATTTGACCTTGTATGTTTGAAAACCTCATTAAATTATGCGCTTCCTTTTGAAATTTTGACACTTGAAAATCCTATAACTACGATCATTTTGAAATGGAGGAGGTAAATTTGAATCTATTTTGTACACGACTATATATAAGCTATTTTGTACAAAGATTGGTGCCCCCATAATTTAGGTATGATTTACAAATGCCATGATCTTGAATTCAAATAATTGAATGGACTTCATGTTGAATTCGAATTTTTTAAACCACCTTAAGTTGAATTCAAATGTATGCTAGTTCATAGCTAACTATTTATAATGTTCATTGTGAAAGTTTTGTATGTATAATGTGCTTTACATGCACAACATGAACTATACTCATGTTTATATTTGAATTGCCAAAGCGATGCATTGTCTGGAGTTCAAAATACTGATTCTATGGATCAATTATGTCGAATAGTAACATAGACATGCTCAAATTAGATAGAATATAGATGTCTGATGGATCAATGACCATCCTTACGTGAATTGCAAATATCATGATCCCATCCTAATATTTGGATACAATTTATATTTTAAATCAATGTGTACATCAGTCTTTTACATGTAGTTTCACCCTCCATAGGCCCCTCCTCACACACATGCCAACTTTCTCTCTCACACTTACGCGTACATGGTGTATATCCATCGGTGGTCTCTCACACATGCGCACACACTCTCTCCTGAGGTGTCTTTCTCGCACACATGCTCTCGATATCACCCTCCCTCCCTCTCGCAACCATTTACGACTGTTTTCACTAACCTTTATCACAAGCACTCTTCCTCTCACATGCATACACACACACAATCCTCATCGACCCTTTCTCTATACATAGACCTGCCTACATGTCTCCCACACGCACATTATCTTTAGGCCTATCTCGCAGGCATTGTCTCCACCTCTCTTCCTAATTAACGAGTATATATGATTCCAGCAGAGGATTCTATAGGATGCCCCTTAAAGTTTGGTTGGATGAATGGTAATATCAAAGATAAGGGGTTACCTTAGTCCGAGGACCTAGGGCTACAAATCTTAGCCGGCTTTGTCAGTGGACACAGAGTCCTTCATGACTTTGGTATCTTTGTCTTGTATGACTAGTCCTCCATGGGTTTCCCTGAAGGCGTCACATGCCGACCAATGTGGTGCTGGACGGAACCAAATCAAGGGCCTCACCTCGGCCCACCAGACCTCACACGGTGACACACTCTCCGCCCCTAGGTCTCTTTATCTTCTCACACCCACTCATACCAACACAAACACTTGAGCTATACTTGAATTTTCCTAAGGAGTCGATCCTCCTTGCTTGGTCCAATCTTGGTGTTGTAACCTTGTCTTTGAGCCTGTGGGCTATGTTGTCCGTGCACAAGTCAGGGGAAACATATACCCCTGTTTGTGTACCCCGACAAACATTACGAAGTTATATGGAGGAGTATGAATGTTAATTTGCATTGCATGGTGCACCCAATGATATTTATTCCGCATTGTGAACTTTTTTATTTTTATACTATATATAAAGTTAGCCATAATAAAGAGAAACAAGAGCATCTCTCTCTCCATCAGATACACCCCCTCTACGCCCCTTTCACGTACGCACACAAACTATCTCCAGGTCCTCTAAAAGTACGCCCCAACACATTCACACATGTTTCATCTTTCTCTCGCGATATACACAATGACGATCATTGTATTTGAAGTGAAAGCACGATACGTACATTGGACTTCAGAATCCACTCATTGCAGTCACCATTTATGTTTTGTGGTTATTATACAGTCACGGGATCATCGTACAACTCTTTATTTGCTAAAGACATGACTAGTTGACCAGTTAAACGCTCCACGTGGCACCTCTAGTGTTGCATCATATTATCTCACTACCATTGGGCCCACCTATCGGTGTGTATAAGAATGAAAACAAACAATAAAAAATATATTGGGAGGTGGTTCGAAGTCATGACCACGGGCACATCAGACAAGGTGGCCTTGTATTGGTATGCTGAGCCGTCTGTTTTAACATACATGAGCTGGTGTGGTGATTATACACACATGCAGGCATGCACACGAACTGCATGCACGCAACACTCACACGTACACACGCAACCACACATGCCCGCAACACTCACACGTACACACGTAGCCATGCATGCAAGCAACACTCACAAGCACACACGCACGCATGCATGCACACAACAAACGTGCAACACACACGCTCATGCTCAAGTGCTAAAGCTACACTTGCATGCACACACATCAGGCCCTGACAGACACATACACAACCAGGTGGTTCCCGTGCACGGGTTGGAGTCTTGTCGCGCCTGCGTAAATTTGTGTTTATCTTACCTTTTTCCTATGCGAACTGACAGGTGTGACCCACAAGGAACATGGTCAATTTAACTAGTCAACATAGTGCCACACAGACTATTTGGCTAGTCAACAAAGTGCAATCCGATGCTGAATGGTGAGCAAGTGAACGTATAATCACCACAAAACGTATATAGTGACCGTAATGAGCGTATTCTAAAGTCCGGTGACCATATTATGCTTTTCGCTTGCAATACACCGACCGCCAGTGTATTTATCTCTTCTCTCGCTCTCTCTATGGAGCCGAGTAGGCCAACGTGCCAGTGCCTAAATTTGCGCATGCCACCCCATTATTGCTGTACTGACTTTGTGAGAGCGAACAAGCATTCACGTCTACTGTACAAACTGTAGATATGAGTTACAAACGCGATGAAGACGAATACAAATATTTGAATCCACTTTATGCCCAATTTCTCTCTGTAGGCCCTCCAAAAGTACATCTCTACACGTTCTCGCATGTTACATCTAACAACTATGCAATACCGCACTACTACTACACTCGAACACAATAAATCATATGTGTTTGTAGTTTTACTAGATCTCATATTGTCACTTAATTATTTAGTTTGCATACATTAAAATTGCCTTTGAAATGTATGGCTAGTATCATCTACCACGCGGGAAAAATGCCTCCCTTGCCTGCTTAATCGGGTTTGTATCGATGGATCGTGTGAAACAGCAAAATTATAGTAGTACTACAGTACAAGTAACAATTCACTGGGCCACCGTGTCGTGTACTCCTCCATCGTAAGATTGGAGCGCTCACTTTCATAAATGTTCTAGTCCCTTCTGCCGACATGTGGGACATCAAGCAACCGGTTCCACGTGCCATACCGAAATAATAGTGCAGAGCAGCAGGGGTGAAGCACCCCGATCATGGTGCCGGCATAGTAATGAGCAATGAGGCGTCAAATCACAAAGCTGCACCTTTCCCGCTATTAAGCTGGATGGATGAAGTAATGCTAAAAAAATAAGATGGAGGGACAAAGCAACCATCATTTCACTCATTGCTGAATCCGTTTCTCCCTCATCTTCTTCAAGTCAACCACGTGTAGCTTCTGCCGTTGTTCTGCCTCATGTGGGACGCGGATCAGCTTGGTAAAGCACCGTGTCGCGGGAAGCCACAACCACCTATGGGACCAGGACGACCCCTTGCTGATTCAGCAGGGGGAGTCACATTGCACAAAGAGCAGACGAACCGCAAGGCAGCACGATAGAGATCACGCATGCAGTTTAACCCAGGTTCGGGCCGCCACGAGGTGTAAAACCCTACTCCTGCTTTGGTGGATTGATTGGGGAAAGGTGGTGGTGGTGCGTAGTACACTTGCCTGGCAGGGGTGCTTCGGGGTAGTGACGACTATGCGCGTACGTGGGTGTGTGTGATCTAAGCTTCCAACCCCTTGAATTATTGCCATGGGCCTCCTTTTATAGATCAAGGGGTTACCAAAGTGGTAAATCAGTCATTAGACACTGATATGATAGCAAACAGTGCTATCATACCTAACTCTGCAGGCTCACATCATGCATTTAATGCGCCGCTTAGTGTCATGTCGTTGGTCGCCCGTCTAGGCTTGCTGGGCTAATTCGCCAGCTCCATGCCTGCTCGCTTGACATGTCTCTGGACAGGTGTCATTTGTGGGTTCACTTGGTAGAAAGCGGTCGCCATGTGGCGAACGGCTGCCACTTAATCATCCTGCATCTTGACAGCGTACTGATCCATGACGTGGGTCATGGTGGAGCAGTCGGTGGGGTGATCTGGCCTCCGTGAGCCCCAGCAGGCCCTGTTGGGATGACTTGGTCCTCTTCTTTTGGGGGTGGCCTCGCCCCTTGCCGGGCTCGCCTGCCTGGCAAGGGAGACTTCTTCCTTGGTAACATATGGTCCTTCTGCCTCATTCTTGGTTCCTTCTGATCCGTTAGCTGGTTCTTCGAGTCTCTTGGTCTCTTGCTCTGGTGCTCCACTCTTGATCTTGTGCCTGTGCACAGTCAGGTCAACATGCCCTGGGTCTGTTGCACCGACAGAAGCCCCCGGGCCTGCCCCGAACACACTGCTGAGCATCATTGGGGTAGGGCCTAACGAGTGCACAGGCAACACTGTTGAAGAAGCTGGTCCATTGAGATCCTCTCTGCTTCTTCATTAGTTTTGATTCCGGGCCAGTTTCCTATTTTCCTGTGCGTCGAGCAATGCCAATGGTGTTGGGACCGCTCCAGTAATGGCCTGTGAGTGACTTTAACGCATGGGATATAAACTGCCAATTTAATCTTCCCACCGTGCCCTTATCCTTAGCCACGTATGCCGCATGCATCGCGTGGGGGAGGCGCGTGGCATGGGAGAGCATGATGGCGAGTGCTCGACTCCTTTGAACTGGTGGAGGAGGGCGGTGGTCACTTCGTCATGGATCCAGCCCCCAGCCCCCTGTCCGCCTATAAAAAGAAGAGCGGGGGAGGACGGAGGCATCTAGCGGTATCCTCTTCTTCTGTCTCGCTCCTTCTTGAATATGCTGGGAAGGGGAGCCTGGTGTCACGCCCAATATGCGATACTATCCTAAAGAGACTCGAAGGTCCCACCAAGGATAGAACTGCATATTGATACGCTTTTGCAAGGTGGATATCATTACATCAACATTACATAATAGATGGGGATACATACAAGAGGCATACAATGCCACACGAATACATCGTCATCATACATAAGAGAACCATCCAACTATGGATGAAACACAAACAGAAACTCAAACGACATCCACGCTGCTAGCCCAGGCTGCCGACCTGGAACCTATCCCCTGATCGAAGAAGAAGCAGAAGAAGAACTCCAAAACAAGCAAACATCGCTCTCGCGTCATGATCATCGCATAACCTATACCTGCAACTGTTGTTGTAGTAATATGTGAGCCACGAGGACTCAGCAATCCCATTACCATGGGTATCAAGACTAGAAAAGCTTAATGGGAAAGGAAGGGGTAAAGTGGTGAGGTTGCAGCAGCGACTAAGCATATATGGTGGCTAACATACGCAAAAGAGAGTGAGAAGAGAGCAAACGGAACGGTCATGAAGCTAGCAATGATCAAGAGGTGATCCTGAACTCCTACTTACGTCAAACATAACCCAAAACCGTGTTCACTTCCCAGACTCCACCGAAAAGAGACCATCACGGCTACACACACGGTTAATGCATTTTAATTCGAAACAGGTGTCAAGTTATCTACAACCGGACATTAACAAATTCCCATCTGCCACATAACCGCGGGCATGGCTTTCAAAAGTTTATACCCGGCAGGGGTGTCCCAACTTAGCAAATCACAAGCTCTCATGGTCAATGAAGGATATTCCTTCTCCCAGGAAGACCCGATCAGTCTCGGAATCTTGGTTTACAAGACATTTCGACAATGGTAAAACAAGACCAGCAAAGCCGCCCGATGTGCCGACAAATCCCGATAGGAGTCGTACGTACCTCGTTCTCAGGGCACACCGGATAAGTCAAGCTACGAGTAAAACCATCACTCAAGTTTCCCCGAGGTGGCCCCGCAGGCTGCTCGGTTCGGACCAACACTCGAAGGAGCACTGTCCCGGGGGGGTTAAATAAAGATGACTCTCGAGCTCCGGAAACCCAAGGGAAAAAGGGCTAGGTGAGGCAAATGGTAAAACCAAGGTTGGGCCTTGCTGGAGGAGTTTTATTCAAAGCGAACTGTCAAGGGGGTCCCATAAATCACCCACCGCGTAAGGAACGCAAAATCAAGGAACATAACACCGGTATGACGGAAACTAGGGCGGCAAGAGTGGAACAAAACACCAGGAATAAGGCCGAGTCTTCCACCCTTTACCAAGTATATAGATGCATTAATTAAATAAGAGATATTGTGATATCCCAACATAATCCTGTCCATCATGGAGCAATCTTCAACTTCACCTGCAACTAACAACGCTATAAGAGGGGCTGAGCAAAGCGGTAACATAGCCAAGCAACGGTTTGCTAGGAAGGGTGAAAAGGTTAGAGGCTGACATGACAATTTGGGAGGCTTGAAGAGCAAGTGAACAGGAAGCACATCATAGCGATCGAACGAAGCAACTAGCATAGCAATGATAGTAGTGAGATCCAAGGTGACGGTCATCTTGCCTGAAATCCCGCTAGGAAGAAGAACGAGTCCATGAAGAAGATGAACGGGGGTAGTCAAACGAATACTCACAATCGCAACATTACCGGAACTAAGAAGCAACACCAGAAAGAAACAAACAACATGGTAAATGCACAAGCATAAACATGGCATGATGCACAATCAATTATGATGCATGTCCGGTTTAATGAGGCATGGCATGGCAAAGTGCACAAACAATACTACAAATTAAGTGGAGCTTAATATGCAACGGGTTGCATATCGATGAAACACCAAATCAATTATTTAGTTCTCTCTCGATTATGTACCCAACAATATTAAATGCTATTCAATAAGGCAAGGGGTGAAGCATAATAAAACTACCTATCTAGGCAAGTTTAAATGAGGCCGGAACAACAAACAACAATTCCGGAAAATCCCCATATGCATATTTTGAATTTGGTACTGTTCTGCCCTAAACACAATTTTAATGTTGTTAAACAGGAAAATGAAGTGCAACATGTTAAACTAGGCATTTTTCTACCCCATTTACATATAAAGTTTATTAAATTCGGAGCTACGGTTAATTAGTTATGAAATAAATCATTTTAGCATGGCATTATGCAAAATAAACACAAACATCATGTTAAACATTTTAAACATGGATGAAAGTGGCATATTATTAATCTACACAAAATTCTAAGCATTTTACATGTTTAAAGTTTTTACATATGATGCACAGATCATGAGTTATTATATGCATGAAGTGCAAGGGGGTTTCTGCAAATCTGTAAAACAGTAATTCACTGGATAAATGCGAAAATCGCAGAACCAGAAAAAAACATGGTCGGGCTGAAACAAGCTGGCCCAACAGGAGGAAAAACAGAGGGGGCGCTGGGGTGTGGCCTCACCCATGGGCTTCGGCCCGTTTGTGGAGAGGGTGGCTGGAAGGGGCGCTGGGCCTTGGCCATGCTGGGCTGGATCGAACACGCAGGTGGGGGAGGCGCGGAAAATACGAGCGGATGCATGTTTTAAAAACAATGACGGTAACGAGTGCCGATGCAATGAGGATGATGTCATGATGAATACAAAAAAAAACGCATGGACACAACAAAATAGCTGGAAGCCTTCTGGAGCGTCGGTCTTGGGGCGTTACACCTGGGGCTGGCCTCCAGGTTTTAGCTTTGGGTTGAAAATGCTGATTGAAGGTGCTAGAGTTTGGGGAGTGAGCTTGGTCGAAGTCCAGGGGGCTAGGGATCGTTGGAAATCCCAGTACACCCCCTCTCCTTAGATATGGAGTTGATGTCCACGAGGGGCGCGCCTTCCTGCCTGCCAAGGAGGGGAGCGCTGCACTTCTTGCACCTTGGCCTCCTTGGCCGTTCGCCGTGTCTTCGAAGGGGGCACCGGACAGGGGTCTTGGCGCTTCCCTGGCGTGGGGGTGGTTGAGAGAAAATGAGGGAAAGCGGAGGTGGCGAGTGGTGGGGAGCCAGGTCAGAGTACGATGGCGCAGATGCCTTCGCCTCCGACTGGTGACCTGTCGCCTTGTCTTCCGTCCTCCCCTCCCCCCGGCACCATCATCACCAGCTTCTTTGGGCTATAGCCGGGGAGGGGAATCTCCTTGGCCCCTCCTGCTTTCCTCCGACGATCTCCCGACCGAGCCCCCAAGGATGGCTTCACCGGGGCTCGAGTCAGGTCTTCTCGCTGGTGGGGGTGGCCAAGGGGCTCTACCCCGTTCCTACGCTTCTCCTCCACACCTTCGCCAGCCTCAGTCTCGTTCGGCTGCTCCCGAACGGGTTCCTGCCGGGTGCTTTCCTCGTCTTTTCCTCCTTCCACCGCAGTGCCTAGGGGGGGGGGGGAACGAAAAGAGGAGATCATGGGGCACTTATCTTTTTTTAATCTTAAACCTGTATGCACTTGCCAAATTTTCATTCAAATAATGTAATTTCTCAATCCATGTTTGTGTTCTGTAATGCTTGTACTTGTATCAGCATATTAATGAAAAGATAAACCTTGCTGAGAACTCATGCATGTACACGTCCATGCAGAGGTGAGATGCCTCTTTAGTTAAATAAATGAGTTTGCCCCAGCAGGCTATCCCGCCGGCCTTCTTTTTGTCTGCCCGAGAACATCATCTGCCGGGTTACAGACAGAAGGACCAACCCCCCGCCAACTTCCTTTTATCAAAGGCAACTACAACCACCCTGACTGAAGCAGCGTTCAGGCCAGGGATGGGAGCACCCAAGTCTAGAAGGAGTGGCGAGGCTTTCTAATGCACAATTTATAGCTTACAGAAGACGAATGGATAAGAGATAGAACTTATCTGGTTGGCTTGCCGGGATCGCAGTGCCAGGCAATCTTCTCACTCCTTTGTCGAAGCCAAGTCCATAGTGAGAACCTGTAACTTCATGTAAATGAGAATGAATGCAAGATGCAATCCTATCTATATGCATATGCAGATGCTCATGAAATGCTTATGCAGTAATCTGAAATGCTCATGCATGCATGCAATCTAGGTTGGGGCCCCTCTTTAGTGCTTCTTTATTCTTGCACGGGCTCATTGCCCGGCTTTGTACAAGGGGTTACATGCAACTGAGACAAGGCTTGTACAAATGTGTGGCTCCCGGGCAGTGCCGAGTAGGACCCAGCAGCCTCGCGCCTTATGGGTAGAACCTGCGGAGATGCTCAATATTCCATGAATTTTGCAATAGAGTGCCATCTCCGGTCTCCAGACGGACTACGCCAGGTCTGGTGACTCGTACTACCCGGTAAGGGCCTTCCCACTTTGGTGACAGCTTGTGTGTACCCTTGGCAGGCTGAACGCACCTAAGGACAAGGTCACCTTCCTCAAAACGCCGGGCATGAACCCTGTGGCTATTATAGCGACGCAGGGCCTGCTGATAGCATGTTGCACACGTAGCAGCCCGGAGATGGTTCTCCTCGAGTAGCACAGCATCGTCACGCCGGTGCTGATGTTGCACGATCTTGTCATAAGAAAGTATTCGAGGTGACCCATAAATGAGTTCTGTGGGGATAACTACTTCTGCCCATAGACCAGGGAGAAGGGAGTCTGCTCGATAGCTCGGTTTGGTTTGGTTCTGAGGGACCAGAGAACTACTGGCAACTCCTCGATCCACCGCTTGCCGTGCTTCTGCAGCGTATCAAAGGTTCTCGTCTTGAGTCCACGTAGCACTTCAGTGTTCACCCTATCAGCTTGTCCATTGCGCCGGGGTGTGCCACAGAGGCGAATGAGATCTTGCATCCGAGGGCATGAACATATTGCATGAAGGGGCGGCTTGTGAACTGGGTGCCGTTGTCTGTGATGATCCTTGCCGGAACTCCAAAATGACACACCAGATCTTTCAAGAACTTGATAGCTGACTGAGCATTCACCTTTCTCACGGCCGTCACTTCTGACCACTTTGTAAACTTATCGATGGCAATGAACAAGAATTCAAAGCCCCCGATTGCTCGGGGAAAGGGGCCGACGATATCGAGCCCCCAGACCGAAAATGGCCATGATAGAGGGATTGTCTGAGGCGCTTGGGTAGGCAGGTGGGTCTTCTTGGAATCAAACTGGCAGGATCCACACTTAGTGACTAGCCCGACCGCACTCTGGAGAGCAGTGGGTCAGTAGAATCCTTGCCGGAATGCTTCACCAAGTAATGCCCTTGATCGAATGTGGGAGCTGCACATTCCTTTGTGTATCTCAGCCAACAGTTCCTTTCCTTCTTCCCGGCAGACACACTTCAATTTCACACCATTGCGCCTCCTTCTGTACAGAGTGTCGTCGACAAACTGATACATACTGGCCCTCCGGGCTACTCTTTCAGCTTCATCTTGACCATCGGGAAGCTCTCCGCTTTGGAGGAAGCGGACAATGTGCCTTGCCCAAGCTGGAACCTGTGGCTCAGCAACGAGGACTAGCGGCACCTCCTCTGTTGCGGGAGCATGAGCCTCATGCACGGGGTCCATGGACCCGGCAGGAGGGGGTGGTCCGGTAGGCTGTGAGGAGTTGTTTCCGGAAGGGTCTCTGCCGGGAGCGGACGGCTCTACCGGGAGAAGCTTTCTGGTGTCTAACTTTATCCTCTTTCGGGCCATTGTTGCTGGGGATACAAAGGGCTAAGTAAGACGGAGAACAAAAGTCCCTGGTTCCACAAGAAGCTTCTGCACAACACACTTTGATAGATGATCAGCTTTGCTATTTTCCGCATGGGGTATGTGCTCTGTTTGCATTTGTCAAAGTGCTCCTCCAATCTTCTCACTTCCTTGATGTATGCCTCCATCAATGGACTTTTATAATCCTTGTTAAGTTGCCTCACCACCAACTTTGATAATCCTTGTGAATGATTCCTATGCATACCATAGACCGTTTGTTGAGAACTTTATGCATTCTTGCTATGACATTGAGGTTGATGCTTGATTACTTGTCCCACATATTAGCACCATGACCTCACCTATGCATGATTGTTTCCATGATGCTTTTCCATGTGCTCAATTTATATGCTTAAATGCCATGCCACACCTCTTTGTCAAACCATATGCTATGCTTGATAACAACACTTGTTGGGTGAATCACCTCTCGAATGCTTGGTTTTGCTCTAATGCCAACCACATTTGTTTTTCCAAGTGCTTGTTATCTTTGCTCCTTTTGAAGGAAATACAAGATGGAGCAACATTGGAGAGTGCCCATTTGTAACTACAAGATGATGAATGCTTGGTGATCGTCCACTTCTACACGGCGACATCATCTCTTTCCCATGGTGATCTGGATTTCGATCTGAGGTCAGATCTTTCCCAAGGGGGAGGGGATGATGCGGAGCATCCTATGGAAATCACTATGTCAAGAGTCCATTTGGCAAGTGACATGTGCAACATCTACTTCATACATACAAATGTGAATCATCTCCTTTACACGTGTCCACTTGTACTTTTCGAGGATGGTACACTACTTGACCCCTCTCTCGTGTGCATACATAGGTGTGAGCGGAGCTACACATTCATTGAGGAGGAGTCCAAGAATAAGATAACATACACAACATCCAAGGGGGAAGCCTGGAAGTGGAGAAGGAAGCGCCAAGAAGAAGGCAGCAACTCCCAGGCAACCCCGTGCGCACGGGCCCCTCCGACCCCGTGCCCACTGGCCTCCCAAGCTAGAGGTCCTGAAGACCCTGTGCGCACCGGCGTGTACCGTGCCCACGGGACCCCCCGTGTCCACGGGCCTCACGGACCCCGTGAGCACGGGCTCATGTGTTAGGTCTCTGGATACCCCGTGCGCACGGGCTCCACTGACCCCGTGCACACGGGGCCCCCTAAGTGTTGTTGCGGGCTTTGCCCATGTAATCCCCATTTCGCGCCTGCTTACCCCTTCATCCCTTGGACCTATATATACTCCTCTTCCTCCTCCGTTTATACTTATCTAAGAATAGATCTAGACATTAGAGCTTAGCTCATGTACCTCCCCTTGTGGGATTCCTCTTGAGAGAGAAGGCTCCATTGGAGTTCAAGACCTCCATTGGGGAAGATCCCTAGGGATTCAGGGCCTCCTTGTGGGAAGGATCTATCTTGATCATCAAGCCCTCGTCTCCTTCATAGGTGTTTGCACACGAACATGTCACCATGTACCTCCAACGCCGAGGGTGATGCACCGCAGCTCACGTCGAAGGGGACCCGTCCGGAAGCGCGGTACACTGGCAATCTGGCGGGCACTTTTGATGACCCGAAACCCCACACGCCCGGGAGGGACCCCATCAAGGAGCGCGACGGCTATGGGCTGCCCTAGGTAGGCATGACCGCTCCTAGGGCCTTGAGGTTCACCCCCCGCAACAAGAAGAACGAACGAAGAATGAGGAATAATAATAAGAAGAAGAGAGAAGATAAAAGTAAAGATAAATAGTGGTAGATAGATTTGTTCGATTGTGTGTTTTTCAATCGACCATCACCTCTTATCTATATAAGAGGCGGATGGACTTCCCGTACAAGAAAAGGACTTGCCTTTCCGTCCAAATCATCAAAATCTAACCAAACTCTAGGCCCGGATCATCCAGCCTAGCCTAGTTTTCTGACAACAGTTCACTGTTTTGGCTCTAGAATCCACATACGACCTCAGATTTGAATGAATTTTATATAAAAATCAACCGCCTCGACAATATGCACAACTTCCATGTTGAAAACTTTCAATCTGAGGCCATTGTGATGGTGTTTCGGGCCATTTTCTAAAGTCTGTAGCAGAAAAAGCTGTCCGGACGTTCGGACTTCTACCCGGATTGTCCGGCCTCCACCCGGATCATCCGGGACTAGATCCAGATCATCCAGCTTCATCATAAACCTTTTTTTGTTTTCGGTGCTTTGATTTTCTGGATGATCCGGACCCCGGCCCGGATGATCCGGCCAGACATTGCTGCAACACACGGTTTTGTCTATAACTTTTACATACGACATCAGATGGGTATGATTTTTATATCAAAATCGTCCGTTTCAACGAGATGAAGAACTTTAGAATTGTAACTTTTTCCATCAGAGGACATATTAATAAGGTTAAATGCCATTCTTTGGTCTGATGTTAATACATGCATCTCTAAGATTGTCATAACTTTTTCATCCAAGCTCCGTGTTGGATCATCTCTATATCTATTTCGATCGGGTTGAAGAGAGCCATCAAATGGTGACATGAACTCATAATTTTAACCTCATCTCATTATAGGCTTAAGTTACTCTTTGCGATCATGCCATTTTTTAGCGTCAACACATGCCCCTCTATTTTTCGGCAAAGCTAGCGTGCCGAAAAATAACTTGTACCGTGTTGGTTCTAAGGACGATGTCAACACTCCATCGACCACTTTGCATGTGCTTAGAGGGATAAATATATATTGGCCATTACCATGAGGGCCATGTAGAATTCACCCACCAAAGTATGTATAGCCAAAATAAACAAATAAAATAGCAATAAAATATTTCGGCCCCTTTGTATTAGCAACAAAAATGTAACTAACCAAATGTATAGTGATTTGGTAATACCCCCTCGTGATATAGAAAATTATGTTGCATCCATGGAGGGTAATTGATCATACCTAGGGATGAATTCCATGGCAAAGGCATCAATGGCATGGTTGAAGAAAATGGATGATGTGCTAACCGAAAATTTTGATGTTGTGATGCACACCTTCGGCTTAATTGTTTGTTGCTTCCATCCTTCTATTTCTTCATTTTATTGTACTTGTTGCAATATAAGCATGCAAATCATTTTTGTTATGATTGGTCCTCTTGGTAACCCATGCCATGTTCTTTTGTCTCAGCTCTTGTGCGCTAAGATTTTGTAATTTCTTCTTTTGCCAATACAATAAGCCGAGTGGGCATCTCGACTGTGGTTTTGTCTTGGCCAATGGCAATTCCTTTTTGGCCTTGTGCACCCTCAACTTCTTTTCTTCAGATTTGGCACTTTGACTCTCAATAATTTGTTGCTTCATCTCATTGCCTTTAGTAGCCAGTGTCAACACTTTAATTGGCTCTTTTTCATTCGAGATCAAATCTGAAGTAGCACTCTCACAACCATCTCTTTTAACATGCTAAACTTGTTTGACCACCTCTTTCTTCTTCCTTGAGCTCCAGACCGATTCCTTATGATTGAAACGGTTTTTAAGATATGATTGTTCAAATGTTGATCTTCTCGGAGATGCATAATATTGGTGAGATTGTCCAAAATAAGATGGAGAATGTTCCCTTGTATCATACATGTCCCCTGATGGATATGGATTTTGCCAACACCGATCCTCATATTTGTGCCTAGGAGATGATGTTGATGCATTTGCACTACTTGGCCGATAAGAACTTTTTCTTCACTTGCTTTTTGATATTTAGCTAGTAACTCTGTGAAAGTGATTTTTGATCTCTTACCCTTATGCTTATTTCGGCCTTTGTTTCCTTTGATTGTGCTTGCACCGATCCCTGAATTTGCTTGCTGCCCCCCAGTCCTTGGCGTCTTCATTGTACCTTCGACAGAATTCTCGCCCTCAAGATTATGTTCACTGTGCTCTTCAACAACTTATTTTCTTGAAAGCTTGATCCCGTCACCTGCAGTTTTTGGCTTCTCTTTTTGAATGGATCGGCTTGAAGCAGCCGATGCAAAAACTTTTTACCATCAGGACCAATCGGAATATAACGGTCATTGTCGGTGTCAATACCGGCGGATCTCGGGTAGGGGGTCCCGATCTATGCGTCAAGGCTGATGGTAACAGGTAGCGAGGGACACAGATGTTTACCCAGGTTCGGGCCCTCTCGATGGAGGTAAAACCCTACTTCATGCTTGATTAATATGGATGATATGGGTAGTACAAGAGTAGATCTACCACGAGATCGTAGAGGCTAAGACCTAGAAGCTACCCTATGATGGTATGATTGTAATTGTGATCGGCCTTCTAAGGACCAACCTCTCCGGTTTATATAGACACTGGAGAGGGCTAGGGTTTACCTGGAGTCGGTTACAAGGAAGGAAACACAATATCCGGATCGCCAAGCTTGCCTTCCACGCAAAGGAGAGTCCCATCCGGACATGGGCCGAAGTCTTGAGTCTTGAATCTTCACGCTTCAATAGTCCGGTCGATGTATATAGTCCGGCTTTACGGATACCCCCTAATCCAGGACTCCCTCAGTAGCCCCTGAACCAGGCTTCAATGACGATGAGTCCGTCGTGCAGTCTTGTCTTCGGCATTGCAAGGCGGGTTCCTTCTCGGAATACTCCAAAGTACCTGTCATGATGAATAGTGTCCAGCCTCCAATCAATGTTGTGCTCCTCGGCTTCAGTGCCTCAATAATGACCATCTCCACGTGTCGAGTGAATGCGAGGAGCCGAGGCATTTTTGCATTTGACACCCTCGATCCTCCGGGCTGACCGCCTATTTGAAGGTAAGGGGATTCTCAGATCCAAACCTCACTCACTCTCCCTGAGCTCGCATCCCATAGAGCGCTCCGTGAAAAACCATTCCAACATGGCCGGCCGCCGCAGCTCTTCTGCTTGCCCTCCTCGCTCTAAATCGCGGGATTGGGGGGAGTGCTCAGTTCCTCATAGCCGTTTGATAAATCTACAAACCCAAGGGTTTCTCCCACCAGCGTTCATGGTCCCCGTCCGAGCCGGAATAGCTACTTATGATGGAGGGGAACAAGCGGAGGGATCCCCAAACCCATCTCCAGAGGAGCGTGTAGGCCTCATCCCGCATCTACTAAGGGGCGTCGGGTTTCCTATCCACCCGTTTCTTTGCGGGCTCTTGGAGTTCTATGGCCTCCAGTTGCACAACCTCACCCCTTCCTCCATTCTGCACATAGCGGGGTACGTCGCACTTTCCGAGTTGTTTTTAGGCTGCGAACCTCACTTCGGTTTATGGAGGAAGCTGTTCTTCCTTGTTCCCCATGCCCAGGGAGAATCCCTATGCCAAGTGGGCGGGGCCAAAGTATGGCGCATTGCAGAGACCGGATACCTGTCCGGCACTCCCAAGAAGGCACTAGAAAACTGGCCTTCAGAATGGTTCTACATTGATGATGTTCCCCTTCCGGATCTAGTCCCGACAGGTCTCCCCCAGTTCAGTAACGCCAAGCCGAATGCACGCCTAAGCTGGTGCCCCCGGGGCCCTCAAGAAGAGGACACGAGGGAAATACACTCCTGATGAGCAGGATAAAGTTACTGGCCAAATCCGGACTAACGATAGTCGAGGTCATGGCGATATGCATAAAACGGAGAGTGCAACCGCTTCAATATCGGGGGAAGCCCATGTGGCACTTCAACGGGGAAGACGATGCCACCCGCTGCGGTCGCAAGGGTCCGGACTCCGCTACTGCTTTGGCAAGGATATTGTCCGATTTGTACAAAGGGGAAGAGGAGGAATTCCTTCGCATTAAAACGCGGGACGGATTCTCCATGTACAACCCCCAGAGTGGGTACGTTGCCATCCTTTTCCCTGCTTCACTTACTTTAGCGTCCCTCTGCTAAGATTTACTTGCGTCAATGCTTCTGAGCAGGATGAGGAGGGCTGTAGAAGGAATCTTCAGCCCCTGCCCGCAACCAGAGGACCCCGGAAGGGCCCTAGATCCGGGACTCAAAGAAGATCCAGATATCACTGTGGAGGTTGTCAACGGGGTATTTTATCAAGCGAGCTAGGATGGCGCCCTAGTGGCCATTACGGCCGACTACCCTGGGCTGCTCCCTGTGTCGCGTGTAAGCCGAACTAAAAAACCCTATCCTCTGAAGAGGACTCCCCCCCAGGTATTATAATTTACCCTTGAGGCGTCGTTCTATTCGTAGATACGACAGCCAGAGCGAGGGGCCGAGCCCCTAGGGACTCAACAACCACGGGCGTCCGGATCGGGCAGGCTCAAGAGGAAGGCGGTGAGGGTTGACACACGCTACAGAGGTAAAGTAATAACCTATCCTGCGATTATAGAATTTGAAATATGACAGCGCCCTTTGTGTCTGGCAGGAAGAGGAACAACCGAACTATATCCGGGGACCCCACCAATCATGCCTCCACCAGTCGGGTTCCAGAACCGGCTTCGGGGGCGGAGGCGGACACGGGGTCAGCACCGCATAGTTCCCCGATGGAGGATGCGAATATGTGTTCAGCCACGAACTCCGAAGTGGAGAGCACCATGAATCACCGGTGTCGGAGGGCCGTGCTCCGGAACAACATCTTTTCTGAAGAGGCTTTTAATGCCTTCAATTCGGCGGACGCATACGTCCGAGATGTTCGAGGCGAGCTTGCCCAAGCGACATACCAGTATACCATAGATATACGGGTAAGAAATTTTCATAAGTATGTATAGCAGTAGCCCCTGAGACTTGGAATAGTTGTGACAACTGTTTCAAGGATCAATATATGCATAGGTCCTTGTGGACAAGAATGAACAATTGGCTCGGGAGCTGGAGGCGTGTAAGGCCCAGCTGATGGATGCGGTTGCCCAGTTAGGGGAATCCCAGAAGCTCCCCTCTGGTAATATTTGTCTCAATTGTACGCAGACGTACCAGTTAGTAAATGGCTGGTGTGGTTAGTCTAACAGAAAATTCTGCAGACAATCCCTGGGTGAATCCGGAGGGTGTAACGGATGATGACTCGCATCTCAAAAGGCAGCTAAAGGCTGGCGTGCGCATCCTTACGCAAGTGACGCAAGAGAAGAACAAGCTACAAGATGCCAATATTCGGCTGGACGTGGAATTAAAGGACGTCTGCACTCAACTGGCGGACTTCGTGAAGGAGAACAGAAGGCTTCGGCACGGCATTTATGGTAAGTGCTCAAACGAACTATATGATAGTTCGGAGAGGAAGTATTTTGAAAGAGGTTTTCTTGCAGGTATGTTGATGGGTCACCCTAAAGAGGAGATGCCCTCATCTTCAAGTGATTTTCTGCAAGAACTTTCGTAGTTGCACGAGCGCACTCGACGGGTGATGCATGGTGTTGCTCAGGCCTTGTGGCCGTCAAGCCTCCTGCCGAATGGTCTGGGGGAGCTTGAGGACCTGCTTCAAGGAGCTCGGCGGCGCTTCCGTCTGTGGAAGATATCAGCATGCCGACAAGGTGCAAGAGAAGCCTGGGCGATGGTGATGATGCGCTACACCAAGCTGGACCCGAACCATATGGCCGAAGTAGGACTGGCAGGGCCAGATGGGCAAGAATTTCCCGTGAGTCTGCTATATGACCAGGTAGTGTTAGCCGCTAAGTATTCTCAACAGGATTGTAGGCTAGATAGCCTATTAGATGGTATAGAGGAGGAATATAGTCAGTCTCAGTGACTGTGTAATTTAATTGGCATAAGTAGCCTCTAGCCGGATTAAAATCATTTGTCATGGCGGACCTTTTTCGCTTCAGCCCCCGGATCCTATAGTCCGGGGTGTGTCAGAATACCGGCTCAGTTATAGAAAAACCAGGGTATGCATGGAGACCGGGCATAGGGGTCATAAGTGCTTGAACAGACAAGTACCCAACTAGTTATGTTATATTACATGGATAACAAGAAACATCTTTCAGGGAGAATAGTTCCGTTAGGGGTTCCTTTCCCTGGGTATGCATGTGTCGATGCACATGTCCGGACTGCGAACGATGGCACAGAATACAAAACTTCTAGGTTTTTTGTTGTAACCAACGAATACATCCTTTGTTCACTGATTGAATATTCTCTTACGGAAACTAGCTTTCGGCTTCACCCAGTCTGAGGTACACATCCGGCTGAACCGGCAGTAACAATCGCAGAGGTGCTCCCCTTATGCCCTAGCCGAACTAACGGGAACGTAGAGCATAAACACAAGAGCCAGACAACCCAGCTTGGCCACATCTTAAGTCATATCGATGCATATAATGGTGAAGAAAAGGCACATATGGAAAACGAACGCATATGCGATGGGCAAAAAGCCATTTAAAGTAATTATTTGCAGCTTCCGAATAGGAAGCCCCCAGGTCTAGCTTACACACATAGTACAGCCGGAGTGATCCGGGAGTCCGCACTGTATTAAATACTTTGTGTGAAGAGAAAAAAGGGGTCGAGAAAGGAGAAAAAGGGGGGCATAATTAAAAAGGAGGGGTAGGGAGACGAACATTGAGTTCGGCGTTAGGCGTAGAATCTCCGGAGTCTGGCCGCGTTCCATGGGTTCAGCTCGAGTCTATTGTCGGATGCATTACGTAAACAGTACGCTCCTCCGGTGAGAACTTTGTCAATGACGAAGGGACCTTACCACTTGGGTTTGAGTTTGTCCTTCTTCTTCTCCGGTAGGCGTAGAACGAGTTCCCCAATATTGTAAGTTTTGGCCCGCACTTCTCTGCTTTGATATCGTCGAGCCTGCTGCTGATAGAATGCGGAATGGGCTTTTGCGACATCGCGCTCCTCCTCTAGAGCATCCAAGTTATCCTGCCGATCTAACTCGGCTTCCTTCTCTTCGTACATGCGTACGCGTGGGGAATCATGTACTATGTCGCAAGGTAGTACTGCTTCTGCACCGTACACCATAAAAAATGGTGTATATCCGGTGGTGCAATTCGGTGTGGTCCGCAGCCCCTAGAGTACAGAGTCGAGCTCCTCTACCTAGTGCGTATCCGATTATGTTAAAGATCGCACTATTCTGGGTTTGATGCCGCTCACGATGAGACCCTTTGCCTGTTCGACCTGGCCTTTCGTTTGGGGGTGGTAGATGGATGAGTAGTCGAGTTTAATGCCCATTTTGGCGCACCAAGTTTTCACTTTGTCGGTTGTGAAATTTGAGCCATTATCGGTGATGATGCTGTGGGGGACACCGTATCGGTGTACGTCCCTGGATATGAAGTCTATTACAGGTCCGGATTCGGCCGTTTTAACTGGTTTGGCTTCTATCCATTTGGTGAACCTGTCCACCATGACCAATAAGTATTTTTTCTTATGGCTTCCCCCTTTAAGGTGTCCGACCATATCCATCCCCCCAGACCGCGAAGGGCCAAGTTATGGGGATTGTTTGGAGAGCGGTAGGGGGCATATGACTCTGATTGGCGAAGAGTTGGCAACCGACGCAATGTTGGACAAGGTCCTATGCGTCGGCCCGGGCCGTCGGCCAATAGAAGCCTGTACGGAAGGCCTTGCTGACTAGCACTCGAGCCGCGGCATGGTGTCCGCCCAGTCCGGCATGGATTTCAGCCAAGAGTTGCCGCTCTTCTTCTTCAGAGATGCACCTTTGGAGCACTCCGGCCGTGCTTTTCTTATAGAGTTCCCCTTCGTGGACCTTGTAAGCTTTAGAACGCCAGACTATGCTGCGTGCTTCATTTTGGTCTTCAGGAAGCTCCTGCCTATTTAGGTAAGCCAGGAAAGGCTCAGTCCACGGGGCAATTATGGCCATGATTTCGTGGGCCAAAGATGTTATTTCGGTGGCAGAGCCTCCGATTGTGTCTGATGGTTCAGAATCTGGGGGTGTGTTCGGATCCATGCTGGTATTGCCGGACGCCCCTTCCCATACTACGTATGGCTTGAATAACCTTTCCAGGAATATGTTAGGTGGGACAGGGTCGCATTTGCCGCCGATGCGGGCGAGGAAGTCTGCCGCTTGATTGTTTTCTCGAGCCACATGGTGGAATTCGAGCCCCTCGAACCGAGCTGACATTTTGAGGACGACATTGCGGTAGGCCGCCATTTTTGGATCCTTGGCGTCAAAGTCTTCGTTTATTTGTGATATTGCGAGGTTTGAATCCCCGTGTACTTCTAGGCACTGGATGCCCATAGAGACTGCCATCCGAAGACCGTGCAACAGTGCCTCGTATTCGGCTGCATTGTTGGAGTTTGTGTATAATATTTGAAGGACATACTGGACTGGGTCTCCGGTGGGAGATGTCAGGACTACCCCTGCTCCCAATCCGGCCAACATTTTTG
Organism: Triticum dicoccoides; assembly: GCF_002162155.2. Taxonomy (NCBI): domain Eukaryota; kingdom Viridiplantae; phylum Streptophyta; class Magnoliopsida; order Poales; family Poaceae; genus Triticum; species Triticum dicoccoides. The sequence goes on along the minus strand of NC_041391.1, from coordinate 324,192,307 downwards.
AGCCGTCGAAGTGCATGATCCAGTTGGAGTACGCGCCATACTCTTTAGGGAGTTCGACTTCTGTCCATTCGGCGATGAAGTCAGCCAGTACTTGCGACTTAATGGCTCGCCGTGGTTTGTATATTATGTCGAACGGAAGGAGCTCGATAGCCCATTTAGCAATCCGGCCCGTAGCATCGTGGTTATTAATAATGTCATTGAGTGGTACTTAGGAGGCCACCGTAATCGAACACTCTTGAAAGTAGTGTCACAACTTTCGGGATGTCATGAAGACCGCGTATGCCATTTTTTGATAGTGTGGGTATCGGGATTTGCATGGGGTGAGGACCGTGGATACATAATAAACCGGCTTTTGAAGCGGGAATTTGTATCCGTCCACCTCTCGTTCGACGACGAGCACTGCACTTACCACTTGATGTGTTGCAGCTGTGTATAATAGCATAGGTTTGCCGGTATTTGGCTCTGTTAGGACTGGGTTACTGGCCAATAAGGTCTTTATTTCATCTAGTCCGACCACGCTTGCATCCGTCCACACGAAGTGTTCGAAGCGCTGAAGGAGGTGGTAAAGAGGCAATGCCTTTTCTCCTAACCTGGATATAAAGCGGCTCAAAGCGGCCACGCATCCAGCTAGTTTCTAGATGTGCTTGAGGTCTGTTGGTGTAGCCAACTGCGACAGAGCTCAGATTTTTGCTGGATTCGCTTCAATTCCTCTATTGGAGACAATGAAGCCCAGCAGCTTCCTCGAAGGGACGCTGAAAATGCACTTTTCCGGATTCAACTTGATGTCGTATGTCCGGAGGTTATCGAATGTAAGCCTCAAGTCGTCTATTAGGGTTTCGGCGTGTCTTGTTTTTATGACCACGTCGTCCACATATGCCTCTACTGTTTTGCCGATTTGTTTTTCCAAGCATGTTTGAATCATGCGTTGATAGGTTGCGCCGGCATTCTTAAGCCCGAAAGGCATAGTGTTGAAGCAAAAAGGGCCATATGGTGTTATGAAGGCTGTTGCCGCTTGGTCGCACTCTGCCATCTTTATTTGATGTTATCCAGAGTATGCATCGAGAAAACACAGCGAGTCGTGTCCAGTTGTGGCATCGATGATTTGATCGATGCGAGGGAGGGGAAAGGGATCCTTGGGGCAAGCCTTGTTGAGGTCTTTAAAGTCGACACATAGGCGCCAGGATTTGTCCTTCTTTGGTACCATCGCCAGATTTTCTAGCTAATCCGGATGTTTAATATCTCTGATGAATCCGGCCTTGAGTAGCTTGGCTAGCTCTTCCCCCATTGCTTGTCGTTTGGGCTCTGAGAATCGCCTTAGGGTCTGTTTGACAGTTTTGTATCCCTTTAGTATGTTATGGCTATATTCAGCAATCCACGCGGGATGCCCGGCATGTCCGATGGGCGCCAGGCGAAAATATCCCAATTCTCGCGTAAAAAGTCTCATAGTGCGGTGCCTATTGCGGGGCTCAACTGTGTCTCGATGGAAGCTGTCTTCATGGGGTCCTTTGATTGACTTGGAATTTGACTATTTCGTCTGCGGGTTTAAATGAGGTGGACTTGGGTCGCTTGTCGAGTATCATGTCCTCCCTGTCCACTGTGGCCCGTGGCATTGTTAATTCTTCGGCTGCTAGGGCTTCGGATAATGCTTCCAGGGCCAATGCTGCGGTTTTATTTTCGGCGCGGAGTGCGACGTCCGGATCACTGGCTAGAGTGATGATTCCATTGGGCCCGGGCATTTTAAGCTTCATGTACCCGTAATGGGGTATGGCTTGAAAGCTTGTGAATGCGTCTCGCCCCAAAAGGGCGTGGTATTCGCAGCTAAAAGGGGACACTTGGAATGTGATTTCTTCGGACCTGTAATTTTCTGGAGTGCCGAACACCACATCGAGTGTGATTTTTCCTGCACACCGTGCTTCCCGACTGGGGATGATTCCCCTGAAGGTAGTGCCGCTTTGCTCAATGCGGCCTTTATCAATTTCCATTTTGTTGAGCGTTTCTTCATAGATCAAGTTCAATCCACTTCCGCCATCCATGAGTACCTCAGTGAGCCGGAAGCCGTCCAAGATTGGGCTAAGGACCAGAGCGGCCGGTGCCCGGACAGTCTGGAATCGAGGCTCATCACTGGCATTGAAAGTTATAGCAGCATCGTTCCAAGGGTTTATCTTTGCCACCTGGCAAATTTCAGTGGAGCTTCGATGAGCTCGCTTGCGCCTATTGTTTGAGGCGAAAGTCTCGAAGACAGTCAATACCGCATTGTGTTCGTTGGCGGGTTGTTGTTCTGCTTTATGGCTTGCAAGAAGATCCTCGCCACTTTTCGCAACCTGCCGGAGTATCCAACATGCTCTAAGGCTATGAGTTGGTGTCGTGTCTGGGGTGCTGTGGAGTTTACATGGTCCACTGAGCCATTCTTCCAACACGGTTCCCTGCCCTGGGGTGTGCTTTGGTCTCTTGGGGACAGGATTGGCCGGTTTACGGGAGTTCACATGTTTAGTTTGGACAAAGGTCTTGGTGAGAGCCGTACTGTCCCAAAATTCAGTTTGGGTTTCCAGGTGCTTTCCATCACGCAATACTTCTGTACTATGATTGCCAAATCCGTGATGCGTACTATGTCACGACGGTTTATAGCATTGAGGAGTCCTTTGTTCGTGCAATTTTTGCAGAAGAGTAAAACTATATTCTCCTCATGGCAATCCTTGACCTTGTTAAGCGCAAAGAGGAATCTGGCCCAGTAGCGATGCACAGTCTCCTGGGGCTCTTGCCGGACGCGGGAGAGGCGGTTTATGTCATTGTAGGTGTTGTTAGCCGAATCTGGATTTTGATCCGATCTAACACCTAGGGCACAGGAAGCTCCAAGCCTGACAGCTCGGGATTCGGGGTACCACCCAATTTCTTCGGCCCAATGCCTGATTTTAAGTCCGGGACCTGGGTCATATCTCCCTCCGAGCAGGTTTTCGGCTCAATGAGTTTGGTGATCCGGACATGATTCGTCCTCAAAGTCAAGGGACGGTCCGTGTGAGGTTCCTCCGCTATCGCTATCTCATGGGTGGCCGGCGGGGATTTAATGTCCCTCTGGTTGGGTTTAAGCCCGATCTAGTTGTAGTCCGTAGCGACTCCTAGAGCGGCGATGCGATCCAAGAGCTCATTGAGGGAGGAGAGCTCCATTGGATCCATCTGTTCAGCAAGTTCCGAACTAACGCGAAGGTTATGATTGATGACCCGAGAGGCCATCGTCAGCGCTACCACCGACGGGGCAGCCATGATAAAGCCGCCGAGTCGGAGAGTTTGGCCTACATCCAAAGTTCCTTCCAAGGTGATGTCGTCCCTGATGACAAGACGAGCCATCGAGCCTTGCGGCGACGACACAGAGGAACTCTCAATGAAAGCACCAATGTCGGTGTCAAAACCGGAGGATCTCGGGTAGGGGGTCCCGATCTGTGCATCAAGGCTGATGGTAACATGAAGCGAGGGACACAGATGTTCACCCAGGTTCGGGCCCTCTCGATGGAGGTAAAACCCTACTTCCTGCTTGATTAATATTGATGATATGGGTAGTACAAGAGTAGATCTACCACGAGATCGTAGAGGCTAAGCCCTAGGCTATGATGGTATGACTGTAATTGTGATCGGCCTTCTAAGGACCAACCTCTCCGGTTTATATAGACACCAGAGAGGGCTAGGGTCTACGTGGAGTCGGTTACAAGGAAGGAAACACAATATCCGGATCGCCAAGCTTGCCTTCCACGCAAAGGAGAGTCCCATCCGGACACGGGCCGAAGTCTTGAGTCTTGAATCTTCACGCTTCAATAGTCCGGACGATGTATATAGTCCGGCTGTCCGGATACCCCCTAATCCAGGACTCCCCCAGTCATCTCTTGGTGTTTCAAGAAATTTAAATCGTCCTTTATCAATGGACGATTTGACTATTTGATGAAACATATTGCAATCCTCAAAATTATGCTTGGACGAATCATGCAACTTACAATACATTCGTTCTTGGATAGATGGCTTGACATGGTGATCAAGAACTCTAATGTTTTTCGACAACCAATCAAATATTTGATCACACATGTTTGAATCGAAGGTATACCTTTTGTTTTCTAGGCGATCTTGTTGTGAGAACGGCTTTGGAGTTAAGAAAACAAATCGTTTAGATTTGGCATCTTCCCATTCGGCTATGAATTCTAATTCGCATTCTTTTTCCGATGTCCTTAAATAATAAACTATACTAGCATTGGTTTTCTCAAAAGATTTTAACCTTGGCTTTAAATTTCTGAAATCAAAGTAGTTAAAACATACACGTCTCAATTGAGACCATGCGTAAGCCAAGTATGATGCAAGCAAAGCTACCCAATTAGATATGAACTTTAAATAAAGCAAGGGGAAATGCTTTGGCTGCAGTAATAAGTCACTATCGGTCTGTTTGAATGGTACAATATATTGACCGATATGCTTAGTAACAATTTTACTGCTAACAAGTAAATTACCCTTCTTCATTGGTCTTCGAAAATTACTTATGAGAATTTTTCTAATAGATGCATAAACAATAAAGTTGCGACCAAATATGAAAATAGGTAAATTACTGGCTACAAATACCTCTTCAAATATGTTGGGAGAGCATGATGATTGCATGGCATGAATGATATCATGCTTTGCTTTTGGATGGCTTCCCAACACCGCGTCACAAATTTTCTTCTTGATTCCGTGCATCATAAATTTTAAGATCTTTTTTCAACCAAACTTTGTTCGGCTACTTCTTCTTGTCCTTGAAGCTCATCAATTTCTATGGCACGAAACTCATAGGGCAGGAAGTAGGTTCCATTAACTAGAAAAATCAAGCATGACTGCCTTGCTATGCTTTCCATGCCCTTTCTCAATAATACTTGCCTCTTTGGATCTGATGGATTCGGAATATTTACTACTTGATTCGGCTTTTTCAATAACTAAATTTTCCTTGTTACCTAAATCAATATTTTTCTCTTTTTGAATTTGCAAGGCTTCTTGCTCTTGTCTTATTTTAGCCCACATCTTAGCTTGGCGAGCTTTAAACCTTTTCATCTCAATTTCAATCCACTCCTCATGAGATTTCCCCCCAATACTTTGAAACTCTTTCGGCAATGAGGTGACAAAACTTTGCAATTGTTTAATGGGTACATTGGTTGCTATAGAACTAGGCGAATGCATCATTTGCACAACTCTTTCTTTTATAGCAGCAAAGTCATGAGGCTTCCTGCTTTCTATTAGTTCTTGGCGAATAGAGTTCCACGAATCCCAAGAGAATGTAATCTTGTTTTCAGTTACCCAGTCTAGATACGGTTGCCCCCCAATGCCTCTAGACTCTTATGGCAATGAGATGTTGCCAAAATTCTGTAATTGTGTAGGGGGGACATGATATGCGATGGTAGTAGGTGAACACACATGTGATCCTATAGAAATTTCAATTATTTAGCTACCAGCGTGAAGGTGCGAAGCCGAATTATGAATACCTACAGTTGCATACGGTGCCAAAAGGTTAGTAGCATGAGGTGTAGCATATGATTGTTGAGGGCAATTGGCCAAATAACTAGTAGTAGCATGGCCAATTCCCCTATCCACCGACATGTTTGGATTAACATACTGCAAGTTATTTGCCGATGAATAAAAAGGTGAAACACTTTGTTGCATGTTATTGGAAATTTTAACATGAGGTGTTTCAAATTGATTACCTAAACCCATCATGTTGTTCATCGGTATATTGATTTGTGGGGTGCCAATGCATGAGAGTTAGGATACATATGTTGTATGTTACTAAAATCATAAGAATTTGAAGCATGAAGATTATTTTGCATCGGCCCTTGCACGTACTTAGACGCATGATTGATGAAATTGGGGCTAGCCGATGCATTATGCTCATTGAGCTATCTAGCAACAACATATGAATTATTTGAATCTACAAAGGAGAATTGGGTACTTGATGACGATCTCTTCGTAGCAAGAACGGGCAGGAGACTGTTTGAAGCTTCGATCCCCAGTGGAGGTGCCAAAAAGTGTGTTCGCACATGAACACATCACCGTGTATCCTCGATGCCGGGGGTGATGCACCACAGCTCACGTCGAAGGAGACCCGTCCGGAAGCGCGGTACGCAACACAATCCGGCGGACGCTTTTTTACACCCGAAACCCCACACGCCCGGGATGGACCCCGTGAGGGTGCGCGACAGCTATGGGCTGCCCTAAGTCGACCTGACCACCCCTAGGGCCTCGAGGTTCGCCGCCATGCAACAAGAAGAATGAACAAAGAACGAGGAAGAAGAAGAACAATAGAGAAGATAAAAGTAAAGATAAAAAGTGGTAGATAGATTTGTTCGATTGTGTGTTGTTCAATCGGCTGTCACCTCTTATCTATATAAGAGGTGGATGGACTTCCCATACAGGAAAATGATTTGCATTGCCGTCAAAATCATCAAAATCTAACCAAACTCGGACTTCTCTCGACCTACAGCCCAGATGTCCGGCTCTAGGCCCGGATCATCCGGCCTAGCCCAGTTTTCTGACACCAGCTCACTGTTTTGGCTCTAGAATGCATATACAACCTCGAATTTGGACGTATTTTATATCAAAATCAACCGGCTCGACGAGACGCACAACTTTCATGTTGAATACTTTTCGATCTGATGCCATCTTGATGGTGTTTCGGGCTGTTTTCTAAAGTCTGTAGCAGAAAAAGCTGTCCGAACGTCCGGACTTCTACCCGGATCATCCGGGACTGGACCCAGATGATCGAGCTTCATGATAAATCTTCTGTTGCTTTTGGTGCTTCGATTTCCCGGATGATCCGGACCTCGGCCCGGATGATCCGGCCAAACATTACTGTAGCGCACGGTTTTATCTGTAACTTTTACATACGACCTCGGATGGTGACAATTTTTATATTAAAATCGTTCGTTTCGACAAGACGAAGAACTTTGCAATTGTAACTTTTTCCATCAGAGGCCATCTTAATTAGGTTCCATGCCATTCTTTGGTCTGATGTTAATACAATCATCTCTAAGATTGTCATAACTTTTTCATCCAAACTCCATTTTGGATCATATCTATATCTATTTTGATCGGGTTGAAGAGAGCCATCAAATGGTGACATGAACTCATAATTTTAACCTCATCTCATTATAGCTTCAAGTCACTCATTGCGATCATGCCATTCTTGAGCGTCAACAATAGGATTTGGGATGAACTCTAGCATGTATCTTGTTTCCCTTTGATTGTTCTTGTACCTTGTGGATCTTGTGTGTTTGTTGGTACAGTGGATGTGTGATTTGGGATTGTACTTGAGTGTTCCTCTTGTTTTCTCCCTTGTGTTCTTCTTGTTCTTGGGGATTTCCCCTCCTATACATAAAACATATCCATCTAGGGTTCCACCCTACAACAGTACATCACTCTTGTCGCGTTCGCGTTGAACCCCGGCACGCTGGACCCTCCACGTCTCTCACCGATGGAACACGCTTCGTCTTGCGTTTTCACTTGCTTGTGGGACCGCAGTTGATAGCAAACCGACGTCCCCCTCCCCCGCCCGTGTCTTTTATACTACTAGAAGAGAGAGAGAGAGGTCAGCCGAGTGTTACTAGTACTCCCTCCATTTTTATTTACTCCATATATTAATTTTGGTCAAAGTCAAGCTTTACAAACTTTGACAAAGTTTATAGAAAAAATATTAATATATACAATAACAAATCAATACCATTATATTCGTTGTTGAATGTACTTCCACATCATATAGATTTATTATGCTAAATATTTATATTCTTCTCGATAAATTTGGTCAAACTTTACAAAGTTTGACTTCAGTCAACTCTAATATGCAGAGTAAATAAAAGCGGAGGGAGTGGTATACTACTAGTACTATGAGCACTGCATACTCTACTGAAGATGTTGTCAGTACTCCACTAGTACTACTACTTCTACTACTATTGGACAGGGAGCTTGAAAAAGGGTCACTATTGGACTGGCTATACGTGGCGAAATCCTAGTAGGAAGAGCATGTGCAAGAACAAGCATTAACATGTTTGAAAATTAATTGGAAACCATTTCTGTTTGAACACAAATCTAGGATTATGTACTAATCTAAAAATATTGATTGGGCGTTGTTGAATGTTGATACATTTTTCCTGTTAGTTTGATCAAAGTAGAGATACTTTGACTACACATAAAACATATATGTAAACTAGAAAGGATCGGAGGGAGTATATTGTACGTTCAAAAGCGAAACGAACATTGAATACCCTTTATATATGATTTGCTGATGCTATGATTATCGGTTCAAAATTTTGAATCTGCCTTAGGTATCACACATGCACCCACTCGTTCTCTCTTGGTTTCATCTCGGGGTCTCTCTCTCCCTCCATCCCTCCCTCTCTCGCACACACACACATATCACCTCTCTTCCTCTTTGTGCTTGTCAAACCTAATTGATGTCCCGAGGTATCGAGATTGTATCTCGCTTGTCGTCAGGTCGCTCTCCGGCACACGCCTAGGTCACTCTACCATGCATTAATTGTAACCAAGCCTTTTATCTATCTTTTTTTAATCATACATTCATCCTCTCCGCCCCACTCTAGATCAGAAATCTCCGGACCCACCTAGTCCTCTTTCAATCAATCTAGCTAGATGGTACATGATCGACGCGCACACACAGACCCCGCGGTCATTTCTATCATACAAACACACTAAACCTTTATCTCCTTGCACGACACACACTTGATCTCTCAACATCAATCAATCTCGTCAAGATGTGTCGGGGCATGAACCAAATGGGATGTCAAAACTAAGATGGGAAGCGACACGTAATGGAGGCAAAGCGAAACTTTAAATGAACCATTTGTCTGTATGCATGTCGGGCAAATTCTAACATTGGAAATACAAGCATGGTCTAGGCCCACATGCGAATGACACTCGGTGGAATGTTCTAATGAGGCAAGCGGGAGGATGGACTTGACCGGAGGGCGGCATGATCGATGGAGAAGAGGGTTGGAGAGGAATAAGAAATAAGCAACTCCACATGATTATACTTGAACGGCTCAACTAAACATTAAGTTGTCTCATTTTCCCTTCCGTCTTGGTCACAGAGTAAGATACTCCCTCTGTTTTTATTTACTTTGCATATTATGTTTGATTGAAGTCCAACTTCAGAAAATTTGACAAAATTTATAGAAAAAATATGAACATTTACAATAGCAAATCTATATGATGTGAAAGTATATTCAATAATGAATCGAATGGTATTGATTTGTTATTGTATATGTTATTATTTCTGTCTATAAACTTTGTCAAAGTTTACAGAGTTTGACTTTGAGCAAAGCTAAAATGCAGAGTAATAAAACAGAGGGAGTACGCAGGGACTAGTTTAGTTACTACTGCCGGAACATGGTAAGTTGGACCCCTAAATGCGGGCACGGACCGGGCACACCTTAATTATTTCTTCAAACGGTCGGACACCTAAATTAGCACACCATATGGCTACTTAATCAAGTGTTACGCTTCAAGAGTTGAAAAGGAAAAGGGTGGTACTGTACCCAAAACCACCACACTGGGGGCTAGGGTACCAACTTGGTACTGTACCACATTTGAACCACGACACTAAAACCACCTATTCTGCGCTTAATGCGTAAAGCGGAGCACTCTCGCTCGAATTTTTCCAGAAAATAGGGAAACCGACATGTGGGGCACACCAGTCAGGATGAAGTGGCGCAGACTAATCCAATGGAGGAGCTGGCCCACGACCTCCTCGCCGACGGCAACCGTTCACGTGGGCTGTGGGGGCTAGCAACATGGCGCAACTCCCGCACCGCCTATGGACACGACGACCGCAGTGAGTGACCCGCTCATCGTCACTGGACACACTCATCTTCAGGGTGCCGAGGGTGGCGCTACCGCTGTTGCACGACCAACAGATCAACACCCAACTCGTCGAGGATGCACGGGGCGCCAAAGTGCGTGCACACTGTGCCGTGTCCGCCGAGTGTTCTAGCACGGCCAACTACAACCCCAGGACCTGAGACCATGCTGGGTCGTCTTGCTATTTCAATGACATGAGGGGATCACATGTGAGCAAAGGTCATCTCCAACGTTGCCACGACCGCAGCTGACTACCCTAGCACACCAAAAACCCTAGTCCCTCTAGCCGTCGTGCGCGTAAATGCCTAGCCGGCGCCAGCTGCCCGCATTCATGCCGTCCGTTCGTATGCCGTCATTAAGCAGGCTCGGTGCCTGAGGAACCAACTCCGGTGACTTAATGACGCACCCGGACGCTTGGCCTCACTGGAATGCACTACTTAAAGTGGCAACACCCAGCTAAACTCCAAACCATAGCGCATCCTCCTACCTAGCACCACATCCACCATGACCGCGAGCGCGAACGCTCCGCGGGAGAGCTTGTCTTCGGGGATGAAGCTCGAGGTCGCCACCCTCACTCAAGTCACCGCTCGCAACGCAATAGCGGCGTAACCGAACGCGGACGCAACCGCACAAGCGGTGGCCACGCTGGCGGCCCATGATGGGAGCACCGTCAGCCACGCGTTCTACTTGCTGCCGTCCAATGTTCGGTGGCGCACGTGGTAGGTGAAGCGACAGACCGTCCATGTCCATCATCATCGACCTCAGGTCCACCGGCACTGCTGAGGTAGGGGACTCCTGTGAGGATGAGTAGGGCGTGGGAGGTGGCAGGGCATGGTGTGCCAACTAGCTTGTCTATCTCCCGTGTTCTACTCTTCCTTGCCGGAGACCGCACCTTCACTCACGGGTCTTGAACCCCGCCCCCATACATGGAGACGACAGATGGAGGACGTTGGTCGCCGCTGAAGAATAGGTTTAGGGTTGGGTTTCTTTTATTATTCTATCCTATAAAAGTTCGAAATGTAATGAAAATCTGCCATGTTTTCATGAATCTCGTCTAGTGTATATGAAATTTCACAATAATATTAAGATATATGGTATGAAAATATATGGAATGATGATTCATTTTTGTGTGTATAAACTTAGAAGGTCTGACCCGAGACAAAGCTAACATGCGAAGTAAATAAACACATAGGGTCTACATACACAATTTATCTTAGGCACTCGAATAGTATGTCCACTACACATTCATGCATTTCACATCTTTCTACATCTACAAGAACTTACGAAAGGGTTATTGTAAATTTCCTCTCTCTCTTCCCCTGATTTTCATGGTGGTGGGCCCCTCCCTCCCCCCAATCTCCAATCAACAACCCACGCATTTCACATTACGTTAATTATGTAACTAGGATTACGTAGGTGCAGCATTACTCGTCCTAAAAAAACCAACTAAGCCAACCTCCCAGCATATCACATGGGAAAATACCCAGCCGCGCCATTTTAGTTGGGATTATCGGATTACTAGAACTAGTATCGATGGATCGCGTGAAGCACCAAGTTTAAAAGGAAAAAGATGGTACACTCACCGCACGCCTATCACGATCACATTGCAACCCTCACACGATCGGTTCTGCACACGACACATGCAAACAGAGCGCGCTTTGGCTTGCCTCTTGACTGACACGTGGGACCGCATTTGGAGAAACTGGCCATGCACCAAACACCTGTCAGGACCCCGATGCTAAGTCACACTGATCTAGCATGTAACACATCATATCACCTTGCAGCCTCACGCACGGTACTCCCACGGGTGTCACCTTACCTGGCCCACGACCGTTTGCGCCTTTTGGCTCACGTATATGATAGTGCCGCTAGCATCCATATGACATAGAACCCGGGCCGACATGACTAGTCATAAACCCAAGGTGGTGCTAACTTACAGGGATAGGCATACATGACCCAGCAACGAATGTGTCGATCAACAATGTATGAACCCAAGTCATAGCAAGCTACAAGGACTTAAAGGAACAACGTTTGACATTTCCGTGAAGGGATAGACACACGAACGAAGAAGGACACATGCCGGCCAGCCTAAGTGTTCCGGAGCAGTAGCAAGCTACCATGGCTTAGTGGAAGCACTAGGAGACATTTCCCGGTAAGAGAGGCTACCAAGAATAAAAAACTAGGTTGTCGGATCCCACGCATACCAAGAATTTCAATAATCATACACACCATATGCTCGATATGTGCAAATACAATATGGCATCACAACATGACTCTACAACTCAAGTATTTATTCAATAGGCTCCGAGGAGTTAAGTATTACAATCATGGGTATCATGACCCAACATTCAGAGCATACAAACCAAAAGCACATGTCGAAGCTTAACATGTCTGAGTACAGACAACTACAAATGAAAAGGGCTGAGAAGCCTGACTATCTACAAGACCCTCCAGAGGGCACAAGATCGTAGCTGAGGTAACAAGCTAAACATCAAACCGCGGAACTACCATCGAGATTGAAGTCCCTCTCTGAAAAAATATAAAATTAAGCAAATGTGAGTACAAATGTACCCAGCAAGACTTACATAAGAACTAGCTACATATGCATCATTACCCAGAACATATGCATTATTATGAACAAAGGGATGGAACTAGCTACATATGCATCATTATCAACATAGGGATGGTGGGGTTTAACTGCAGCAAGCTAGCTTTGACTCGGTGGCTATCCTGAACTACGACTGCAAGTAACTCTTTTGAGGTGGCGCACACGACTCCACATATTCGCCATATCAATACACCACTATGGATCCGCTCCTGTCCCCCTACGAGAACGCCATCCATAGCACTCACTCTTATCTTCCACATTTTAGGGTATCCACTTTCACTTGTCTATGAACTGTATATTAAGCCCAGAGGTCCTGGCTATTCGAATAGATGATGTTGACCCTGCAGGGGTGTACTTCTTCACACATGCTCTCACCACTTACCGCCATGTACACATCATGTATCTCGGCAACCTTCAAGCTAAAGCCTGGCGAGGGTGTCGGCCACGACCTGACTAACCACACAAGTCTGTAGTCCAGGTTTATCACCTATTCAGGTTCCATCCACAGGGAGTCCGACTGAGGTTTCCACATACGGCCCCGAACGATGTGTGCAGGGTTCCTGGGTCACCAAACGGGCGACTCGGTACATCGGCCCACGTGCCTACCACATCACAACCCACCTCTCGGGTTAGCGTTGCGCATGGCCTCCAGCAACTAGAAACACCAGAAACTACTTGCAACTCCTGGATAGAGGATAGGGGGGTTAATAACTCAAGAGGGGCAGTTAAGCATTCCAATGCGTGGTCGTAATTGTTCATGGATCAGAAACACAAAACTCAGTTCCTGAGGATGGTTTCAATGAGACAACCCTCCATGTACTCCTACATGGCCTCTCACCGCTACCTTTACCAAATCGTGTTCACACACTTAGCTCCCAATGGTAGGACATGTTCACAACATTGCAATTCATCCCCGATGAATCAGACCTGACTCAACTCTAAGAAGTAGAAGGCATGACAACAAGCATGAATGAGTAGGCACATCAGGGCTCAAACAACTCCTACTCAAGCTAGTGGGTTTCATCTATATACTGTGGCAATTACAGGTCAGGCAGAGGAAAAGGCGTTCAACTACCGCAGCATCTAACAGTTGAATCGTTGTTGTCCTAATGCAGTAAAAGAGAGCATTTGTGAGAGAGTGGGATTGTATTGGAATGAACAAGGGGATTTTGCTTGCCTGGCACTTCTGAAGATAGTATAGTTCTTCATCGGTGTCATCGAACTCATCGTCGGAACACGTCTACTCAAGGGGGACAATTACCGGCAACAGAGAAAGAACATAATCAATGCAATGCACAATTATATGCATGATCATGACATGTCAATATGCTGTGATTTGAGCTAATGCAACTAGAAGCGGGTTAAATGGAGTTGGTTTGAGTCCAAGATTCAAATTCAAACTCCATATGTGGATATTCAAATGCCATTTATATGATTTGTCCTAAACAGCAGCTATAAGCTGTTCCAGCATGCATGAAACCAGTATAGATGGATAGATTGGTTTTTTCTGATCATTTTTCATATATAAATCTTTTTATTTGGAATTGTAGATTAATTTCTATGAATTTTTGAAGTTTTGCGCATTTTTTGGAATTTCTGAATTATTTTAAATACATCAATTATTTACTACGTCATCAGTGTGTCATGCTGATGTCAGCAGGGCCATAGACCCGGTCCAGAGTCAAACCTGACAGTGGGCCCCACATGTCATTGATATAGAGTTAAACAATGGTTAGCTATTAAACTAAGCAGAGGCTTAATTAGAACGTGGGGTCCAATGTCAGTGGCACGGGGAGGTGATTAGTGGCTAATTAAGCCTACCACGTCAGTGCAGCCGTGGACTAGCCACCGGCGACCTTAACAGATGATGGAGGCACGCCGGAATCGCTACTCCAGCGACGGTTTGGTCCGCGGGAGGGCTTTGCGGGTTCCTGGCGTTGTGGCGCTTCTAGTGGTGGAGACGGGTGGTGTCGGGGTAGCCGGAAAGTGGCCGATGATGAGCTTTAGCAGCGGTGGGGTTCGGTGAGGTGTGGCATTGCGGCTAGGGCTCACGAGCGAGGGGTCTGAGCAAGCAGCGATGAGGGGAGGCGCTCTGGAGCACGCCTATTGAAGGAGGGCAACAAACAGAGCACGAGAGCGCGTGGGCTGCGGCCATGGCGGAGGAGAGCTTTGGCTGGAGGTGGAGCCGCGGCTAGGGAGCATGGAGAGGCCGGGGAAGAGGGGTAGTCGACGGAGGAGCTCACGGAGATCACAAGGAGGGGCTTGGCTTGCTTGTGGACGACCTAGGGCAGACGAATCGGGCGGCGGCATCTCGGATGCTCGAGGTTGAAGAAGACAACAATGACAGCGAAGCAGGCTTCCTGGCGAGTGTAGCTCAATGGAGATGGCGAGGGCGTCGAGGCGGAGCCTTTGGTCACTCTGATGGAGCGGAAAGATGGTGGTGGCTATGACTGTGACGAGCGGCAGCGACGACGGTTCTCAGTCGCGCTTGGGGCCGAGAGATAGAGGAGGGGAGCAGGTCCAGGGAGAGAGGGGAAAGTGAGAGGGGATCGAGGGGGTTGCGTGGCACCCTCAGGGCGACGGGGAGACAGGCAGAGAGGCAGGAGGTGGCCGGCGCGTGCAGGCGTGCGGCGAGCACACGCCTCACGTCCTTCTGGCATGAGGTGGGGGACGACTGGCAGCGGTGGTGGGCTGGGCCGCGAGCTACAGTAGCAGGCCGAGGTAGGCCAGGTCAGTTTGCTTCTATCTCTTTCTTTAATTTTTTTTGTTTTTCTATTTCTGTCATTTGGTTTTGATTTAGTTTTAGCACTCACTTTATAAAATTCTGATAATATTAGCAGGGACTAAAAGGATTAAATCTAGAGCCCCTCACGAAATACCAGAATTATTGAAGCATTAATTATATTTATAATATATATATTTGCTCCAAGTCCAAATAGAGTATGAATTAATTCTGAGCCCAAATATGTCATGGAAAAATGTGCATCACCTCTGGTTACTGTTTCCAGTATTTTCCAAAAATGATGAACATTTTTGAAAGCCATTTGGGTTTACTGAAAATGTTTTTGTTGAACCTAGTGAAAACCTTTGATGCTAGGGTTTAAACAATCCCCATTTCAAGTTTCTTTCAAATTTAAACATGATGCACACATGGAGCTGGCCTAGTGAAATACCAGAAGCTAGGTATGTGACAACTCACCCCCACTAAACAAGAATCTCGTCCCGAGATTCAAGACGTGAGGTAAGAAGTCAGAGGGGTCACAAAGCTGATACAATCTTCATGACTCATTGCTTCATATTGATATTGACGTCTTTGCTTTCGAGGTCTTCATCCAGCATGTCGATGATAGAAAGAGACTCTATAGGAATCGATCTTCTTGAAGATCGAGCAACTGACAATCAACTCCTAGAATGAGACATAACAATATCTCTCGAGTTGAGACGTGAAACACACATCCAGAGGGATGGAATGATATAGATGATGAAGGTTCAAGTTGTAGGTACGCTTGAGTAAGATGGTACACGGTCTCAATGTAGTGAAGAGATAACTACCATGATTCCATAACGAGGCTTCTTAGGGGAGGTGACTCATAGTATTATTCCCTTAAGTGGCAAAAAGAATTACTTTTGATACATAGATCATTGAAACTGTCTATACCAGCCTAAGGAAATTCACAAACGATCATTTGAAGGAGTTCGAAGAAATGGCATACTCAGATCGGGAAGGAAACTATGGTTATAGAACAACTCGGCAAACAGAGGGCACATTCCAACTGATACCGAGGGTATAACCTAGTGACTGAGCGTGCTCTCAAGAACATGAGCATTTCCATATTCATCAAGGTTTTACCAACATCCGTGCCAAGATCTTGGTGACACCTCATACGACCATGATGAATGGTGATGGACGATGCAGATGCAAAGGAAGATAATACCTTCTTAGATTTCACATTAGTGAGGCCAAGGAAACAGAATGTGGATGATCGACCGAGAGACAGTAAGCACTCCGCTTCTAATGTTCTCCTTGATGTGCTAGCGTAACCCATTTATAGATATGGTTTGGTATCTAGAACATCAAATAAAAGGTCGGACTTCGGGAGCACAAGAATCCATAAGGAACAATTATTGGAGTAAATCCTACGAAATCATTATGGGGAGGTGGCCAACTTCCTCAATAAAGATACTACAATAATAGGTCTTCCGGCTTGGTGTGTTGGCCACAACATCCACTTTACCGGGTTACAGGGAGACCAGTATTATAGTTCTTGGGAAGCGTCCCAACCATCATATCTGGCTGAGATTCAGATCTAGTTGGTGTCAGGATAATCCAGACTCATCAAGTCTAGAGAGACAAATGAAAGTTTGCAACACAAATCGACGAGATGGCGTTCCAAGATTCTCAAGGGATGAACTATGATAGCAAGCTCCAAAACATTAGCTGGTTCTGCTACAAACATGTGAACACGCTGTTCCAGAAAAACATGATCACATGGTAGTCTTACAACAAAACACTACCGAGTTCCAGTTGGGAACCATCGACGAGGATAACAGAATCTTGTGCATGACCTAGGATAGCACAACAACTCCTTTTCCTTGAACAAGTCAATCAGTGGCTTAGTGTGCTACGGAATTCATATGGAATGAAGATGATAAGTCTAACAGACCACAGAATACTTTGCACGTGCATGGCTGACTTGGGATGATTCTAGAGGAAGAAAAAATAAATCTTCTCAAATTCACAGCGGCAACTTGCACCAAATGCACATGAATCAGAGGAAGTCACTTCTTTCTTCAACATATGCTTCATGAACGGGATGTAACGCCCCAGATATACTTTCCATATTTGTATCCAACTCTTGCCGTCCCTGGCGCTAAGTTATATTTATTTCTCAGGTTTGGGTCTTTGTCTCCGTGTGTTGTTTTCTTTTTCGGGCATCTCTTATCATGTCACCACGTGCATTGCATTTGCATACATGTTCATCTCATGCATTCGAGCATTTTCCCCGTTGTCCGTTTTGCATTCCGGCGTTTCGTTCTCCTCCGGTGGTCATTTCTACCTTTCTTTCTTGTGTGGGGTTTAAACATTTCCGGATTGGACCGAGTCTTGCCAAGCGGCCTTGGTTTACTACCGGTAGACCGCCTGTCAAGTTTCGGGTCATTTGGACTTCGTTTGATACTCCAACGGTTAACCGAGGGACCGAAAAGGCCTCGTGTGTGTTGCAGCCCAACACCCCCCAAATTTGGCCCAAAACCCACCAAACTCTGCTCCATGTCCTGGAGCGTTCGATCACGATCGTGTGGGCGAAAACCGCACCTCATTTGGACTCTCCTAGCTCCCTCTATGCCTATATATACACCCCTCCGTTTTCGGATCTCTCCCTCTCCCCGAAACCCTAAAAAAAACAGATCTCCCCGCGCCGACGGACGTGTCCGGCCCGCGCCGGACAGCGTCCGCTCCACCCCGCCGCCACTCAGCCGCCGCCACGTGGCCCGGGGGACCGCTTCGCCGCCGCCGGCCCGCCAGGCCCGCGGGAAGCCCCCGCGGCCCAGCCGCCTCGCCCCGCCGCCTGGTGCCTCCCGCCGCCAGCGCCGCCTCCCTCCTCGTCTCCGGCGCCCGGCGCCGCCGTGGGCCGCCGCCCCGCCACCGCTCGCCGCCCCTCCGCCGGCCTCCTCGCCGCCCGCGGCCGCCACCACCGACGCCCGGCCGCCGCCGTGCCCCTCCGACGCCCGGCCGCCGCCGTGCCCCTCCGCCGCCTCCTCGCCGCCTCCTCGTCGCCGGCAGCCGCCACGGCCACGGCCCCCTCGCCGGCGAGCTACAGGAGCTCCGGCGTGAACAGTGTCCCCGGCGCCGCCTCGGGATCCGTGCGCTGGATCTGGATCTGGGCTAGGTTGACCCCCTCTCCCCCGCAACCCTAACTCCCAGATTTTTATGCTATCTTTGACTGCTCGTATCTCCGCAACCGTAGATCCGTTTTAGGCGTATGATATATCAAAATCTTCGCCTCGACATGTACATCATTTCATCCCATTGCATCATTTGAATTTGAGGTCATCTTGATACCCAAAATGCTGTTAGAAGGAGGCTTCGTGAGTTAAATTGCAGAACCGTTAGTTCATCATGCACTTTTGTCATTTTTGCTATGTTTAATCCGTGCATGATATGCCTGTGCCCCTTTGGGATGTATTGTGAAGCATTTTGTCTTCTTTCCAGAGGTGCCACCCATACATTTTTAGGATGTGTGTGTTGTCTTGTGCAAGCTTGCGAAGAGAGGTACCTGAGATTGCAGATTTCAGGGACTTAGTGATTTTCACTGTCTGGGATATTTTAGTTCATGATGCTATATGTCCAGCTTGTTTCTTAGCGATCCGTGCATCTTTTGAGGATGATCAGTAAGGTAGTTTCGATATTTATGTCATGCTCTATCCATCCATGTCTTTGTTGGCATTTGTGGAGTGCTCTAGGTTGACTCAATCGAGCTCAACTTTTGCTTCGTTGTTAATCGGGGCAGATCGTCAACTTGTTTGCGATTTTGCCGATGCTACCGTTAGAGTTCCATGCATGCTATGCCTTCGTTCTTGCCATGTGTAGCTAGCACTTTGTGCCTTCTTGCTGGTTATATGCTTTCCTTGCCATGACTTGCACCGTAGTGAGTGCATCGAGCTCGTTTACATGCCTTCGTGAGTTAAATTTCAGCATGTCTCAGTTTTCACTAAGTCTGAAAACTGATTGTGTTGGAGCAATGTTCGTGAGCTCGGTAGAGTATTTTGTGAACCCTTTTGGCCCCAGGTCACTTTGGGTGTTTTATTAAGCTTGATGAATAGCTCCATGCCATGTTCTTACTTGTCATGTTCAGGGTTTCTATCATGTTGTTTTGCTGCTCCGAATAGAGCTTCGTGATCTGAAATTTCAGACTAGTGTTGATTTCACTAAGTCTGAAATCTGTTTTGCATTTGCGTTTTAGCCATGCTTGTTTGAACCTCTTAATGGATGAATTTGCCGATGGCTCAGTGCTAGTGTTTTGTCAACCATCTTGTGTACATCACTGCCATGTATTTTGTTTTCATGTTTGGTGGCTGTAGCATGTTCATTTCGTTGCATTTAGATGCCTACTTGCTGTAAATCGCAGACCGGTGTCATATCTTAAAACGCTCGCCATTTCCAAACCGTAGCTCCGATTCCTATGATCTTTATATCGTTTTCAAGCGATTTCATCCCCTCTATCCAGTGGCACACTTGGTTTTCCAAGTTGATGCCAGGTTCATGCATTTCCTGTCATATCTTGCATTTTGCATCCCGCATCGCATCCCGCATAGCATATCGTCATTTCATCATATTGCTTGGTCTTGCCCGTGGTTGATTGTATCCTTGTTGCTTGTTTGTCTTGTTGGGTAGAGCCGGGAGACGAGTTCGCTACCGAGGAGCCCATTGAGTTTGCTTGTGAGGATCCAGTCAACTCTGACAACTGTGCAGGCAAGATGATCATACCCTCGAAATCACTACTATCTTTGCTATGCTAGTTTGCTCGCTCTTTTGCTTTGCCAATGCTACGATGCCTACCATTTGCTTGTCAGCCTCCCAATTGCCATGTTGAACCCCTAACCCACCATTGTCCTAGCAAACCGTTGATTGGCTATGTTACCGCTTTGCTCAGCCCTTCTTATAGCGTTGTTAGTTGCAGGTGAAGATTGGAGCCGTTCCTTGTTGGAACATTTATATTCTTGTTGGGATATCATTATATTGCTATGTTATCTTAATGCACCTATATACTTGGTAAAGGGTGGAAGGCTCGGCCTCTCGCCTAGTGATTTGTTCCACTCTTGCCGCCCTAGTTTCCGTCATATCGGTGTTATGTTCCCGGATTGTGCGTCCCTTACGCGGTTGGGCTATAATGGGAACCCCTTGATAGTTCGCCTTGATTAAAGCTTTTCCAGCAATGCCCAACATTGGTTTTACCATTTGCCACCTAGCCTCTTTTTCCCTTGGGTTTCCGGAGCCCGAGGGTCATCTTATTTTAACCCCCCCCCGGGCCAGTGCTCCTCTGAGTGTTGGTCCGAACCAGGCAGCCTGCGGGGCCACCTCGGGGAAACTTGAGGTTTGGTTTTACTCGTAGCTTGACCTATCCGAGCGTGCCCTGAGAAAGAGATATGTGCAGCTCCTATCGGGATTTGTCGGCACATTCGGGCGGTGTTGCTGGACTTGTTTTAACCTGTCGAATCATCTTGTTGTACCGAGATACCGAGTCTGATCGGTGTGTCTTGGGTGGAGGTCTATTCCTTCGTTGACCGTGAGAGCTTGTTATGGGCTAAGTTGGGACCCCCCTGCAGGGATTGATCTTTCGAAAGCCATGCCCGCGGTTATGGGCGGATGGGAATTTGTTAACGTCCGGTTGTAGATGACTTGAACTAAACTTAATTAAAATAAATCAACCGTGTGTGTTACCGTGATGGCCCCTTCTCGGCGGAGTCCGGGAAGTGGACACGGTGTTGGAGTTATGCTTGCGTAGGATGTTCTTTTAGCTTCTCACTCGTGCTTCGCCTTCTCTTCTCGCTCTCTTTTGCGTATAAGTTAGCCACCACATATGCTAGTCGCTGCTGCAGCTCCACTTATATTTGCCTTATCCATCCCTATGAGCTTAAATAGTCTTGATCGCGTGGGTGTGAGATTGCTGAGTCCCTGTGGCTCACAGATACTACAACTCCAGATGCAGGTCCAGGTGATTCCGCTCCAGTTGACGATTACGAGCTCAAGTGGGAGTTCGACGAGGACTCTCAGCGATACTATGTTTCTTTTCCGGATGATCAGTAGTGGTGCCTAGTTGGGGTTATCGATTCAGGACCTTGTCGCATGTTGGGGGTCTTTTCTATTTTGGCGCCGTAGTCGGGCCATGAGTGTTTGTTTGATGGATGTTATTTATGTTCTCTGATGTGACGTGGCGAGTGTAAGCCAACTATGTTATCTCCCCCTTTTATTATGTATTACATGGGATGTTGTAATGATTGCCTGACTTGCGACATTGCTTTCAATGCGGTTATGCCTCTAAGTCGTGCCTCGACACGTGGAAGCTATAGCCGCATCGAGGGCGTTACAAGTTGGTAATCAGAGCCATCCCTGACCTTAGGAGCCCCATTGCTTGATCGTTTTTAGCAGCCGAGTTGTGTCTAGAAAAATGTTTTGAGTCCTTAGGAATTATATATCGGAGAGCTTAGGAATTATTTTTACTTCCCAGTCTCCTCATCGCTCTGGTAAGGCATCCTGGCGTAGAGTTTTGACTCTTCTCTTCTAAAAATTCACTAAATTTTTTTTTAGGTTCACGCGAGTATCTTGGTTTTGTTCCGATGATTTTGTGACGAGAACATTGTTCTTGGTGCCTCCTGTCTTTAGGGGTTGTGGCAGTGTCCCGGGGAGTTGAGCTCCGAGGTGTTGTCGTCACAATTTCATCGTTGCAATTCTGGTATACTTGAGATATGTTCGCCGACATCGAAAATCTCTTTTATGCAGTTCGTTGGTGAGATAACCTCGACGCCACCCAGTACTGGGGCGGGAGTTCGGGAGTATCGCCATAACTTGTATAACGGATGCTTTTCGAAGGTTGAGATAGATGGTTTCCGAAGTTTTCCTGGTTATGTGTTGAAGGATGGATACAGCTGGATGTAGGATTTGCTAGTTTGGGTGAGATATTGTGCTTCCCCTGTATCCCCAACACCTGATTGCATAACCGGAAAGGTTCGGGAGTTTCATAGGTGGGAAATCTAGTAGCTCTAGTTCTTCTTCCACGGAGATTGGTTTGAGATTGGGATTTCTTACCGATTATTCGTTCTTGATCCGTACCTTGTTGAATTATTTTTCTTCCTTAATTCTTCGTGGTTTCTCAATTTATGGATATGTGACCATTTGAAGAGGAATGCATTCGTTCATTTTGTTCGGATGTGAAGACTATATGTTGCAATTTTCATTCCGTTGGATTCAGCTTCTATATTGTTGTCTATCTATGTGCTAATTGTGGTCAACCTGTGCAGGATGGCTCCTCCAACGCGCACGACTCCGAATCCTAATCCGCCTCCACCTCCGCCTCCTCCGGAAGCATGGCAAGCTGTGATGGCCGCTACTAATGCAAACACACAGTTGATCATGCAAATCCTCCAAGAGCGCAATCAAGGCAGTCAAGGGAATCAAGGCCATAATCAGCACCACTTTGCTACTCTGAACCAGTTCCTTGCTAATGGCCCAAAGACGTTCAGCGATTGTGTTGAGGCTACCGACACTGACGATTGGCTAGTGGATCTGGGCAAGCATTTTGAATGCAGCAACGTCAGGCCTGAAGATTTCGTAAAGTTCGCTTCTTTCCAGCTCAAAGATCAGGCTGCAGAGTGGTTCCAGCAGTACAAGGATTCCAGAGGTGGACGTGTTATCACTTGGGACGATTTCCGTCAAGATTTCCGCGCTCATCACATCCCTCAAAGTGTGGTTGAGAGTAAGCGTCAGGAATTCCGCAATCTGAAGCAAGGCTCTTTGTCTGTCTATGACTACAACAAGTTGTTCCAGAAACTCGCCCGTTTTGCCAAGCAGGATGTTCCTGATGAGAAGAGCATGATCTATCAGTTCAGGGGTGGTCTTCGTGAGGAAATTCAGCTCGCTCTTGTCCTCTTTGAGCCGTTGAGATACGATGAGTTCTACAACATGGCACTGAAGCAAGAGGCTGCTCAGATGAGATGTGATGCTTCCAGGAAGCGTGCCAGAGATGCTACTCCGTCTTCCTCTACTCAAGTGGTCAAGCAGCAGAAGTATTGGCTTCCTCCTCCTCCGTTTCGTCAGCCGTATCAGCAGAAGAGCAAAGGTGGCAGTGGTTTCTCCCACCCACCCAACCCAGGCTTTCAGAACAAGTCCTCGTCTCAAGCGCCAAGATCGAGTGCTCCGTATCACCGTCCGCTTTCAGAGGTCACGTGCAACAAGTGCCAACAGAAGGGTCACTATGCCAACAAGTGTACCAACCAGAGGCGTCTTCCTCCTCCTCCTCCTGTCAGATCGGCAAGTACAGCTGTGGTCAAGCATAATCCCAAGTACGCCAAGGTCAATATGCTGAATGCAGCTCAGGCTGAGGATTCTTCAGATGTCATTATGGGTAACCTTCCTATTAATGATATTCCTGCAAAAGTTCTTTTTGACACGGGTGCATCGCATTGTTTCATGTCAAAGCCATTTTTTACCAAGCATGAGTTCGTTTCTTCTCATTTGGGTAAACATATGGATATCATTTCTCCTGGCAAATGTTTGAGCGCAAGTCTGGAGGTGCCAGATGTCGCTATCACGATGGGCGATTTCAAGTTTCTTGCTTCTCCTATGGTTCTTGGTAACTCGGATATCGATCTTATTCTCGGGATGGACTGGCTCTCTAAGCATAAAGCTCAGCTTGATTGTGCAGCCAGGCAGATTCAATTGACTTATTCGTCTGAGGATGTCATTGTCTTTGCCGCTCGGGATAATTCCATCCGGTTGTTTTCTCTCAATGAGAAGGGTGAATTGGATGCTATTTCGCAGATTCCTGTCGTTTGCGAATATCAAGACGTCTTTCCAGAAGAACTTCCAGGGATGCCTCCAAACCGGCCGGTTGAATTTGTTATTGAACTTGAGCCCGGTACGGAACCTGTGTGCAAACGTCCCTACAAGCTCGGGCCTGAAGAGTTGAAGGAGTTGAAGAAACAACTCGATGAGCAAGAAAGATTGGGTCTCATTCGGCCTAGTACTTCTCCGTGGGGTTGTGGTGTTCTTTTTGTGAAGAAGAAGGATGGATCGAGTCGACTTTGTGTTGATTACCGTCCAGTAAACAAGAAGACCATCAAGAACAAATACCCACTTCCCAACATCAATGAGCTGTTCGAACAACTCAAGGGTGCTCAAGTATTCTCCAAGCTTGATCTCCGTATGGGTTATCATCAGATTCGTATTCGTGAGCAAGATATTCCCAAGACGGTGTTCAGGACAAGTTTTGGTTCATATGAATACACCGTCATGTCTTTTGGCCTCGCCAACGCTCCTCCGACGTTCTCTCGCATGATGAACTTCATCTTCAACCCCTACACCAATGAATTCGTTTTGGTCTATCTCGACGACATTCTGGTTTTCTCGAAGAACAAGGAAGATCATGCCAAGCACTTGCGTTTGGCTCTTGACAAGCTCAGAGAACATCAGTTGTACGCCAAGTTCTCCAAGTGTGAATTTTGGCTCGATGAAGTTCTTTATCTTGGTCATATCATCTCTGCCAAGGGCATTTCCGTGAATCCTGAGAAGGTGTCTGCAATTGTGAATTGGGAACCTCCTCAGAACGTGAAGCAACTCCGCAGTTTCCTCGGTCTCGCAAGCTATTGCAGAAGATTCGTTGAAAACTTTTCTAAGATCGCCAAGCCTCTCTCAAATCTTCTTCAGAAGCACGTCAAGTACGTTTGGTCTCCGGAGTGTGATATTGCTTTCAACTCTTTGAAAGAGAAATTGGTCACTGCTCCAGTTCTGACTCCACCTGATGAAACCAAGCCGTACGAGGTCTTTTGTGATGCCTCTCTCCAAGGTCTCGGTGCTGTACTGATGCAAGAGAAGAAAGTTGTTGCTTATACCTCCCGTCAGTTGAAACCTAATGAGAAGAACTACCCCACTCATGATCTCGAGTTGGCGGCAGTTGTGCACGCTTTGTTGACTTGGAGACATCTTCTATTGGGAAGGAAAGTGGATATTTTCACTGATCACAAGAGTCTCAAGTACATCTTCACTCAGCCTAATCTCAACCTCAGGCAGACTCGATGGGTCGAAATGATTCAAGAGTACAATCCGAGTATCGAGTATACTCCAGGCAAGGCTAATGTGATTGCTGACGCTTTGAGCAGAAAAGCATATTGCAACAGTCTGATTCTCAAGCCTTATCAACCCGAGCTTTGTGAAGCTTTCCGCAAACTTAATCTGCAAGTTGTTCCTCAAGGTTTCCTCGCCAACCTTCAAGTCTCTCCTACCTTAGAAGACCAGATTCGCCAAGCCCAACTTCTTGATGCTATGGTGAAGAAGGTGAAGATTGGTATTGCAAAGAGTCAGTCCAAGTACAAGTGCTACCGACTTGATGACAAGGACACTCTCTTCTTCAAGGATCGAATTGTTGTGCCCAAAGGTGAACTCCGTAAGGTGATCATGAACGAGGCTCACAACTCTCTCCTCTCCATCCACCCTGGTAGTACGAAGATGTATCAGGACCTCAAGCAAGCTTATTGGTGGACTCGAATGAAGCGCGAGATCGCTCAATTCGTGAACGAATGTGATGTCTGCAGAAGAGTGAAGGCAGAACACCAAAGGCCAGCTGGTCTCCTCCAACCTCTTGCCATTCTAGAATGGAAGTTTGACCACATTGAAATGGACTTCGTGACTGGGTTTCCAAAGTCCAAGCGTGGCAATGATGCTATATTCGTCGTTATCGACAAGCTCACCAAAGTGGCTCATTTTCTGCCTATCAAAGAGTCAATCACTGCAGCTCAATTGGCGGAACTCTATACCTCTCGCATTGTCTCTCTGCACGGTATTCCTCAAGTGATCTTCAGACCGTGGCAGCATCTTTACCTCCAAGTTTTGGGATTCTTTTCAGAAGGCCATGGGCACCAACATCCGCTTCAGCACAGCTTTCCATCCTCAAACAAGCGGTCAAGTCGAGCGTGTCAACCAAATTCTTGAAGATATGCTCAGGGCTTGTGTGATGTCCTTCGGCATGAAGTGGGAGGATTGTCTTCCTTATGCTGAATTCTCATACAACAACAGCTTTCAAGCAAGTTCGGGCAAGGCCCCCTTTGAAATTCTGTATGGCAGGAAGTGCCGTACCCCTCTCAACTGGTCTGAAACCGGTGAACGTCAGCTGCTGGGTAATGACTTAATCACAGAAGCAGAAGAGATGTGCAAAGTCATTCGTGATAACCTCAAAGCAGCCCAGTCCCGCCAGAAGAGCTACTATGATAGTAAGCATCGTGATCTGGTTTTCGAGATCGGAGATCATGTTTACCTCCGCGTCTCTCCCATGAAAGGTACTCGTCGCTTCGGTATCAAAGGGAAGCTTGCCCCTAGATACGTGGGACCTTTCAAGATTGTCAGCAAGAGAGGCGACCTCGCCTATCAACTCGAGCTTCCTTCAAACTTTGCAAATGTTCATGATGTGTTCCATGTCTCTCAGCTTCGAAAGTGCTTCAAGACTCCTGACCGCACCGTCAACTTCGAGGACATTGAGCTCCAAGAAGATCTCTCCTATCGTGAGCACCCAGTTGCTATTCTCGAAGAGACTGAACGCAAGACTCGCAACAAGTCAATCAAATTTCTCAAAGTCAAGTGGTCACACCATTCCGACCGTGAAGCTACCTGGGAACGCGAGGATCACCTCCGTTCTGAGTACCCGGAGTTCTTTCAGTCCTAGATCTCGGGACGAGATCTTTTCGTAGTGGTGGAGTGTTGTAACGCCCCAGATATACTTTCCATATTTGTATCCAACTCTTGCCGTCCCTGGCGCTAAGTTATATTTATTTCTCAGGTTTGGGTCTTTGTCTCCATGTGTTGTTTTCTTTTTCGGGCATCTCTTATCATGTCACCACGTGCATTGCATTTGCATACATGTTCATCTCATGCATTCGAGCATTTTCCCCGTTGTCCGTTTTGCATTCCGGCGTTTCGTTCTCCTCCGGTGGTCATTTCTACCTTTCTTTCTTGTGTGGGGTTTAAACATTTCCGGATTGGACCGAGTCTTGTCAAGCGGCCTTGGTTTACTACCGGTAGACCGCCTGTCAAGTTTCGGGTCATTTGGACTTCGTTTGATACTCCAACGGTTAACCGAGGGACCGAAAAGGCCTCGTGTGTGTTGCAGCCCAACACCCCCCAAATTTGGCCCAAAACCCACCAAACTCTGCTCCATGTCCTAGAGCGTTCGATCACGATCGTGTGGGCGAAAACCGCACCTCATTTGGACTCTCCTAGCTCCCTCTATGCCTATATATACACCCCTCCGTTTTCGGATCTCTCCCTCTCCCCGAAACCCTAAAAAAAACAGATCTCCCCGCGCCGACGGACGTGTCCGGCCCGCGCCGGACAGCGTCCGCTCCACCCCGCCGCCACTCAGCCGCCGCCACGTGGCCCGGGGGACCGCTTCGCCGCCGCCGGCCCGCCAGGCCCGCGGGAAGCCCCCGCGGCCCAGCCGCCTCGCCCCGCCGCCTGGTGCCTCCCGCCGCCAGCGCCGCCTCCCTCCTCGTCTCCGGCGCCCGGCGCCGCCGTGGGCCGCCGCCCCGCCACCGCTCGCCGCCCCTCCGCCGGCCTCCTCGCCGCCCGCGGCCGCCACCACCGACGCCCGGCCGCCGCCGTGCCCCTCCGACGCCCGGCCGCCGCCGTGCCCCTCCGCCGCCTCCTCGCCGCCTCCTCGTCGCCGGCAGCCGCCACGGCCACGGCCCCCTCGCCGGCGAGCTACAGGAGCTCCGGCGTGAACAGTGTCCCCGGCGCCGCCTCGGGATCCGTGCGCTGGATCTGGATCTGGGCTAGGTTGACCCCCTCTCCCCCGAAACCCTAACTCCCAGATTTTTATGCTATCTTTGACTGCTCGTATCTCCGCAACCGTAGATCCGTTTTAGGCGTATGATATATCAAAATCTTCGTCTCGACATGTACATCATTTCATCCCATTGCATCATTTGAATTTGAGGTCATCTTGATACCAAAAATGCTGTTAGAAGGAGGCTTCGTGATTTAAATTGCAGAACCGTTAGTTCATCATGCACTTTTGTCATTTTTGCTATGTTTAATCCGTGCATGATATGCCTGTGCCCCTTTGGGATGTATTGTGAAGCATTTTGTCTTCTTTCCAGAGGTGCCACCCATGCATTTTTAGGATGTGTGTGTTGTCTTGTGCAAGCTTGCGAAGAGAGGTACCTGAGATTGCAGATTTCAGGGACTTAGTGATTTTCACTAAGTCTGGGATATTTTAGTTCATGATGCTATATGTCCAGCTTGTTTCTTAGCGATCCGTGCCTCTTTTGAGGATGATCAGTAAGGGAGTTTTGATATTTATGTCATGCTCTATCCATCCATGTCTTTGTTGGCATTTGTGGAGTGCTTTAGGTTGACTCAATCGAGCTCAACTTTTGCTTCGTTGTTAATCGGGGCAGATCGTCAACTTGTTTGCGATTTCGCCGATGCTACCGTTAGAGTTCCATGCATGCTATGCCTTCGTTCTTGCCATGTGTAGCTAGCACTTTGTGCCTTCTTGCTGGTTATATGCTTTCCTTGCCATGACTTGCACCGTAGTGAGTGCATCGAGCTCGTTTACATGCCTTCGTGAGTTAAATTTCAGCATGTCTCAGTTTTCACTAAGTCTGAAAACTGATTGTGTTCGAGCAATGTTCGTGAGCTCGGTAGAGTATTTTGTGAACCCTTTTGGCCCCAGGTCACTTTGGGTGTTTTATTAAGCTTGATGAATAGCTCCATGCCATGTTCTTACTTGTCATGTTCAGGGTTTCTATCATGTTGTTTTGCTGCTCCGAATAGAGCTTCGTGATCTGAAATTTCAGACTAGTGTTGATTTCACTAAGTCTGAAATCTGTTTTGCATTTGCGTTTTAGCCATGCTTGTTTGAACCTCTTAATGGATGAATTTGCCTATGGCTCAGTGCTAGTGTTTTGTCAACCATCTTGTGTACATCACTGCCATGTATTTTGTTTTCATGTTTGGTGGCGGTAGCATGTTCATTTCGTTGCATTTAGATGCCTACTTGCTGTAAATCGCAGACCGGTGTCATATCTTAAAACGCTCGCCATTTCCAAACCGTAGCTCCGATTCCTATGATCTTTATATCGTTTTCAAGCGATTTCATCCCCTCTATCCAGTGGCACACTTGGTTTTCCAAGTTGATGCCAGGTTCATGCATTTCCTGTCATATCTTGCATTTTGCATCCCGCATCGCATCCCGCATAGCATATCGTCATTTCATCATATTGCTTGGTCTTGCCCGTGGTTGATTGTATCCTTGTTGCTTGTTTGTCTTGTTGGGTAGAGCCGGGAGACGAGTTCGCTACCGAGGAGCCCGTTGAGTTTGCTTGTGAGGATCCAGTCAACTCTGACAACTGTGCAGGCAAGATGATCATACCCTCGAAATCACTACTATCTTTGCTATGCTAGTTTGCTCGCTCTTTTGCTTTGCCAATGCTACGATGCCTACCTTTTGCTTGTCAGCCTCCCAATTGCCATGTTGAACCCCTAACCCACCATTGTCCTAGCAAACCGTTGATTGGCTATGTTACCGCTTTGCTCAGCCCTTCTTATAGCGTTGTTAGTTGCAGGTGAAGATGGAGCCGTTTCTTGTTGGAACATTTATATTCTTGTTGGGATATCATTATATTGCTATGTTATCTTAATGCACCTATATACTTGGTAAAGGGTGGAAGGCTCGGCCTCTCGCCTAGTGATTTGTTCCACTCTTGCCGCCCTAGTTTCCGTCATATCGGTGTTATGTTCCCGGATTGTGCGTCCCTTACGCGGTTGGGCTATAATGGGAACCCCTTGATAGTTCGCCTTGATTAAAGCTTTTCCAGCAATGCCCAACATTGGTTTTACCATTTGCCACCTAGCCTCTTTTTCCCTTGGGTTTCCGGAGCCCGAGGGTCATCTTATTTTAACCCCCCCCCCCGGGCCAGTGCTCCTCTGAGTGTTGGTCCGAACCAGGCAGCCTGCGGGGCCACCTCGGGGAAACTTGAGGTTTGGTTTTACTCGTAGCTTGACCTATCTGAGCGTGCCCTGAGAAAGAGATATGTGCAGCTCCTATCGGGATTTGTCGGCACATTCGGGCGGTGTTGCTGGACTTATTTTAACCTGTCGAATCATCTTGTTGTACCGAGATACCGAGTCTGATCGGTGTGTCTTGGGTGGAGGTCTATTCCTTCGTTGACCGTGAGAGCTTGTTATGGGCTAAGTTGGGACCCCCCTGCAGGGATTGATCTTTCGAAAGCCGTGCCCGCGGTTATGGGCGGATGGGAATTTGTTAACGTCCGGTTGTAGATGACTTGAACTAAACTTAATTAAAATAAATCAACCGTGTGTGTTACCGTGATGGCCCCTTCTCGGCGGAGTCCGGTAAGTGGACACGGTGTTGGAGTTATGCTTGCGTAGGATGTTCTTTTAGCTTCTCACTCGTGCTTCGCCTTCTCTTCTCGCTCTCTTTTGCGTATAAGTTAGCCACCACATATGCTAGTCGCTGCTGCAGCTCCACTTATATTTGCCTTATCCATCCCTATGAGCTTAAATAGTCTTGATCGCGTGGGTGTGAGATTGCTGAGTCCCTGTGGCTCACAGATACTACAACTCCAGATGCAGGTCCAGGTGATTCCGCTCCAGTTGACGATTACGAGCTCAAGTGGGAGTTCGACGAGGACTCTCAGCGATACTATGTTTCTTTTCCGGATGATCAGTAGTGGTGCCTAGTTGGGGTTATCGATTCAGGACCTTGTCGCATGTTGGGGGTCTTTTCTATTTTGGCGCCGTAGTCGGGCCATGAGTGTTTGTTTGATGGATGTTATTTATGTTCTCTGATGTGACGTGGCGAGTGTAAGCCAACTATGTTATCTCCCCCTTTTATTATGTATTACATGGGATGTTGTAATGATTGCCTGACTTGCGACATTGCTTTCAATGCGGTTATGCCTCTAAGTCGTGCCTCGACACGTGGGAGCTATAGCCGCATCGAGGGCGTTACACGGGACATGAAGATATTGCTGATAGAAGTTTCCAATACTAGCTGATGTTCAACACCAATCATGGAGGCGACATAATGCTATTGATGGGCTCAACAACAAGTCATCGAGATTTCCATATAAATGGATTTTCACAATCATGTGAAAAAGGTGACAGCATTGGTCAGACTCACAAGATGTAATGGTGTATGCTCAAGGAAGCAACCATGAGTAAGACAACATTATGAATATCGTTGGTTCTGATTTGACTTGACGATAGCCCATACTCAAATCAAAGATTGGATAAGATGATAGGTCCATTAACTGATCCCGGGGGTCAATCAATGAAAATACCATCTTTCTTCAACACACACACACAAAAATATCCCTTAGAATGAACTAAGTCGGACAAGCTTTTATCTTCCAACTCTCCAAGCTATTGTTTAGCTCAACCAACTAGCTCAGGGGTACCCAACACAAAATCTTGGAGAATGGGTGGTTTACAAGAAACCAACTTGATCACGAACTCAACATAGCGGTCAGGTGACGACCTGGTGATACTTCCGAGAAGATATTCAGAAAATCACAAACCACCGGTATGTTACTAAGCTTGAGAACAATCTTGCTTTTCAGGGCAAGACGATATGGTCAAAAGAGCGAGGGATTGACACAATCCTAACTCATTGACACCATAAATAAGGACTAGGTAGCGCCATCAATCTTAGAATGGTGATTGAATAACCAACATGCTAAGAATGAAATTATTGTCCTTTGACTACCAAGCAACACGGTTGCTAGGAGTATTGATTTCACACATCACGATTCACTGGTCGGCATTCCGGTTGCAACAACACGGTAACTGATAAATGAATAATGAGGGCGAGAAGTATCACTGTATTAAGATTTCATAGGATGGTGTGCAATTCCCATGACATTCTTGATATAAAGATGGTAATACTCCAAGGTAGAACGAAACAAAAGCTGGATTGGCATTTTGATCTACGAAATACAAATACTTCGACCCAGTCCTGGATATGGATGAGGTTCTGAAGTTTGTTTCTCCTAGTCGTTCTGAATAGAATGGCTTGACGGACCACAAGAATAATAGGCATCGATGACCACGAGTACATGACTACTCCTGAATATCAATTGATAGACGGGGATCAGAATACATCTAAAGAGGGGCAACTCAAGGAACGTATAACTTTGTGAGTTGTGGATGCATAGATTAGTATGTCAAACCAAGTTCAACAGGTTTCTTCCGGATAACCCATGTAGAGAGGCAGGTTTGGCAGAGTAACAACATAGAATCGAGAACTCGTCAAGAGCACTCTGGTTTTGATCTTTCAGTTCAGCGAGGAACTTCTGCCATAAGCAGTTCATGGTACTTGGAAGAAGGATATACCACGAATATCGAGGACTATCAAAAAGGTTTCTAATATCCTAAAGGAACATGGAAACACTATCAACATGAAGTAAGTAGGGTGAATCTTGGGTTCAAGAACCCAAGAATATAATACCTACTGTTAAGTGGCATCATGGGATGCTTTCGAGAATGATGGCCAGAATTATCACACTGGAATCACAAAACATGGCTAGATTACTAGGTGATAAACTAGGACACCTAGGGTCATAATAATAGCTCCAACCTATATACCAAGGCAATGAAGTACCTTGACACACCAGTTAGTGTGCTTAATCTGGCCAAAGGAACATCGGGAACGGGAAGAAGGGACTTGCAAATGCATCAGACTATTTAGAAACCTGGGATGACTCGGACAACATAACGGCTGCAAAAGCTCAAAATATTTGGGACATCCTGCAAAAATGGTGGCATAACCACTCAGAATCACAATATCAAGGTTCCGAGATCAACGGTCAACATACATAAGTAGTAGGAACTGAACTGAGACTTAAATCCATTATTTCTGTAAGTCTATGGATTTGTAACACGTGATCCTGATAGAAAGAAGAGAAAGCCTAGTTCCTTAACCCCGTAGAAAATATGGGATGAATTGGATCAGAAGGCATCAGGTAAAAGAGTAAAAAGAGCCTTACGTTCCCATCCACAATCAATTACCTTATATAACTAAAGAATTTCTAGACTCAATTTCAACCAGTTTGGCTTGGTAATCCTATAGGCAGTCAGGCTCTGATAACAAAGCTGTCAGGACCCCGATCCTAAGTCACATTGATCTAGCATGTAACACATCATATCACCTTGCGTCCTCACGCACGGTACTTCCACGGGTGCCATCTTACTTGGCCCGGGAGCGTTTGCGCCTTTTGGCTCACGTACATGATAGTGTCGCTAGCATCCATATGACATATAACCCGAGCCGACATGACTAGTCGTAAACCCAATGTGGTGCTAACTTATAGGGACATGCATACATGACCCAGCAATGAACGTGTCGATCAAAAACGTATGAACCCAAGTCGTAGAAAGCTACAGGGACTTAAAGGAACAACGTGTGACATTTCCCCGAAGGGACAAACACATGAACGAAGAAGGACACATGCCGGCCATCCTAAGTGTTCCGGAGCAGTAGCAAGCTACCATGGCTCAGTGGAAGCACTAGGAGACATTTCTCGGTAAGAGAGGCTACCAAGAATATACAACTAGGTTGTCGAATCCCACAAATACCAAGCATTTCAATAATCATACACACAATATGCTCGATATGTGCAAATAGAACATGGAATCATAACATGACTCTACAACTAAAGTATTTCTTCAATAGGCTCTGAGGAGTCAAGTATTACAATCATGGGTATCATGACCCAACATTCAGAGCATACAAACCAAAAGCACATGCGGAAGCTTAACATGTCTGAGTACAGACAACTACAAATGGAAAGGGTTGAGAAGCCTGACTATCTACAAGACCCTCTAGAGGGCACAAGATCGTAGCCGAGGTAACAAGCTAAACGTCGAAGTCCACGTGGAACTACTAGCGAGACTGAAGTCTCTCTCTGCAAAAACATAAATTAAGCAAACGTGAGTACAAATGTACCCAGCAAGACTTACATCAGAACTAGCTATATATGCATCATTATCAACAAAGGGATGGTGGGGTTTAACTACAGCAAGCCAGCTTTCACTCGGTGGCTATCCTGAACTACGACTGCAAGTAACTCTTTTGAGGTGGCGCACATGAATCCACATATTCACCATATCAATACACCACTATTCATCCGTTCCCATCTCCCTACGAGAACGTCATCCATAGCACTCACGCTTATCTTGTGCATTTTAGGGTATCCACTCTCACTTGTCTATGAACTGTATAGGCAACCCAGAGGTCCTTTACTGCGGACGAGGCTATTCGAATAGATGATGTTAACCATGCAGGGGTGTACTTCTTCACACTCGCTCTCACCGCTTACCACCATGTACATGGCATGTATCTTGGCAACCTTCAAGCGGAAGCCTGGCGAGGGTGTCGGCCACGACCTGACTAACCACACAAGTCTGTAGTCCAGGTTTATCGCCTATTCAGGTTCCATCCACAGGGAGTCCGGCCGACGTTTCCACATACGGCCCCGAACAATGTGTGCAGGGTTCCCGGGTCACCAAATGGGCGACTCGGTACATTGGGCCATGTTCCTACCGCATCACAGCCCACCCCTCAGGTCAGCGCTGCGCATGGCCTCCAGCAACTACAAACACCAGAAACTACTTGCAACTCCTGGACAGAGGGAAGGGGGTTAATAAGTCGAGAGGGGCACTTAAGCATTCCAATGCATGGTCCTAATTGTTTATGGAGCACAAACACAGAACTCAGTTCCTGAGGACGGTTTCAATGAGACAACCCACCATGTACTCCTACATGGCCTCTCACCGCTACCTTTACCAAATTGTGTTCACCCACTTAGCTCTCAATGGTAGGACATGTTCACAACATTGCAATTCATCCCCGATGAATCAGACCTGACTCAACTCTAAGCAGTAGCAGGCATGACAACAAGCATGAATGAGTAGGCACATCAGGGCTCAAACAACTCCTACTCATGCTAGTGGGTTTCATCTATTTACTGTGGCAATAACATGTCATGCAGAGGAAAAGGGGTTCAACTACCGCATCATGTAACAGTTGAATCGTTGTTGTCCTAATGTAGTAAAAGAATGCAGTTGCGACAGAGTGGGATTGTATCAGAATGAACAAGGGGATTTTGCTTGCCTGGCTCTTCTAAAGATAGTATAGTTCTTCATCGGTGTCATCGAACTCACCACCGAAACACGTCTAC
Organism: Triticum dicoccoides; assembly: GCF_002162155.2. Lineage (NCBI taxonomy): Eukaryota > Viridiplantae > Streptophyta > Magnoliopsida > Poales > Poaceae > Triticum > Triticum dicoccoides. The sequence goes on along the minus strand of NC_041391.1, from coordinate 324,156,864 downwards.
TCAAGGGGGACAATTACCGGCAATAGAGAAAGAACACAATCAATGCAATGCACAATATGATGCATGATCATGACATGTCAATATGCTGTGATTTGGGCTAATGCAACTAGCAACAAGTTAAATGGAGTTGGTTTGAATCCAAGATTCAAATTCAACCTCCACATGTGGATATTCAAATGCCATTTATATGATTTGTCCAAAAAAACAGCTTTAAGTTGTTCCAACATGCATGAAACCAGTACAGATGGATAGATTGGATTTTTCTGATCATTTTTCATATATAAATATTTTTATTTGGAGCTATAGATTAATTTCTATGAATTTTTGAAGTTTTGCGCATTTCTTGGAATTTCTGAATTATCTTAAATACAGAAATTATTTACTGCGTCATCAGTGTGTCATGCTGACGTCAGCAGGTCAATAGACCCGGGCCAGCGTCAAACCTGACAGTGGGCCCCGCATTTCATTGATACAGAGCTAAACTGTGGTTTATTAAACTAAGCAGAGGCTTAATTAGAATGTGGGGCCCAGTGTCAGTGGCAGGGGGCGGTGATGAGTGGCTAATTAAGCCAGCCATGTCAGCGCGACCATGGACTAGCCGCCGGTGACTTCAACAGAGGGCGGAGGCATGCTAGAATCGCTACTTAGGGGATGGTTTGGTGCGCGGGAGGGCTCTATGGGCTCTCGGCGTTGTGGCGCTTCTACTGGTGGTGACGGGTGGTGTCGGGGTAGCCGGAAAGTGGACATCGACGAGCTTTAGCAGCGGCTGGGATCTGTGAGGTGTGGCGTTGCGGCTAGAGCTCACGAGCGAGGGGTTTGAGCAAGTCAGCAATGAGGGGAGGCACTCTGGAGCACTCATGTTGCAGGGGGCAACAAACAGGGGAGTGCGCGGGCGGCAGCTAGGAAGCATGGAGAGGCCGGGGAAGAGGGGTAGTCGATGGAGGATCTCACAGAGATCACGAGGAGGGGCACGGCTTGCTCGTGTATGACCTGGGGCAAACGAATCGGCCAGCGGCATCTCGGATGCCCGAGGTTGAAGAACATGGCAGTGACGGCGAAGCAGGCTTCCTGGCGGAGTGTAACTCGATGGAGATGGCGAGGGCATCGAGGCGGAGCCTTTGGTCACTCTGGTGGAGCGGAACGACGATGGTGGCTATGATTGCGATGAGCAGCGGTGACGGTGGTTCCCGGTCACGCTTTGGGCCATGAGACGGATCAGGGGAGCAGGTCCAGGGAGAGAGGGGAAAGTGAGTGGGGAGAGAGGGGGGTTGCGTGGCATTCTCAGGGCGACAGAGACATGCAGAGAGGCAGGACGTGGCTACCGCGTGCCAGCGTGCGGCGAGCACATGTCTCGCGTCCTTCTAGCGCAAGGTGGGAGACGACTTGCAGCGGTGGTGGGCTGGGCTGCCAGCTATAGTAGCAGGTCGAGGTAGGTCAAGTCACTTTGCTTCTATCTATTTATTTAATTCTTCCGTTTTTCTATTTCTATCATTTGTTTTTGATTTAGTTTTAGCACTAAACCACTTTCTAAAATTCTGATAATATTAGCAGTGACTAAAATGATTAAATCTAGAGCCCCTCATCAAATACCAGAATTATTGAAGCATTAATTATATTTATAGTATATATATTTGCTCCAAGTCCAAATACAGTATGAATTAATTCAGAGCTCAAATATGTCATTAAAAATGTGCATCACCTGTGGTTACTGTTTCCAGTATTTTCCAAAAATGATGAACATTTTTTAAAGCCATTTGTGTTTACTGAAAATGTTTTAGTTGAACCTAGTGAAAACCTTTGATGCTAGGGTTTAAACAATCCCCATTTCAAGTTTCTTTCGAATTTAAACATGATGCACACATGGAGCTAGCCTAGTGAAATACCAGAAGCTAGGTATGTGACAACTCCCCCGCCCATCTGGCAAAAATTCCCCCCAAATCCCACATTCAATTGCCCTTCAGCCAAGTAGCCAATAATATTCCCCAAACCCCCTCCCCTGGCCCCCTCCACTCCATTCGCTCCGCCAAAGCCGCCCTCCCCGACGCGCCGATACATCAACACCGCAGTTTGTCGAGGGGACGCATGGCGATCCTCTTGCTCCATGGTGCGCTCTCGTAGACTGACGTCCTCTAGCCACGCCGCCACTGTTGGAGACATTCTTATGGAGACAGACGGCGGTCAGCTTCTCCCATGGTACGCACATTCTAGATTAAGGCCCCGTGCATGTCAGAGTAGCGCTCAATGTTAGCTGATAGACACTGTTACTCTCACTATTTTCCGAAATAGTTTACAGTCAATATGCTCTGCTTAAGAAGCTTCCTTGCCCTGTTCTACACTCAATCTACTTAGCTGAGATGGCATGCCACACCTGATTAGTTGCTAAAATATCCTACCATATATTTATTGTGAAGTAGATTGCCATGGTCTAGTAGCCAATCTGTTAAGTCAAATAGCTCGACATCGTTTTATACTCGATCGTTGTTGCTGAGATGGCCTTCGATGGCTATGTGCTCGGCCTCATTGACTGCTGAAATAGCCTGCCATAATTTAGCACTCAAATCTATTTGCTGAATTAGCTTTACATATATTTCATTACTTAGATCTGCTTGTCCAAATATCTTGCCATAGCTTTAGACATCGACCTAGGTATTTTTTTCTGGACTTTATAAAAAAGCATATATGTTTTTCCTGCAATATCTAGTAGAAGAACTAATTTGTATGTCTAACAGATAGACAGGGCTAGGATAACTTTTGCTCAAAGATTTTCCGCTGCATATGTCGAGGGGGTTGAAAACTTCATGAACTTTATCAGAGTTGAGTACGGTGGTCCGAAATCAGATGTGCTCTGCCCATGTAGAAGTTGTATGAATTCAGTTACAAGATACCAGTCAACTGTGCAAAATCATCTACCTTGTATGGGATGTCAGTCACATATACTAGGTGGGTTCATCATGGTGAAGCTGTGAACGTCAATGTTACTGACTATGTGGAAGCAGCAAATCACCATCTTGATCTTCCTGATGCTCAGGTGGAAGAGGAGGAGGTGGTGGTGGCGGCGGAGCTAGTGAGTTTGACCAACATTGAAAGAATGATACGAAAAGCTGCACATTTCATGAACTTTCACCTGCAGAAGAAAAATGGTGGGCCCGCATAGCGGAACAATGCAACATGGCTGTCACCCCAGGAAATAAGCTGTCAGTATTCTCAACTAGGTCACCTTTCTTCAGGTGAAAACATCTGAGTGGATGACCAATAGATCATTCGATGCGTTGTTGGCTGCTTTCCGCAAATCTTTGCCAGATACGTCTGAGCTGCCACACACCTACATTAAAATGAAGAACTTCCTTCGTGCAGTTGGAATCGGATATGAAATGATCCATGTTTGTAAGAATAATTGCGTTCTGTTCTGGAAGGATTATGCCAACTTAAGTGAATGCCCAAAATGCAAATCATCGGGATGGAAAGATGGCAATGCTGTGAAGAGGATTCCTCATAATGTTCTGAGACATTTTCCAGTTATACCAAGATTGCAGAGGTTGTTTCATGATGTTGAAACAAGAGAGGATGTACTATGGCATTCTAGGACCCAGAAGTACAGAGATCAGAATGTAATGAGCCATTCATCTCATGGTAGTGACTGGAAAAGCTACAATTAGAAACACAAAAAAATTTGCTGCTGACCCGAGAAACATTAGACTTGGCTTAGCTATAGATGGATTTAACCCATTTGGCCTCCAGAGCACCACATATAGCATGTGTCTAGTGCTTGTTATCCCTTACAACATGCCACCTAATGTCTGCACCAAAGAATCAAACTACATGATGGCCTTGCAAATCCCAGGTCGAAGAAGTCCTGGAAAGGATTTGGATTTATTCATGAGGCCGCTTGTGGACGAACTTCAACAACTACGGAGGGGTGTTCTCACTCGAGACCTATATAGCAGCCCACTAGCTGATTTCTTTCTACGTGCTATTATAGTTTGCACAATGTCAGGGCGAACGACACATGGTTACAATGCATGTGTTCGCTTTGACAAGAATCTGTTGTCATACGCAATACTTAGCAAGATCTATTACACTAGACACCGCCGTTTCCTTGCCAACGACAAGCCGTGTCCTACAAAATACCGAAGATATGTGTTCAATCCAAAGCATGAAAACCGTGATGCGCCAAAGAGGCTCATCGGTGATGAGTTGCAAGTGGAATTAGGGAAGGTCAGGCATATTACACCAGGAAACCATCCTGATAATGGTAGCGGGAAAAGGAAGCGTGGCAGGGCAGAAGAGAGATTATTGTTTACCCGTACGTCCACTTTGTGTGACTTGGAGTATTGGAAAGATTTGGATCTGCGGCATAATCTTGATGTGATGCGCATCAAGGAAAATATATGTGACAACATTATCAGCACACTTCTTAATATTGAAGGCAAGACGAAAGATACCTTGACATCTAGGATTGATTTGACACACCTGGGTATCAGAAAGGGTTTGCAGGTGGAAGAAGAAGGTAAACCACGCTATATGGCACCAGCTATGTACGTCTTGGGCAAGGTAAAAAGAAAAGAATTCTACAAGGTCCTGTCAGGTGTGAGATTCCCGCATGGATTTGCTTCAAACCCTGAAAGGAGAGTCAGTGCAGATGGAAACAAGGTACAAGGGTTGAAAACTCATGACTGCCACGCCCTACTTCAAAGGGTTTTACCACTTATCCTTAGAGGATTGGGCCTCCTGACTTATACAGAGCAGTTGCAGAGTTGGGACAATTCTTCATGGAACTCTGCAGTAGAAATATCAGGATAGATGACAAGATACCAACTATCCTATGGGACCTTGAGAAGATATATCCTCCAGCCTTCTTTGATGTGATGGTGCATTTGGCTGTTCTACCTAATGAGGCATTACTTAGAGGTCCAGTACAATATGGCTGGATGTTCCCTATTGAAAGGCGGCTAAGCACTTTCAAGGGATATGTTAGGAATAGATCTAGACTAGAGGGTTCCATTGCAGAGGCCTACATTGCTACAGAAGCATTGACATTCTGCTCAAATACATTGCAATAGCTGAGGTGGGTGAAGACAATCGTGAGCTCAATGTTTTTGATTGTTCTGTCTGAGTTATAGGGAAGAGTTGACAAGACGACAAACCTAAAGATTTGGACCAAATGGTTTGGTATGTGTTGAATAATTCTCTTGAGATTCTACCTTATATCGAGTAAGTGCTAAGTACTGCAACTTATACATCATAATCTACTAAACTTGAAGCACATTCTTATATATTTAGACGTTTGACGCGATCACTATGTTGTGCTGCATCTATAATAAGGATTTACTGCCGCAAAATCCAAGAAACATTGACAAACTAGTTATGGCAGGATTTGCAAAATGGTTCAAGAGCCATGTAAGCTTTTGAATTGCACTGTAGTTTTTTAAATATATTGAGGACATAAGATGATCGGCTTGTCTATTTTCTAACCATAGGTTAAGAAGATGTGGGAGGATGGGCACGCAGTTAGCGATGCCCTTTACGCACTAGCAATTGGTCCTGATACTCAGGTAAGACATTATGAATCTTGCGTTGTTGGAGATGTGCGCTACAACACCCTTGCACGCGACGAAGGCAGGAAGACACAAAACAGTGCCAGCATGAGCACGGATACGTATGGCAAAGAGACAACTGAAATGTATGCTAACATAACAGACATTGTTCAGTTGCAGTATATCTCCAGTTTCGAGGTTCATCGGTGTGTGGTTCTATTGTGCTGCGTTGATATATCCCATTTTCTAGGATCGCAAAACCTAGAGCTGATGATTATTTCAAATCCATCAATGTCAGTACGGCGTACCAGACGGACGAGCCTTTTATTTTGGCAAATCAAGCAAAAGAGATATTTTTCTTGGAAGACACATATGCATGCAGCGATGAGTAGAGAGTATTGCAAAGGTTTGAGAAGAGGAATTCATTTAATGAAGTTGCACAACACGATGATGCTTACACTGCTCCTAATGTAGAAGATTCCATAGATGTTCCTAATATCTTTGAGAACCATCACGTCAATGATGCTAGCAAAAAATTGTCTGTCGGGATGTGGACATACGAGAGTTGATCAATAAGACGCCAACGTTCGAGGACATTGAGGATGAAGAAGAAGATGACACAGGGGGAATTAGATTCAGACTGATACACATGGCGAAGATGTTGATGCTACTGCTGCGGATGATGATTAGATTGCTTTTGTCGTATTTGCCTTTGAGAAGACGACTTTTTATCTACTATGTGAAATTGTGTTTGCTATGGCAACTGAAACCCGATGAAACCCGATGATTGCTTATTGTGTATGTTGATTTGTGTTTGGTGATTGTATGACGACTAAAACATGATGACATTGTTTTTTAGTTGTACTCATATTTGGCTGTGAAACGTGTATTTGATGACATAATTTGTTGTTGGACTACAATTTTCTCTACATCTTCGAATGGGAACGAAGCTGACCCGACAGGGCCTCTGCTAATTTATTTATTTATTAGTGAAAGGGCCTCTGCTATTTATTTATTTATGAGCAAAAGGGGATACCCCCCCGACTTCCGTTAATAGAAATCATTAGATGTTTACAACACTACGCCCAGCCTGCTAAACATGTTTCATTCATTACTAGTTTCAGTAAAGTGGTCATGTCATACCCACTAAATACATCACGAGTTCTACATACACTGCAAATAAAGAGACAATCATCTTACAAAGCATAACGATTTTCCCATTATCTTCACAAGCTCTTTCATCTCATCACTGCTGTCAAGGCCGTTCAACAGCTGTTACTTGGCCATGATCAGAGGAACTGCATCTTTAACCTTCTTCTCTGCATCTTCCTCTTCTGTCGTTCCTTCAGTTAATTTTCCAACACCCCAACCTGCTGGTATTGGGATCCATTGGCTCACCAAATAATCAGTGTAGTTCCATTCTCCAACATCAGCAACTTCCCAGAAACAAATCGCATGAATCTTCCCGTTTCTGCATGAATCAAATTGCAAGATCATCAACCAAACTATTAAAAAAATCAGCAACTAAAAGCAGCGGAACAACACTTAAACATATTGTTAGCCATGGTTCAGGCATTTGTAGAAGACTCGGCCAGTGTTGAGGATTGTGGTTGAGACGCGGCGGATGACTCTGCATGATTTGCAGCAGTGGCACCACACCAACGGTAGCGGGTTGCGATGAGCAACCAGCTGCTGTGTGTGTTCCGGCGGGGGTGTGATGAGACCCACATGCGATGGTACGGTGGTGACTTCACACATATCTGGTTGTTGCCCGTTGAAGAGCAGGTGGATGAGCCACGCGTGGACATGGTTGTTGCGGCCAAAGCTTCTGATGCTAGGCAGAGTAAGTAGAGAAGAGGAGAAGAGAACGTTGGATATGCCAGTTTCATTACTTGCAGGGTAGCATAGCACCATATATAGTCATAGTCTAGGTTTGGATTCAAACCAGCTACAAGAGTACATCTCTCTTTTTTATAAAACTCAGCAACATCTCTTTACTGGTACACTAGCTTGTTCTGTACTCCTTCTCAAGTCTTTGATTTTCTTTTTTTTTGCGAGGAAGGAAGGAGGAGAAAATTGAGGGTTCCTGGGACTCGAACCCAAGACCTCTCAGTTGAAAACCAAGGGTGCTAGTCACTTATGTGGCGAACATACCCTGGGAGGAGGATGACAAACGAATGCATTTTCCTGGTAGTTTTAGTTGCGACGCAAGAGCAAACGGCTGCTATTTCGGGAATGTTATCTGGCAAACGAGCCCATTTTTTCTTTTCTTCCTATAAAAAGTATGCTACTTGGTGTCAGCCTAGTCAACAAACGATTGTGCCAACCTTGACGGTTGGATTGACATTCAATGTCTATCGTGTTTCTTGAGTCTCTTTTTCCACCAGCTGCCAAAGCCAAACCAGCACCGACGGGACCGCGGGCTCTCACCACCAACGGCTGGCTGTGCTGCCGCGCACGCATCGGGCCACATAGCACCGTAAAACTCTATGCATCTTCCCCGGCGCCTATTCGTTCCTGTCCGAGGCCTCACCATCATCCTCCTCCTTGGTTCGCTCACCGCGGGGCTGCCCTCCGGTGTTGTCAACATGGTCAACAACCGAGAGGAATAAGGAGATGACTATACATGGTGAGGATGACAGTAGGGACCCACCAAGATCATGGTAGCAGGAAAGCAAGTGCCTCCTTTATTACAGGAAAAAAGGGTTCCTCCTGATGGTTTCCTGACATCTGGTCGCACGACACTGTCAACGTAGTCAATAAGTGAGATAACTGTATAAGGAGCGGCTGACACCCGGGACCCAGCAGCGCGCAGTATTTTATTTTTTGTTTGTTTTCAGGACGGAGAAGGGTATCAACTAGGTTGTGCGGGAGTTGTGGCCCGTCTAACCCAGGCTTTTAGTTCATATATTTGCCACATGACCAACCCAGTTTTTTTCCTTTATGAAAATGGCTAGCCTAGCTATTTTGTTTTTTGCAGAATAACCAACGTAGGCCTACTTGCTTTTCTACGCCCTGCTCGACCGGAAATCTTTCAAGACGAGGAGGGGTACATTCGGGTTTGCCTAGAAAATGGGCTCTAAGTAATTAGAAATGGGCTACAAGTAATAAGAAATGGGCCATAAAATGAAAAAATACAGCAAACATGCAATTAGTTCCAAAATACTTTTTTCTTTCGGATTTTGATATTTTAATTTTCATTGTTTTTGTGCGGGTAAAATTTCAGTGGATTTAAATTAAGGTATGTTTAGTTTTTAAATTAATTTGAATCTGGCTAGAAATTTTGGGATGTATGCTGTTTGGGACATATTTGGAGGATGACTTGTGGGTCTACTAGGTTAACGTGTACGTAAGGCTTTGTCAACTTAGTCCATAAATGATTCTAGCAGCAGTGACCGTTGGATGTTAATCCAACGGCCATGCTGCTTCATCAATATCTGATCTCCTTCCTCCAGCCACCCAAACCAGCGCCGGTGGGACTGCCTGCTCCCGCCTCCCATGGCTGGCTGTGCTGCCACATAGGCCGCACCGCCCCACCCTACTCCATCGCTGGCCAGGCCATTCCTCTACTCACCCACACCTCTTGTTATTTTCCGGCGATGGTAACCAAACCAGTAAACCCTCGTACTCCCCACCGCGTGGGAAACCACTGTCGAGTGTTCCCTGGCTCTGGGTCATTCCCTTCCTAGGCCTCGCAGTCATCCACCGCCCTGGTGCTATCGGCGCGGCGTGGTGAAGGTGGTCAATGGATGATATCCATCAGAAGAGGACTGTACGTGGATAGGCTGACGGCTGGGTTAACGACCGTACACAAGTAAGTGCCTCCTTATTACGTGCAAAAATAATGATTCCTCCACCTGACAGCGAGGACCCACCGGAAGGGCCTCTGTATTTCGTGAAAAAACATTCATCCCGCTGACAGCTCAAACCCACCAGTTATATCTTCGCACGCAAGGAAGTGCCTTATTATTACGCACAAAAAAAGAAATACCCCATGCTAGTTGGGACCAACATATTTGGAGGCCGACATGTGGGCCTACTAAGTTGACGAGGACGCAAGATTTGTCAACTTAGTCAATATAAACGGTTCTAGTTGCAGAAATCGCATGATGTCCATCCAATGCCCGTCGTGCTTCTTCAATCTCTGGTCTTCTTGCTCTAGCCGCCCAAACCATTGCTGGACGCGCCGCCTGCTCCTGCATCCCGTGGCCGGCTGTGCTGCCATGTAGGCCTCACTGCCCCACCCGACTACCATCACTAGCCTGGCCATCCCTGTACTCACCCAGACCTCCTGTTATTCTCCGGCGATGGCAGCCTCACACTTTAGCGGAAGCAGTAAACCCTCGTACTCCCCTCCGCGTGGGAAACAAATACCGAGTCTTCCTCGGCTCCTGGCCATTCCCTTCCTAGGCCTCGCCGTCATCCCCTCCTTGGTGCTCTCAACGCGGCATGGTCAACATGGTCAAGGAACGACTTCCATTGGGAGAGGATTGTACGTGGAGAGGATGAAAGCTGGGTCCGCGAACGTAGCAAGGAAGTGCCTCCTTATTACGCGCAAAATAATGATTCATCCACTTGACAGAAGGGACCCACCGGAAGGGCCACCGTATTTTGCAAAAAAAAATGTTTCCCCCTGATAGCCGGGACCCACCAGCTACATCTTGGCATGCAAGGAAGTGCGTCCATATTACGGGGAAAAAATGATTCTTCCCCCTGACAGCTGGTACCCACCAGCTATATCTTCCCACGCAAGGAAGTGTGTCCTTATCCTCCCTAGCAACTGGGACCCACCTGGTCAAAGCGTATGAAGCATTGTCGCGAAAGTGTATGTACATACTGGTCAATCGGTCTCTCTGCAATGATGAACCACGACCAAGTAAGGAGTGGCACATGTCGTAGTCGAGGCACGGACGTAGCATGTCACACAGTCCCGTCTATATCGTGTACATGTATGTACAACCACGCAGCAAGAAAGTAAATACGGCTACGTACGTACATATGGGAGAGGTCTCGAATGCATATAATGACGTTGTCCTGTTGATCGGCAGCCAACCGGCTGGGTCGCAACGGAGGAAATAATGTCGTGTTCATCGGGAGGCAATGGAATGCGTTGTGTTCACAGGGAGCCTGACGTACCATAGAATGGAGGAAATGGGCCTTCTGTTTGACCGCGTACGGTCAAAACGGGGTCCTGTTCGTCAGGAAGGGTCTGGCGTATCGTAAAACGGAGCAAACTTACTTCTGTTCAAGTGCCTACGATCAAAACAGGGACCTGTTGATCGGGGGTGTGGCATACCGCAAGACGGAGGAAACAGACTTGTGTTGGAGCGCTACGGTCGAAATAGGGGTCCTGTTTATCGGGAGGCGTGTGGCGTACCACAAAATGGGACTGCATGGGTTACTATTCACCCACCGTCGACTTTCTTCAGCCTCCACCTGCACTGTCCATCAACTGCATCTTCCTCCTGCCTCCACGAGCTACTGTTCATCCACAAGCTAATGTTCGTCCAGCCCTCCACTGGGTACTGTTCAACCAGCCCTCCACGGGGTCCTGTTCATCCATCCGAACCAGCTTGGCTGTGGCAGCCCCCTCCTAGGGTCCTGTTCATCCAGCGTAAACGGCCCACTACCACAGGGTCCTGTTCATCCAACCCCCGTCGGGAACTGTTCATCCACAGCCAACCAACAGGATCGACTCACCACGTCTCGACTCGTTCTACGTACCGCGCACATGGTAGCAATGGTCACTATTATCGAGAGGCAACCCAACACGGTAGCTATGTCTCACATGGGGGCTTGATCGTCTTTAGTAAGCAGCATCAATGATCGACCGCTCGGGTTCAGTTAGCAGCAGCAGCGAAGGAATCGCTCGGTTTCAGTTAACAGCCAAGGGATCAATCACACGGGTTCAGTAATGCAGCTAGTGCAATCGCTCGGGTTCAGTAACGTAGCTAGTGCTATCGCTCGGGTTCAGTAACGTAGCTAGTGCAACCGCTTAGGTTTAGTAAGCGAACACCTCGCTCGGGTTTAGTTAGGTCCCAATGCCTCGCACACACACGCGTACGTATACGAGAGAAAACACGCAAACCTCCGCGCATCGCTCGGCCCCAATAGCCCACCATAACAGGGAACTCCCCGATATTTTCCTCGCCCTCGCTTCTACCATGATTTTTTCCGTCATGGACGGCCCAAAGAATGTCATGCAGTTGCATCTCCGGCCTGCCCAGGAAGAAAAGCCCATTTTCTGTCTTGATTTTTTGTCGTAGAAGTAGGAGCCAACCACATCTGTGATGATACATGTTTTTGTCACAATTATTGTCATAGAAGTGTCATAAGCATGATATTTTTTTTCCATTCGGGCCAAAATGTCACAGATGTGTCTTTTTTTTGTAGTGTTGGGAACCAACGAGCATCCTTTGCCTCCTTAGCACCAAAGAGGAAACCGCCGCCCCTGCGCCCACTGGCGCCCGCCTGGCCATGGTCGTCATGGCTCACATCATCGCAGTCTCATGAGGCTGGGAACCTACATAGAAATCTCCGCTCCTCGGGAGGCAACCTGGGGAGGCTGAGGGAGTCCTGGATTAGGGGGTATCCGGACAGCCGGACTATATACTTTGGCCGGACTGTTGGACCGTGAAGATACAAGACTCAAGACTTCGTCCCGTGTCCGGATGGGACTCTCCTTTGCGTGGAAGACAAGCTTGGCGATCCGGATATTATATTTCCTTCTTTCTAACCGACTCCATGTACACCCTTAGACACCTGCGCAATAAATACAACACGATCATTACTTAAACAATATGATCCTCCGTTTGCCGCCTAGGGCGGGCAACGAGAGTCTCAGGGGCTACTATCCATATGGAGCACACCTAGTGCGTGCGTCACAGCCAAAAATTATGTATTTTTTACATACCTCAAAGCCTCTGAGCAGGCTCGTAAAGGCTTCATTCATCCCGCTTTTGGCGGACGAAATCTTCTCGAGCATCGTGCCCATTAATGAACGGTGCTCCTCCGAGAGAGCAGCTTGCTCCAGAAGGCCCGTCAGCGTGTCCGGCCGAACGCTGAACTGTGCTGGACCCTTCTTATCGCCCCCCGTGGAAGCCGAATGCTCCGGGCTCAGGGCGGCCAAAGTATTAGCTTCTGCCTTCGGCAGATCGGGACTCCTCCATGACGACACCTCGGGGTTGCCCGCCTCATGAGGCGGAGAGGTTGGTGGGGTCTCACTCTCCATCATCTCCGAAAGGAGATCCCCTGAAGACGAACTCTGTCGAGAAAAGCTGCTAGCCGGACTGCAAGGAATGGATCCTGGTTACTGTTCTTGGAGAAGGAAGCACTAGCTTTGTATTTATGATTAACTTACAGTTGTGCTGAGGACTGGACCGTTTGCGGGCATGGCGCAGTGAAGACGCCCTTCAGGGCAGGGCCCCCTGGTGAAGTCTTCTTCCCTTGTCTGGGCGCCTCCGTCTACAAGTCTTCGGAGGCGACCCTCTTCTTCCCGTGAGGGTAGGAGACCTTAGATTCCCCTCCCCGACTATTCTCCTCTGGGAAGGTAGCAATTCCCCCGGTTTGGATGCACAATGTGTGAAGTTCTGCTTCCATATTCTTCCCTTCGCCTTTCCCCGAAGGCACTTTACTTAGCACACGACCAAGCATCTTGGCTATGGTGGGACTTGGCGAGCCATCAAGAAGTGGCGCCGGACAGCTGATTCTCTCCGCCTTGCTGAGCCATTCCTGGCCATGGAGGATTTTCAGAATAATGATTATGATAAATATAAACGAAGTGTTCGGTTTATGGGTTACCTACTTGGGTATCTGGGCGATTGCAACTCAGGCCCGCATCCTCGGTGGTGTCCGGACACTTTACTTGTGGTCCGAAGAATAATTTACACATCCCTTCGAGCGTCAAGCCGAAGAACTGCAGAATAGTCCGCGGACCTTCCGGATTGAATTCCCACATCCGGAGAGGTCGGCGTTTGCACGGCAACATCCGTCGGATTAGCATTACCTGAATTATGCTGACAAGGCAAATGTCCCGCTCAAGAAGCTCCCGGATATGGCTCTGCAATGTTGGTACATCGCTGGCAGCCCCCCAATCCCGTCCTATATTGGTCCATGACGCTAGTTGAGAAGGAGGGCCCGAACGGAAGTCGGGGGAAGCCACCCACTTCGTGCCTCTCGGAGCCGTGACGTAAAACCACCTCCGCTGCCATAGATCGGACACCTCTGGGAAGGAGCCCTCTGGCCATGGGGCGTCGGCATTCCTGTTTATTACAGCACCTCCGCACTCTGCATGTCGCCCCTCAATCATCTTTGGCTTCACATTGAAGGTCTCGAGCCATAAGCCGAAGTGTGGAGTGACGTGAAGAAAAGCTTCGCACACAATGATGAACGACGAGATATGGAGGATAGCGTCCAGAGCTAAATTGTGAAAATCTAGCCCGTAATAGAACATGAGCCCTCTCACTAAGGGATCAAGGGTGAAGCCCAAGCCGCGAAGGAAGTGAGAAACAAATACGACGCTCTCGTTGGGCTCGGGAGTAGGAATGACCTGCCCTGGAGCAGAAAGCATGTGCTTGATGTCGGCGGTCAGATATCCGACCTCCCTAAGCTTCACAATGTCCTCCTCTGTGACCGAGGAGGCCACCCACCGGCCTTGAGGGTTGTATCCGGACACGGTTGAGGGTCCGAGGTGCTTGAGCTTGGGTTATGGGTGTTAGAACTCGAGATGTGAAGAAGCGCAAGGGAGGTGGAAAAGAGGGATAGGCCTCTGCCCCTTTATAAAGGGGGAGAATATCAAGCGTCCTCTGCGTAACCGTTCGGGACTTACCTAAAAACATAGAGTCATACCAACAGACGTCGTGGGGACGCGTGCACCTATATTAATGGAAGATACCGTGCTAAGGGGAGCACGATCTCTGCTTTGGCAAGGTGTGCCAGTAAAACCGCCTCGCAACGCGTATCGAGGGAGGCCAAGTAAAACCGATTTGTGTTAGGCCGGGCCACGATGCAGGAGCACGCCATACAAAAATTGCCAGCAGATCAAATTTATGAAGTGCTATGCTCTCTACGGTGGTATGTGAAGATCATCTTGCAAATCCGGACAAAATTTGATTGTTCGATAATTACTTTGGAGTATTAGGAGATGGAACCCGCCTTGCAATGCCGAAGACAAACTGCGTGCCGGACTCATCGTCATTGAAGCCTGGTTCAGGGGCTACTGAGGGAGTCCTGGATTAGGGGGTATCCGGACAGCCGGACTATATACTTTGGCCGGACTGTTGGACCATGAAGATACAAGACTCAAGACTTCGTCCAGTGTCCGGATGGGACTCTCCTTTGCGTGGAAGACAAGCTTGGCGATCCGGATATTATATTTCCTTCTTTGTAACCGACTCCATGTAAACCCTAGCCCTTCGCACTGCGGGCCAATTCGCTTGGCCATCTGGAGTAGATCGACAGCTACGCCCGTGGCCACCAGGTCAGGTTCGGAAACTTGAACTACACGGCTGCTATCCGCAGAGACTTGATCTTCAACGGATTCAGGCTTGCGCCAGGAGCGCCGGACAGTCACTATGAGCACAGCTTAGACCTGTTGTCGGACAATGCTCGGGATATTGCCCCTGCAGTAACCCCGGACCTAAATCCAGGGCAGATTGCGTCGCCCAAGGACGGGTGGATGGACCCTGCCCCGGAGGCCGCACACCCATTGGTGGTAGAGCCGAACACAGACTTCACCCCCAAGGAAGCCTGTGACACCGGACCCCCGGACTCGTATCCGGCTGTAGGTTCCAGTCCGCGCACCCCCGAGCCCGCCGAATCTGGTTGGGCTCCGGTAATGGAGTTTACCACTGCGGATATTTTCCAGTACTCGCCCTTTGGCGACATGCTGAACTCATTAAGGTCTCTCGCTTTGTCGGAAGACTCTTGGCCGAACTATGTCCCACCACCCACTTCATATGTAACGCCCCGGATTCTGATGCGCCAGGTGTGTTCCAGCTATTCATCGTTGTTGCCATGCCATTAGCTTGCGTGTTGCATTTTGCCATGTCAACATCTGCATTTCATCTGCATGTATTTCAAACTTGCATCCGTTCGGGTTCCCCCGGTTCTCTCCGTTGTCCGTTCGGAGTCCAGACACACTCGCACGCGCCCGTCGCCCCTCTCAGACCTTGTTTCATGAGCGGGATAAAAATGTTCTCAGAATGAGTCGGTATTTGCTGAGTGGCCTTGGTATATCACCGGTAGACCGCCCGTCAAATTTCGTTCCATTTGGAGGTCGTTTGATGCCCCAACGGTTAACCGCGTAGCCCGAATCTCTCTGTCCTCTCTTTGCAGCCCAACACCCCTTAACCACAGCCCAGGAGCCTATCGAAACAGGCGCCCGCGCCCGGATCTCTCTGTCCCGCACCGTCTCTTCCACGTTTTCGCGGGGTATATTTTTCTGCCAAGTCCCAGTAAACTCATATCATGTTGCATACTTTGACCTGTCATAACTTCATGTGTGCTGCACCGTTTCATGCATATAATATACCAAAATGTTCATTGTGAGATGCTCTTAATTTTGTTCCATTGTGCCATGCTTGTTTGAGTCCATATTGATGCCCTTATCATTGTTGCATGAGTGCTATATGATGTTAACTGCGGTCTGTTACCATAACTTGCTGTTTTGTCTTTTTCATTGCATTTTGTGTGTGCATTCTATGAGCTTGATGTCTACATGTGTTTTGAGCTACATCATGCCATCTTTACAGTGGTGCAATCCATGTATTTTTGTGAGTCTTGTAGTGAGTGCGTCGAGCTCGTGATGTAGGGTACTTGCTATTACTGTTTTCCTAGGCTGAATCTGTTACATCATGATGCTATGTAAACCTACTTCTACAAGTCATTCTATGCATAATCTAGAGATGTTCACTAAGGATGTTTTGTTATACATGCCATGATCTATCTATTCAAGCCCTTGGTTGCATTCATAGCTTGCCTTAGATTGTTCATATCATGCCCCAAAATTGCTAAATAATGTTCCTATCAGCCTGTTAACATGAAGTTCAGTTTTTCGATGAGCTTTGATAGTGATCCGTGCACCCTATGAACTTGATCTTTCCATGCTTAGTTTCATAAATATGTCATCTTACTGTTAGTTGACTTCACATGCCATGTATTGCTCTGTGGTGAGTGGTACAAGCTCACTAGCATGCCTACTTATCGTTGTTCCTGTTATTCTGAAACTGTCATATCATTTGCCATGTTTGCATGGATGCTACCATCTTTTCTGTTGATCTTTGGAACTAGTTCAGTAAGGGAGATTTATTCTTTGTCTTTGGTGTTAGCATTCCATGCTAAAGTTTGCCAATCATATCATGTTTAACATGTCGTTTGATAGCTCTAAACATTGCAACGTGATGTTATTTCTGCCATGTCTGTGAACTGTTATTATTTGCAATCTTGCCATGTCCTTTTGAGCATGTTATAATGTTTTCTGGAGATAGCTCAGTGTTCATGTTTTGTCATGCCTTAGCTATAACTCATGCCCATGTCTTCTATTTTCACGTTGAGATACTGTAGCATATTGTTTGGATGCTTGCTAGATGCCTAGTTGCTGTTTTGGACAGATTGCTATCATATCTTGTTTGGAGTGTATGTGTTTAACCGTTGCTCCGTTTGGAGTGCGCTCTATATGAAACTTGCTTGACTTTGCATATAGTTTCATCTTATCATGTTGCATCCATGTATTAAGAGTGTTTGCTTGATGTTTTATTCAGTTCTGGACCAATTTCGAAATTTGCATATGAGAACTTACCGGATTAGTTCTATGTTGTTTCCGGCCTCATTTAAACTTGCTTTGATGTGTTGTTCTTGTATGCATCATCTCTTGCCATGAGTAGCTACATATAGTCTTGTCTTGCATCATACTTGGTTGAGCATCATGTCATGTATATGTGTGGTGTGTTTACCATGTTGTGTGCTTCTTCTCGATAGTTCCCGTTTCGTTGCGATCGTGAGGATTCGTTCGTCTACGCTTGGTTCGTCTTCGTGGCTTCATCTTCTTCATTGACTCATTCTTCTTCCTAGCGGGATTTCAGGCAAGATGACCGTCACCTTGGATCTCATTACTATCATTGCTATGCTAGTTGCTTCGTTCTATCGCTATGCTGCGCTTCCTATCACTTGTTCTTCAAGCCTCCCCAAATTGCCATGTCAGCCTCTAACCTTTTCACCCTTCCTAGCAAACCGTTGTTTGGCTATGTTACCATTTTTGCTCAGCCCCTCTTATAGCATTGTTAGTTGCAGGTGAAGTTGAAGATTGCTCCATGGTGGACAGGGTTATGTTGGGATATCACAATATCTCTTATTTAATTAATGCATCTATATACTTGGTAAATTGTGGAAGGCTCAGCCTTATGCCTGGTGTTTTGTTACACCCTTGCCGCTCTAGTTTCTGTCATACCGGTGTTATGTTCCTTGATTTTGCGTTCTTTACGCGGTTGGGTGATTTATGGGACCCCCTTGACAGTTCGCTTTGAATAAAACTCCTCCAGCAAGGCCCAACCTTGGTTTTACCATTTGCCTCACCACCACCTATACTTTTCCCTTGGGTCGGCCAACCCGAGGGTCATCTTTATTTTAGCCCCCCCGGGCCAGTGCTTCCCTAAGTGCTGGTCCAAACCGAGCTGCCTGCGGGGCCACCTCGGGGAAACTTGAGGGCCAGTTTTACTCATAGCTAGTCTCAACCGTTGTTGCCCTGAGAATGAGATATGTGCAGCTCCTATTGGGATTGTCGGCACATCAGGCGGCTTTGCTGGTCTTGTTTTACCATTGTCGAAATGTCTTGTAAACCGGGATTCCGAGACTGATCGGGTCTTCCTAGGAGAAGGAATATCCTTCGTTGACCGTGAGAGCTTGTGATGGGCTAAGTTGGGACGCCCCTGCAGGGTATAAACTTTCGAGAGCCGTGCCCACGGTTATGTGGAAGATGGGAATTTGTTAACGTTCGGTTGTAGATAACTTGACACCAGATTCGAATTAAAACGCATCAACCGGGTGTGTAGCCGTATTGGTCTCTTTTCGGCGGAGTCCGGGAAGTGAACACGGTTTCGGGTTATGTTTGACGTAAGTAGTTTCAGGATCACATCTTGATCACTTCTAGCTTCTCGACCGTTCCGTTTGCTTCTCTTCTCGCTCTCATTTGCGTATGTTAGCCACCATATATGCTTAGTCGCTGCTGCAACCTCACCACTTTACCCCCTTCCTTTCCCATTAAGCTTTGCTAGTCTTGATACCCATGGTAATGGGATTGCTGAGTCCTCGTGGCTCACAGATTACTACTACAACAATTTATGCGATGATCTTGACGTAAGAGCGATGTTTGCTTGTTTTGGAGTTCTTCTTCTGCTTCCTCTTCGATCAGGGGATAGGTTCCAGGTCGGCAGCCTGGGATAGCAGGGTGGATGTCATTAGAGTTTCTGTTTGGGTACCATCCGTAGTCGGATGTTGATCTCTTGTATGATGTTGATGTATTCTTGGGGCGTTTGTGCCTTATGTATGTATCCCAACTATTATGTAATGGTTTGATGTAATGATATCCACCTTGCAAAAGCGTCTTCAAGATGCGCTTCTATCCTTGGTGGGACCTTCGAGTTCCTTTAGTATAGGGTCGCATCTTGGGCGTGACATCATAGCCACTGTCGACGATGTATCAGGTGACTTCGGCTCCGATGATACCGATGGTATTGACGTCGGTGCAGGAGACGATTCAGAACCAACGGGGCGCTGGACCGCCACACCGTCATATGATATATACATGGTGGATATGCCTAAGGAGGACGACAGCGACAAACCGGAGGATAAAACCCCTGGACAAAAGCCAAAACGACGGCGCAGACGCCGCTCCAAGTCCAGCAATAGTAAAAATAGCGATAACGGCGCTAGAAAGATCGACACCCCAGTCAACTCCGAAGGCAACAACGACCATATGGACCCAGCAATGGAGCAGGATGAGCCAGGTCAACAAAGCTCGGAGTAGACGCCCGATCACAATGATCCCGAGGGACGAACTCATCAAACCGCCCTTGGACAAGAGCACAGTCCGGATGACGATGCATTCATCATCCCGGAAACACGCTTGGAGCGAGATAACCTCCACAGAAGGCTTATGGCCACTGGGAGAAATCTAAAGAAGAAGAAGCAAAGGCTTAAGGCTGCACAGGAAACGCTCAATCACAGATGGAATAAGGTGCTAGACACTGAAGAAAAGTATGGCGACGATCGCCACACAAAGAACTATCCAAAACGCAAGCTGCTGCCAAAATTCGACGATGAGGCTGTTCCGCCAAAGAACAATACGACCAAGAGGCCGGACAAACCACTTCATAACCGCAATAGAGCAGCTACTGACGCTGCACACGATTTACGTGAGCTCCTGGATAAAAAGGCCGGCCCGGCCAGGTCCATCTACGGATCTAAAGGACACGCCCCGACAGGACTATGGTCACCAAAACGATCAGACCGATCGGATACCAGTTCGGAATCAGTACCGGACACAACAACAGCCAACGGCATACCACAACACATCCAGATACAGAGGGGTTGCTCACCCCTGTGCTTCACCGAAGAGGTGCTGGACCACAAATTTCCACAGGGTTTTAAACCTGCGAACATAGAGGCATATGACGGAATGACACACCCCGGGGTCTGGATCGAGGATTTTATCCTATCCACATGGCTCATGGGGACGACCTCCACACCATCAAATACCTTCCCCTCAAGTTGAAGGGACCAGCTCGACACTGGTTGAAAAACCTCCCCGAAATACAATCAGAAGTTGGGAGGAACTCGAGGATGATTTCAGGGCCAATTTTCAAGGGACCTACGTCCGGCCTCCGGACACGGACGATTTAAGTCACATAATTCAACAGCCCGGAGAGTCTGCCCGCAAGCTTTGGAACAGATTCCTCACTAAGAAGAATCAAATTGTCGATTGTCCGGATGCCGAAGCCTTAGTAGCCTTCAAACACAACATCCGGGACGAGTGGCTCGCCAGACACTTCGGCCAAGAAAAGCCGAGGACAATGGCAGCCTTAACAAGCCTTATGACCCGCTTTTGCGCAGGGGAAGATAGCTGTAAAGGCACCAGCGACCCAAGTACATCCGAAATCAGGGATGGCAACGGGAAGCCACGGCACAATAAAAACAAACGTCAAAACAAGGAAGAAAGTCCGGACAACACAACTGTCAATGCCGGATTCAGGAGCTCTCGACTCGGTCAACAAAAGAAGCCATTTAAAGGCAGCAAAGAGGGACCGTCCGGCCTGAACAAAGTCCTGGACAGACTGTGCCAAATTCATGGCACCCTCGAAAAGCCTGTGAATCACGCTCACAGAGAATGTTGGGTCGTCAAGCAGGCCGGCAAATCAAATGCCGAACACAAGGGAAGGGAAACACCAAGTGAAGACGAGGATGAGCCTCACCAGCCGAACACTGGGGGACAGAAAAAATTTCCACCAGAGGTAAAAACAGTAAACATGATCCACGCAACTCACACATCCACGAGAAGGCGCGAATGCGCGCTCAGAGACGCATACACTATAGAGACCGTCGCACCCAAACTCAACCACTGGTCGGCTTGCCCGATCACTTTCGATCACAGGGACTGCCCGACTTGTATTCGGCATGGAGGATCAGATGCCTTGGTGCTCGACCCAATAATCAACGGATACCATCTTACTCACGTCCTCATGGAGGCCGGCAGTAGTCTTAATCTAATATACCAGGACACTGTCCGCAGGATGGGGATAGACCCATCCAATATCAGCCAAAGTAACACCACCTTTGAAGGAGTGATACCATGCATTGAAGCCTACGGTAGGGGCTCCCTCGTACTGGAGGTAACATTCGGTTCCCCAAGCAACTCCAGAAGCGAAGAACTACTCTTCACCATCGCCCCCCTCCAAAGAGGCTATCATGCATTGCATGGGAGAATGGCCTTCGCCCACTTCAACACAGTACCGCATTATGCCTACCTTAAACTCAAGATGCCCGTTCCACGTGGCATCATTACCATTAACGGAAACACAGAGCGCTCCTTACGCCCGGAGGAATATGCGAAGGCTCTAGCAGTCGGACCCTAAGCGGCCTCTAATACTAGAAAGCATGAGTGGTCGTTAAGACCACGGACACGGTTAGACGAGTCCGGTAGCCTAGATCAGCTTGATCTAGGCGCTACACATGTAATCCCATAAAGGACACCAGGGGCTTCAAATATTCAATAAAGCCCACCTTTTTGCCTAACCCTATTAAGAGGCCAATGTCTTTTCACTTTTACTATCCATTAGTGATAGCCAACTCTTCGCACGCTTACGTCATGCTCTTCTACATGAGTTTTTCTTTTTACAGACACCATTCGTGCGATACCCTACTAGGACACGGCACAACGAAGACAAAGGCGCGGACGTGCAGCAGGTCCCTGCTCAAAGGTTTCTCTTTAGATTAAGCCCCTGTGTAAACTTTTTATTGTCTCTTGTTGTTCACACATCCCATGGGAACTACTCCCACAGAGGATACTGCCAGTATTGGCATTTTGCTATGGCATACTAATGCTCGTACCCGGAAACACAGGGTTCATAATAAAGGGCGTTACTCAGCCCAGTATATGTTATCAAGTCCGAATACCTTCAGGAGTGTTCGGCGTCGCGAGTTTGGCCTTATATGCATCAACTCCGAATCATGTCTTTGGTCAAATGTTGGGTTTTCCCGGCTCCTGGGTTTTCCGCCTTATGTTCCGTTCTTATCATCTAAGGCGGCCAAAGGAGAACTACTGCGATTGTGCCCTGGTTATTCCGGATGAGCACCTCAGTAGAGAAAGCCGAAAACTGACTGTCATGATATAGCGGACACTGTTCAACCACTCGAAGACTTATCGGAATCTTTAGGATTCCTCCGCATTAACGAAAGACTGTTTCCCGGTCATGTACACACGCGCCCGTATTCGGATACACGCAAAGGTACCAGGGGCTACATAGTAGCCCCACCGTCAAACTCCTATGGCTAAGTGAAAGTGTTACAGCTATATAGTCCGGTTGCCTAGTTCGACGAGCTATCACCTCCTTGATGGACCAAGACATTGGATCAAGTGTGATTACGCATATTTTTCACGAACACCCCCGCATTGTATGTGTGGGGGCTGAAGCCAACGACTGCTAACTTTCAGATTACACATATACATAAAAATGGCCGCACTGGAGGCACAATAATACTTTCAGGCAAAAAGTATAAATATAGCCTCCATAATCAAAATAAAATTGTTTTTACAATGACACGATTTGTCACTCGAACATGACATTCTTCGAGCACTGAGCCTCTATTAAGCATGCACCATCTGCTACCTGCTCCAAGATGTGCTCGGCCGGATCCTGGCCCCCCGCCGGAGTGTGGGTCGCAATGATGGTGGCCTCCATATCTGTCCAGTATGCTTTAACACGGGCAAGAGCCATCCGTGCACCCTCTATACAAGCCGACCTCTTCATGGCATCGATCCGTGATACGACACCAAGGAATTGTTGCACTAAACCAAAATAAATGTCCATCTTAGGGCCCTTCGGCCATAGATGGTCTATTACAGACCGAATTGCAAGACCGGACAGCCTATGGAGCTCGGCCACAACAGCCATCTTCTCACTCAAAGGCAATGTGCACGTTAGAGCGCTGAACTGCGACCAGAACAGCTTTTCCACTGCATCATCTTTTTGATCCTCAAAAAACTTGGCTGCATCAACCGTACTCTTTGCCAAATCCGCATAGGCGTCTGCAAGACTCCAGCGTCGATCTTGAGGAGCGTACTTCGGATCTAAAAACTTCATCCGCAACAAATAGGGGTTTCCAGCCGCAATTTCTCTGGCCTGTCGAAGCTCCTCCTGCACATACCTAATGTCGGAACGCGTCTCCTTGCCTGCATCAAGGGCCTTCTTCAGGTCAGCCTTATTCCCATGATTCTCTTTTTCAAGAAGCTCATACCGGTTGGCAGCGTTTTCTAGCTCCACAGCCATTTCGGCTATTTTGTCCTCACTCCGGCGACGAGCAGCCTGTTCGGCTCTCAACTCTTCAGCCGCCTTTAGGGCAGCCGCATTGCTCGCCCGAGCCTGTTCTTTGGCCAGGGCAAGTTCCACCCTCAGGGCTTCCACAGCAGCAGCATCGTCTGCAGTCTGAGCATATAACATTAGCATTATGCTCCTCTCAGTTTTTCTTCTTAAAAATTATACGGAAAGCACATCACATACCTTGTGACTCGTTAAGCCGCTCGTTCACCAGTGTGATATCGGCATCAATAGCTCCAATCTGCCTCCTTAGTTCGGCAACTTCAACGGACCGGTCGGTTGCCGGATCCTTAGACACCTGCGCATAAATACAACATGATCATTACTTAAACAATATGATCCTCCGTTTTCCGCCTAGGGTGGGCAACGAGAGTCTCAGGGGCTACTATCCATATGGAGCACACCTAGCGCGTGCGTCACAGCCAAAAATTATGTATTTTTTACATACCTCAAAGCCTTTGAGAAGGCTCATAAAGGCTTCATTCATCCCGCTTTTGGCGGACGGAATCTTCTCGAGCACCGTGCTCATTAATGAACGGTGCTCCTCCGAGAGAGCAGCTTGCTCCAGAAGGCTCGCCAGCGTGTCCGGCCGAACGCCGAACTGTGCTGGACCCTTCTTATCGCCCCCCGTGGAAGCCGAATGCTCCGGGCTCAGGGCGGCCAAAGTATTAGCTTCTGCCTTCGGCAGATCGGGACTCCTCCGTGACGACACCTCGGGGTCGCCTGCCTCATGAGGCGGAGAGGTTGGTGGGGTCTCACTCTCCATCATCTCCGGAAGGAGATCCCCTGAAGACGAACTCTGTCGAGAAAAGCTGCTAGCCGGACTGCAAGGAATGGATCCTGGTTACTGTTCTTGGAGAAGGAAGCACTAGCTTTGTATTTATGATTAACTTACAGTTGTGCTGAGGACTGGACCGTTTGCGGGCATGGCGCGGTGAAGACGCCCTTCAGGGCAGGGCCCCCTGGTGAAGTCTTCTTCCCTTGTCTGGGCGCCTCCGTCTCCAAGTCTTCGGAGGCAACCCTCTTCTTCCCGTGAGGGTAGGATACCTTAGATTCCCCTTCCCGACTATCCTACTCTGGGAAGGTAGCAATTCCCCCGGTTTGGATGCGCAATGTGTGAAGTTCTGCTTCCATATTCTTCCCTTCGCCTTTCCCCGAAGGCACTTTACTTAGCACACGACCAAGCATCTTGGCTATGGTGGGACTTGGCGAGCCATCGGGAAGTGGCGCCGGACAGCTGATTCTCTCCGCCTTGCTGAGCCATTCCTGGCCATGGAGGATTTTCAGAATAATGATTATGATAAATATAAACGAAGTGTTCGGTTTATGGGTTACCTACTTGGGTATCTAGGCGATTGCAGCTCAGGCCCGCATCCTCGATGGTGTCCGAACACTTTACTTGTGGTCCGAAGAATAATTTACACATCCCTTTGAGCGTCAGGCCGAAGAACTACAGAATAGTCCGCGGACCTTCCGGATTGAATTCCCACATCCGGAGAGGTCGACGTTTGCATGGCAACATCCGTCGGATTAGCATTACCTGAATTATGCTGACAAGGCAAATGTCCCGCTCAAGAAGCTCCCGGATACGGCTCTGCAATGTTGGTACATCGCTGGCAGCCCCCCAATCCCGTCCTATATTGGTCCATGACGCTACTTGAGAAGGAGGGCCCGAATGGAAGTCGGGGTAAGCCACCCACTTCGTGCCTCTCGGAGCCATGACGTAAAACCACCTCCGCTGCCATAGATCGGACACCTCTGGGAAGGAGCCCTCTGGCCATGGGGCGTCGGTATTCCTGTTTATTACAGCACCTCCGCACTCCGCATGTCGCCCATCAATCATCTTCGGCTTCACATTGAAGGTCTCGAGCCATAAGCCGAAGTGTGGAGTGACGTGAAGAAAAGCTTCGCACACAATGATGAACGACGAGATATGGAGGATAGCGTCCAGAGCTAAATCGTGAAAATCTAGCCCGTAATAGAACATGAGCCCTCTCACAAAGGGATCAAGGGTGAAGCCCAAGCCGCGAAGGAAGTGAGAAACAAGTACGACGCTCTCGTTGGGCTCGGGAGTAGGAATGACTTGCCCTGGAGCAGAAAGCATGTGCTTGATGTCGGAGGTCAGATATCCGACCTCCCTAAGCTTCGCAATGTCCTCCTCTGTGACCGAGGAGGCCACCCACCGGCCTTGAGGGTTGTATCCGGACACGGTTGAGGGTCCGAGGTGCTTGAGCTTGGGTTACGATTGTTAGAACTCGAGATGCGAAGAAGCGCAAGGGAGGTGGGAAAGAGGGATAGGCCTCTGCCCCTTTATAAAGGGGGAGAATATCAAGCGTCCTCTGCGTAACCGTTTGGGACTTACCAAAAAACATAGAGTCATACCAACAGACGTCGTGGGGACGCGTGCACCTATATTAATGGAAGATACCGCGCTAAGGGGAGCACGATCTCTGCTTTGGCAAGGTGTGCCAGTAAAACCGCCTCGCAACGCGTATCGAGGGAGGCCAAGTAAAACCGATTCGTGTTGGGCCGGGCCACGATGCAGGAGCACGCCATACAAAAATTGCCATTATGAAGTGCTATGCTCTCTTCGGTGGTATTTGAAGATCATCTTGCAAATCCGGACACAATTTGAGTGTTCGATAATTACTTTGGAGTATTCGGAGATGGAACCCGCCTTGCAATGCCGAAGACAAACTGCGTGCCGGACTCATCGTCATTGAAGCCTGGTTCAGGGGCTACTGAGGGAGTCCTGGATTAGGGGGTATCCGGACAGCCGGACTATATACTTTGGCCGGACTGTTGGACCATGAAGATACAAGACTCAAGACTTCGTCCAATGTCTGGATGGGACTCTCCTTTGCGTGGAAGACAAGCTTGGCGATCCGGATATTATATTTCCTTCTTTGTAACCGACTCCATGTAAACCCTAGCCCTCTCCGGAGGGTTTAGTCCTTAGAGACAGAATCATAATCATCATAGGCTAGCTTCTAGGGTTTAGCCTCTATGATCTCGTGGTAGATCAACTCTTGTAACACTCATATCATCAATATCATTCAAGCAGGAAGTAGAGTTTTACCTCCATCGAGAGAGCCCGAACCTGGGTAAAACATCGTGTCCCTTGCCTCCTATTACCATTAGCCTTAGACGCACAGATCGGGACCCCCTACCCGAGATCCGCCGGTTTTGACACCGACAGAGGCCGCCCCCTCGGGAGGTCTTGGCGCTGTCCTCCTCACGAGGCCGGGGCCCTCGCGAGGTTCTTGTCTTGAAGGTCTTGCCGCTGGGCTATACCGGGTCATTGAGGGAGCCACGCCGTGGGCCGCAGGCACGAAGATCTGGGTACCCCCGATCCAAGAATACCGACACAAGCCCCCTGGCCCAAGGCGCACTCGGGCTAGCTTCGAGGCGAAGCTAAGGGGCAAGGGAGAAGCTCTGCGGGCCCAATCGTCCGTGGGCCAGTCTTATGCGCGGCGCCTAACGGGACAAGGATGCCTCCGCTTTCTCACGTTGCCTCGGTAACTGCCCAGGCTGACAAAAGACTGGCGCCCGTTGTAGAGCCATCATTGCTTCCCTCTCCTTGCTCCAGATCCCCTTCACTCAGTCGAAAGCCTCTCCAGACCCAATTGCACTCCACCCCCTTAGTTCTCCTTCTTCGGTGCCGGTGACCATGCGAATGGCACCTGGGAAGTCAAAACCCATGGCCCAAGCCTCAAGCTCCTCCTCTTCTCCTGGGCCAGTGCTTGGTGTGTCCTCCATCACTGAGGAGACGCACCTTGCCCCCGTTCTCCCACAAACGGTGAGCAACGACAACGAGTAAAACAAGACCATGATCTGGGCTGGTGTCACACCCTGATTTTCATGGCACAACACTTAAGGTGGTAAATCATGATAAAATGTGGTTAAAAAAAACCTTTTGAGTCTTTTGGTCCTTGCTTGATTTGAATTTTGTGTGTTGGTTGCAAGTGCTCTAAAAATCTAATAAATCCTCCAACTCTTATACTCCTTGTCCTTGATCCAAAACTTCTGCCCAATGATCATGCCATGTGTATAGTACAATATGGAATTTCCTTATAAAAATAATTTGGCCAAAAAGTATTTTCTAAATTTAGTTTTCCAAAAACCCCTAAATTGAGGTTTGCACTACAAGTACTTGATTTGGGGTGTGAAAAATCTTTCAAAGAGTATGTTTGACTCCTATTATGTATAGAACTCCCATAAACCACAAAAATATAATTTTAAAAGTTATTATGTATTTTATTTAAAGTATTTTTCTTTAAGCCAGAAATGGTCTTTAATAGGTTAAAATTATTTAATGCTTTAAAAATATTTGTGAAAATTTAGGGAAACTCAGTGGACATATGTTGTCCATATATAAGGGTTTCAACATATGGTCATGTTCAAAATATTGGTCAAATCCCTCAAAAACCCTTTCTGGATATTTCAGGCTTTTGAAATATTTACAAAGAAAATATTCTCTAAACATTCCAAGAAAATTCTAGCATGTCACATATGACATATTTGTTGATCTTGACAAGTCTCATGTCATGGAGAATAGTGTAACCCCATGAAACCCTCTCAAAACCATTTCTGCCCTTTTTCAAATTTGAACAACTCTACATTGGAAACT
The DNA here is from genome assembly GCF_002162155.2 of Triticum dicoccoides. Lineage (NCBI taxonomy): Eukaryota > Viridiplantae > Streptophyta > Magnoliopsida > Poales > Poaceae > Triticum > Triticum dicoccoides. The sequence goes on along the minus strand of NC_041391.1, from coordinate 324,128,614 downwards.
TTCTCCTTTTGATCTAAACTTTTGTGGACATGTTCAGAACCTCAAATGATGACACTACACCAAGTGGTGCATCAAGGAGAAAAGGTTTGCATAACGAAATCTTGGAAAATCCATTTCTGTTGATTTCTAGGGTTTATAAAAGTTGCATTGGCCACTTTCTCTTTTGAGTCTCAAACATTGTGGACACTACTATCTTGTGGTGCCACTCACTCCTGTTAAGCCTCATGAAAAAGGAAGTCCATTTACTTGCCCAAGCCACCATCAAAGTCCTTCTGGTAGAAATTTAAAATGCATGTTTTGCCCATTTCCACTAATCTCCATGAGCTAAACTTTCTCCCACAGACACATATGGTCCTCCGCTAACCCCTGCATCTTTCCCCGCCCGAGGAGCCATGATGATGTCGATGAAAATCTCTTTTTCCCTCACTGGACAGCACCATTTCTCTCTCTCTCTCTCTCTCTCTCTCTCTCTCTCAACCTCCCTCCTCACTCCAGTAGCTCCCCAGGGCATTCAAGGCCATAGCCCACTTCTTTACATCCCCCTAGAGCTACCAGACACCTTTGGCCGCGCCCACATTGCATAGAAAATGGCCATGCTGGCCATTTGCACGCTCTAGACCGCTCTACAGTGCGCTCCCGCACTGTTGCCGCCCCCTGCCAAGCACCTTCAGCCACCTCGGGCCTCCCCAGCGTCTGCGACACGCGAAACCCCTATCCCGTCCTCCTTCTCCCTCCTCCTGCCTCTGCTTGCACACGCGCCGGCCGCCCAAGAGCTCCAATGAGCGGCCTCACACGCACAGCACCTCTGGCCCTCCCCCGCTCTTTCTTCCTTTCCCTGGCCGTAGACCACACCCACAAGGACCCCAGACACGCTCAAGTGAGCCTCCATGTCCTCCAGCGACGGCTACGGCCTCGCCGGCACACGGCCCCACGGTGCACCTCGCCCCCTTCTATTTAAGGCCACCCCCGATCCTCCTCTCTACTCCTTTGGCTCTCTCTCCCTCCTGTGCACCCCCGTACAAACCCTCTCTCTCTCTCTCTCTCTCTCTCATGCCCTCCATCCTCCTCCTAGGTCGGAGCCGAGCCGCCGGCCGCTGCTTTAATTCGCAGGCATCGACCCCTCTCTCTTTCCCCTAGACAGCCCCGCACCCTCATGTCATCACCACAAGAACTTACTTCGCCGCCGTTCATCCGCAAGAGCGCTGTGAGCTCGAAGCCAAAGATGGCCGACGGCCTCTTCCACGGTCGTCTAGGCCGTCACCGCTACGGCCCTCCTCGGCAAGCAAGCAGTACACCGATGGATGTAGCTCATCCTCTTGAGAACGCTGGTGGGCGGAGAGTCGGCGGAGACGCTCTGTAGCCCCGGCTACCGCCGTCGGGAGCCGCTCCTCCCCGCGGACAGAGCGCGTGTGGGAGGTTGAAGGCGACCTGCTCGCTGGGCCCCGCGCGTCAGCGATCTAGTGGGCGGGCCGCGCCCGTTTAAGTGGAAACGGCTCTGGCCGGATACACTTTCCGCGCGTGAAGGCACACCACCATGAAGCCACCTTCGACGTCACCTCCTCTACCCGTGCAGTCGAGCCGCTGGGCCGGCCAAGTGCGCTGCGGTGCTAAACTGCACCCTGTGCACACTTAGGTATAACCCAAATCTTCTTCTTTTTCTTTTCTAGTGAGCTTCTAAAATCCATAGTTAATTCATTTCATGTCCAAATTTGATGATTCAAATTTCCAGAGACTCCATAAATCTAGATCAATTTAATGAGGCACAGTGAACATTTTTACCGTGCTTGGTTTTCACTGGATACATTAAATAGGTCATTTATCCACATAAGTCCAATTCAAAAATCCATAGGATATTCATTTGGACTCCGAATCAAGTGAAACCAATTTCTAAATGTTTCTAAAATCATGCCTGATTTAATGGGTACTTTTACTCATTTTTATAAAAAGGCATTATGTGGACAACTTCTAGATCCATCAAATCCATTGATTCCATCATATTGAAATGTTCAGAAATATCCACTAATCTAGTCCCAATGAAAGCACTCTGGTTATTCTTCATATAACAAGAGATGTCCCAGAAAAGTTAAATTCATATTTTTAGAGCACTTTTATTTTTTTTTGCCTTGTTGTGTTGCTTATTGTGATTGTTTCCGACGTTAGTTGACGAAGTAGACGGAGTATTTGGAGAAGGACCAGAAGACTTGAAGACTCTGATGAACCAGGCAAGCAGCCCTTTGACCATGTCTATGAAACCTTTTTTTTATCATTTCATATAACACTTCATTATTGTTGCATCGGAATCATGACGAGATGGTAACCACTTTGGTGGGTTGCCTCTGTTACTTCCGTGTTGATACTTGCATTCTGCATGACCCTACCTTCCTGTGAGGGTTATGCAGGTGGGAGTAGATAGGATGCTAAAATAGTTGCTATGAAATTGGATGGGTATGCATGGTGTTGGAGACAAAAGTATTCTCAAAGACTCTTTTGAAAACTTGATAAAGAAGTGGTGTACCGAGGCAAGTGAGTGTGTTGTTTTCAAAAATGGATTGGTTTAAGTTGTGACCGTTACTCCAACCTTACATGCGCAACCACTCTACCCTTATATGGGAAAGGGCATTATTGATTACCTTGTTCGTGCTAACATGAATGCTCGCATTACTAGTGACGGGAGTGATTTGTGGTCACTCTCGGGATGGGGTCGTTCCAGGTAGGGCGGCCATGACTGTTTTTATAGGGACCAGACACACCATTGGTACCCCGTGCTTGTGATATGTGATGAATATGGGAGCGTGGCTCCACAAAAAGAATTTATTTTGTGACAATGTTGGGCACGGGGGCTACTACCAATCGAGTGGACTCCTAGTTAGTCACGGCTAGGGAAAGGTAGTGATCGGGTGCTTACCCCAGGTACTTGAGGTACCACGGGTCATGTATGACACGAAAGTTCCCCGGATCTTGTGGGTAAAGTGTGCAACCTCTGCAGAGTGTCAAACTATTTGAATAGCCATGTCCAAGGTTAAGGACAGTTGGGTAACCGATCTTGGGCTACGTCCAAATGTTTGCGAAACCTGGTGAGTGTGTATGGATAAGTGGTAGGAACTACCTGGGTCACATCAAAAGACTTGACATGATGATTAAGTTGGATTGTTTCCAACTCTATTTATGTTGATATCTGTAACCTTTTCTCATGGTTACTTGGATTCTCCTGATGCATGTCTTACAAGTTGTTGAACATGTCATTGCACTCAAAACTAGCTTTCTGCAAAATGACCTACTTAGTGCTATATCATGCATTGTTGTACCATGTTTCAAAACATGGGTTGCTTGCGAGTACATTCAAAGTACTCATTGGCTTGCCACTGGTTATTTTATTGGCCAAGCATGAAAGATAAGATAAAATGAATAGTACCTTGGTGACGAACATGCGAGCTGGGACGCTTCCCAGTCAGAATGCCTGTAGGGTTAAGGCAGATGGCATGGGTCCAAGTTATTGACGAAGATTTCCGCTGCAATGTTATACTCAAGACTTGACCATAATGGTCCTAATTTATGTAAGACGGTATGTATGGATGTAAGACTCTTGTTATTCAGCTTCTGTGTGTTCAGTGAGCATTGATCTCTGGGATCACGGCACACGTGCATTCGGTGGTCACGGCTTATGAGTCGGGGTCCCCACAGCTGGCTCTGCCGAGCAGAGGACCTTGGCACAAACGGTCTATCCCTTCTTGCTCCATGACATCTTTGCGGGGCTCATCCCGCCCCTCTTGGAGTTTTTCGTCGCCGTCCTCAACCACTACAAGATCCAGGCCCTTCATCTTCAACGCAACTCCATCCTCCTCCTGTCCATCTTTGCCTTCTACAGTAAGGCCTTTGTGGGGTGAGGCCGTCCATACCGCTCCTTCGCCACTTCTTCTGCCTACGGCCGCACGATGCAATGCAGCACTCCTGCTACGTGTCTTTCGTTATAGTCCACAAGGGCAATATGCTCCTGAAGGCCGGCAAGAAGGTGGAAGGCTTCCGGCATCGCTGGGTCTTCATAGACACCAAGGGCATCAACGCGCGACTGGAGTTGCGGACCGAGCTGCCCGAGCGGCTCCAGAGATGGAGCCATGAGAAGCTCTCTGATCCCTAGGCGGAGCCCATCCTGAGGAGGATGACCTCGTACATGGAGGCCAAGGCGTTGACGGGGGGCCTGCTTGTGAAGGAGTTCCCGACACAGCACCTGGCGCCGCTCCAGTCGCATATGCGCCCCATGTGGTAGCTCCAGAGCGTGAAGGATGATATCAGGATATGCTCTGGGAGCCTAATGGGCGAGAAGCTGGACAAGGCCATGGCCGTCCAGCTCAATAGAGACCCGGGTAACCTCCCCGAGGCCTATGTCCCACTGTACCGCCGTGCTACGTCTTGAGCTTGCATTGGTTTCCCTTGAAGAGGAAAGGGTGATGCAGCAATAGTAGCGTAAGTATTTCCCTCGGTTTTTGAGAACCAAGGTGTCAGTCCAGTAGGAGGCTCCTCATAAGTCCCATGCACCTACACAAACAAACAAAGAACTCGCAACCAACGCATAAAGGGGTTTTTAATCCCTTCACGGCCACTTACGAAAGTGAGATCTGATAGAGATAGTATGATAATATAAATATATTTTTGGTATTTTATAATATAGATTGGAAAAATAAAGATGCAAATAAAAGTAGATTGAAAGCTTATATGATAAAAGATAGAGCCCGGGGCCATAGGTTTCACTAGTGGCTTCTCTCATGATAGCATCAGTATTACGGTGGGTGAACAAATTACTGTCGAGCAATTGATAGAAAAGCGAATAATTATGAGATTATCTAGGCATGATCATGTATATAGGCATCACGTCCATGACAAGTAGATCGACTCCTGCCTGCATCTACTACTATTACTCCACACATCGACCGCTATCCAGCATGCATCTAGAGTATTAAGTTCAGAAAGAACAGAGTAGCGCATTAAGAAATATGACATGATGTAGGGGGATAAAATCATGCAATATGATATAAACCCCATCTTTTTATCCTCGATGGAAACAATACAATACGTGCCTTGCTGCCCGTGCTGTCACTGGGAAAGGACACCGCAAGATTGGACCCAAAGCTAAGAACTTCTCCCATTGCAAGAAAGATCAATCTAGTAGGCCAAACCAAACTGATAATTCAAAGAGCCTTGCAAAGATAACTTAATCACACATAAAAAAATTCAGAGGAAATTCAAATATTTCTCATAGATAAACTTGATCATAAACCCACAATTCGTTGGATCTTGACAAACACACTGCAAAAAGAGTTACAATCGAATAGATCTCCAAAAAGATTGAGGAGAACATGGTATTGAGATCCAAAAAGAGAGAATAAGCCATCTAGCTAATAATTATGGACCTGAAGGTTTGTGGTAAACTACTCACAACTCATCGGAGGGGCTATGGTGTTGATGTAGAAGCCCTCCGTGGTTGATTCCCCCTCCGGCGGAGCGCCGGCGAAGGCTCCAAGATGGGATCTCGCGGATACAGAAGGTAACGGTGGTGGAAATAGTTTTTCATCGTCTCCTTTGATGTTCCTGGGGTACGTGGGTATATATAGGAGGAAGAAGTAGGTCCGTGGACGCCCAGGGGCCCACGAGATAGGGGGCTCGCCTAGTAGGGGGGCGCCCTCCACCCTCGTGGCCGCCTTGACTGCTTCTTGACTTGCACTCCAAGTCCTCTGGATCACATTCATTCCAAAAATCACGCCCCCGAAGGTTTCATTCCGTTTGGACTCCGTTTGATATTCCTCTTCTTCGAAACACTGAAATAGGCAAAAAAACAGCAATGCGGGCTGGGCCTCCAGTTAGTAGGTTAGTCCCAAAAATGATATAAATGTGTAAAGTAAAGCCCATAAACATCGAAAACGGGTAATATAATAGCATGGAACAATAAAAAATTATAGATACGTTGGAGACGTATCAAGCATCCCCAAGCTTAATTCCTGCTCGTCCTCAAGTAGGTAAATGATAAAAACAGAATTTTTGATGTGGAATGCTACCTAGCATAATTCTCAATGTAATTTTCTTTATTGTGGCATGAATGTTCAGATCCAAATGATCCAAAATAAGAGTTCATATTGACATAAGAAATAGTAATACTTCAAGCATACTAATCAAAGCAATCATGTCTTCTCAAAATAACATAGCTAAAGAAAGTTCATCCCTACAAAATCATATAGTTAGGCTATGCTTCATTTTCGTCACACAAAAATGCTCCCATCTTATACACCCCCGATCAAAAGCCAAGCAATTGTTTCGTACTTAAATAATCTCAAACTTTGTCAACTTTCATGCAATACATGAGCGTGAGCCATGGATATAGCACGATGGGTGGAATAGAATATGATGATGGGGATTGTGTGGAGAAGACAAAAAAGGAGAAAGTCTCACATTGACGAGGATAATCAACGGGCTATGGAGATGCCCATCAATTGATGTCAACATGAGGAGTAGGGATTGCCATGCAATGGATGCACTAGAGCTATAAATTTATGAAAGCTAAACAAAAGAAACTAGTGGGTGTGCATCCAACTTTCTTGCTCACGAAGACCTAGGGCATTTTGAGGAAGCCCATCGTAGGAATATACAAGCCAAGTTCTATAATGAAAAATTCCCACTAGTAAATGAAAGTGACAACATATGAGACTCGCTATATAAAGAACATGGTGCTACTTTGAAGCACAAGTGTGGAAAAGAGATAGTAACATTGCCCCCTTTTTATTTTTATTTTCTTTTTTTCTTTTTTTCTTTTTTTGGGCCTTTCTTTTTTTTCTTTTTTTTCTTTGGCCTTTCTTTTTTTTCTTTTTGGCCTTTTTTTTGGGGGGGACAATGCTCTAATAATGATGATCATCACACTTCTATTTATTTACAACTCATGAATTACAACTCAAAACTAGAACAAGATATGACTATATGAATGCCTTCGGCGGTGTACCGGGATATGCAATGAATTAAGAGTGACATGTATGAAAATTTATGCATGGTGGCTTTGCCACAAATACGATGTCAACTACATGATCATGCAAGGCAATATGACAATGATAATGTGTGTCATAATAATAAATGGAACGGTGAAAAGTTGCATGGCAATATATCTCAGAATGGCTATGGAAATGCCATAATAGGTAGGTATGATGGCTGTTTTGAGGAAGATATAAGGAGGTTTATGTGTGATAGAGCGTATTGTATCATGGGGTTTGGATGCACCGGCAAAGTTTGCTCCAACTCTCAAGGTGAGAAAGGGCAATGCACGGTACCGAAAAGGCTAGCAATGATGGAAGGGTGAGAGTGCGTATAATCCATGGACTCAACATTAGTCAAAAGAACTCATATACTTATTGCAAAAATCTACAAGTCATCAAAAACCAAGCACTACGCGCATGCTCCTAGGGGGATAGATTGGTAGGAAAAGACCATCGCTCGTCCCCGACCGCCACTCATAAGGATGCACAATCTAAGAACACCTCATGTTTCAAATTTGTTACACAACTTTAACCATACGTGCATGCTACGGGACTTGCTAACTTCAACACAAGCATTCTTTAATTCTTAATCACACAACTAGCATGACTCTAATATCACTACCTCCATATCTCAAAACAATTATCAAGTATCAAATTGATCATAGCATCCAATTCACTTCCTATGATTGTTTTTATTATACCCAACTTGCATGCCCACCATTCTAGGACCACTTTTATAACCATAGAAAATACCATGCTGTTCGAAGTGACTCTCAAAATAATATAAGTGAAGCATGAGAGACAAAAAATTTCTACAAAGTTAAGCCACCGCCGTGCTCTAAAAGATATAAGTGAAGCACGTAGAGTATTCTAATAAATTCCAATCAAGTGGGCTTCTCCCAAAAGGTGTGTACAGCAAGGATGATTGTGGTAAACTAAAAATCAAGGACTAATATCATGCAAGACGCTCCAAGCAAAACACATATCATGTGGCGAAGAAAAATATAGCTCCAAGTAAAGTTACCGATAAACGAAGACGAAAGAGGGGATGCCTTCCGGGGGCATCCCCAAGCTTAGGCTTTTGGATATTCTTGAATATGTTGGGGTGCCATTGGCATCCCCAAGCTTAGTCTCTTGCCACTCCTTATTCCATAGTCCATCAAATCTTTACCCAAAACTTGAAAACTTCACAACACAAAACTCAACAGGAAATCTCATAAGCTCCGTTAGTGAAAGAAAGAAAAACCACCACATAAGGTACTGTAATTAACTCATTCTTTATTTATATTGGTGTTAAACCTACTGTATTTCAAGTTCTCTATCGTTCGTACCACTTAATACTAGCCATAGATGCATCAAAATAAGCAAACAACACACGAAAAACAGAATCTGTCAAAAACAGAACAGTCTGTAGCAATCTGTAACTCTCGAATACTTATGGAACACTAAAAATCCTAAAAAAATAGGAAGTCGTGGGCAATTTGTCTATTGATCTACAGAAAAAGGAATCAATGCAAAAACACGTTTCTGTGAATTACTAAAATTATTTTTGTGCGTGAAAAGTTTCTGTTTTTCAGCAGAATCAAATTAACTAACACCATATGTTATCCTATAGGTTCTACTTGGCACAAACACTAATTAAAACATAAAAACACATCTAAATAGAAGGTAGATGCAAAATTTATTACTAAACAGAAGCAAAAACAAAAAACACAAATAAAATTGGGTTGCCTCCAAACTAGCGCTATCGTTTAACGCCCCTAGCTAGGCATAAAAGCGAGGATAGATCTAAGTAGTGCCATTTTTGGCACTCAATTCATAAGTAGCTCGCATGATAGATTCATAAAGTAATTTAACTTTATTTCTGGGAAAGTTCTCCATGCCTTTCCTTAATGGAAATTGGAATCTAATATTCCCTTCCTTCATATCAATAATCGCACCAATCGTTCTAAGGAAAGGTCTACCAAGAATAATAGGGCAAGAAAGATTGCAATCTATGTCAAGAATGATAAAATCTACGGGCACCAAATTTCTATTTGCAACAATGAGAACATCATTGATCCTTCCCATTGGCTTTTTAATGGTGGAATCCACAAGGTGCAAATTTAAAGAGCAATCATCAAGATCATGGAAACCTAGAATATCACATGTTTTTGGAATGGTGGAAACACTAGCACCCAAATCACACAAAGCATAACACTCATGATCTTTAATTCTAATCTTTATAGTAGGTTCCCACTCATCATTAAGTTTTCTAGGTATAGAAAGTCCCAAATTAAGTTTTTGATCATAAGATTGCATCAAGGCATCAAAAATATGTTTGGTAAAAGCTTTATTTTGACTATAAGCATGAGGAGAATTCACAAAGGATTGCAATAAGGAAATACAACCTTCTAAAGAACAATTATCATAATTAAATTCCTTGAAATCCAAGATAGTGGGTTCAATGCTATTTAAAGTATTGACCTCTCCAATCCCACTTTTACCAAATTTAGCATCAAGATCTAAAAACTCCGAATTATTGGGATGCCTTTTAACTAAAGTTGACTCATCTCCAGTCCCATCATTATTAAGATTCATATTGCAAAACAAAGATCTAATAGGGGACACATCAATAACTTTAAGATCTTCATCATTATTTTCATGGAAACTAGAAGAACACGCCTTTACAAAGCAATCTTTCTTAGCACGCAATCTAGCGGTTCTTTCTTTGCACTCATCAATGGAAATTCTCATAGCTTTGAGAGACTCATTGATGTCATGCTTAGGATGAGTAGATCTAAGTTTCAAAGAATCAACATCAAGTGAAAGTCTATCAACGTTCCTAGCCAAATCATCAACTTTGAGCAATTTTTCTTCAAGAAAGGCATTAAAATTCTTTTGAGAGATCATAAATTCTTTCACACTATTCTCAAAATCAGAGGGCATCTTATTAAAATTACCATAAGAATTATTGTAGAAATTTCCATAATTATTAGAGGAATTACTAGGGAATGGTCTAGGATTAAAGTTTCCTCTATAAGCATTATTTTCGAAACTATTCCTACCAACAAAATTCACATCCATAGATGCATTATTATTCTTAATCAAAGTAGACAAGGGCATAACATTGGGATCAATAAGAGCACTCTTAGTAGCAAACAATTTCATAAGTTCAGCCATCTTTCCACTCAAAACATTAATTTCTTCTATAGCATGCACTTTTTTACTAGTAGACCTTTCGGTGTGCCACTGAGAATAATTAGCCATAATATTATCAATGAGTTTGGTAGCTTCTCCTAAGGTGATTTCCATAAACGTGCCTCCCGCGGCCGAATCTTAAAGATTTCTAGAAGCAAAATTCAATCCGGCACAAAATTTTTGTATGATCATCCATAAATTCAAACCTTGAGTAGGGCAATTGCGAATCATCAATTTCATTCTTTCCCAAGATTGGGCAACATGCTCATGATCAAGTTGTTTATAATTCATAATATCGTTCCTAAGAGTGATGATCTTAGCGGGAGGAAAATACTTAGAGATAAAAGCATCTTTGCACTTGTTCCATGAATCAATACTATTCTTAGGCAAAGACGAAAACCAAAGTTTAGGATGATCTCTAAGTGAAAACGGAAATAACTTTAATTTAACAATATCATTATCCTTATCTTTTCTATTTTGCATATCACACATATCAACAAAGTTGTTTAGATGGGTAGCGGCATCTTCACTATGAAGGCCGGCGAATTGATCTTTCATAACAAGATTCAGCAAAGTAATATTGATTTAACAAGACACAACATCATTAAGAGGAGCAATCGGAGTACTAAGGAAATCACTATTATTGGTATTGGAGAAATCACACAATTTGGTATTATCTTGCGCCATCGCAACAAGTAATCCAACACACAAGCAAACAAAAAGGCAAACGAAAGAGAGAGGAGATTGGGAAAGAGAGAGCGAATAAAACGGCAAGTGTGAAGTGGGGGAGAGGAAAACGAGAGGCAAATGGAAAATAATCTAAATGCGAGGGAGATGAGTTTGTGATTTGTACTTTGTATGTCTTGACTTGAGCGAAGACCTCCCCGGCAACGGCACCAAAAATCCTTCTTGCTACGTCTTGAGCTTGCGTTGGTTTTCCTTGAAGAGGAAAGGGTGATGCAGCAATAGTAGCGTAAGTATTTCCCTCAGTTTTTGAGAACCAAGGTATCAATCCAGTAGGAGGCTCCTCAAAAGTCCCACAAACCTACACAAACAAACAAAGAACTCGCAACCAACGCAATAAAGGGGTTGTCAATCCCTTCACGGCCACTTGAGAAAGTGAGATCTGATAGAGATAGTATGATAAGATAAATATATTTTTGGTATTTTATAATATAGATTGGAAAAGTAAAGATGCAAATAAAAGTAGATTGAAAGCTTATATGATAAAAGATATACCCGGGGGCCATAGGTTTCACTAGTGGCTTCTCCCAAGATACCATAAGTATTACGGTGGGTGAACGAATTACTGTCGAGCAATTGATAGAAAAGCGAATAATTATGAAATTATCTAGGCATGATCATGTATATAGGCATCACGTCCGTGACAAGTAGACCAACTCCTACCTGCATCTACTACTATTACTCCACACATCGACCGCTATCCAGCATGTATTTAGAGTAGTAAGTTCATAAAGAACAGAGTAACGCATTAAGAAAGATGATATGATGTAGAGGGATAAACTCATGCAATATGATAGAAACCCCATCTTTTTATCCTTGATGGCAACAATACAATACGTGCCTTGCTGCCCCTGCTGTCACTGGGAAAGGACACCGCAAGATTGAACCCAAAGCCAAGCACTTCTCCCATTGCAAGAAAGATCAATCTAGTAGGCCAAACCAAATTGATAATTCGAAGAGACTTGCAAAGATAACTTAATCACACATAAGAGAATTCAGATGAGATTCAAATATTTCTCATAGATAAACTTGATCATAAACCCACAATTCATCGGATCTCGACAAACACACCGCAAAAAGAGTTACATCGAATAGATCTCCAAGAAGATCGAGGACAACATGGTATTGAGATCCAAAAAGAGAGAAGAAGCCATCTAGCTAATAACTATGGACCCGAAGGTCTGTGGTAAACTACTCACAACTCATCGGTGGGGCTATGGTGTTGATGTAGAAGCCCTCCGTTGTTGATTCCCCCTCCGGTGGAGCGCCGGCGAAGGCTCCAAGATGGGATCTCGCGGATACAGAAGGTTACGGTGGTGGAAATAGTTTTTCGTCATCTCCTTTGATGTTCTCGAGGTACGTGGGTATATATATGAGGAATAAGTAGGCCGGTGGATGCCCGAGGGGCCAACAAGATACGGGGGTGCACCCAATAGGGGGGGGGCTCCACCCTCGTGGGCGCCTCGACTGCTTCTTGACTTGCATCCAAGTCCTCTGGATCACGTTCGTTCCAAAAATCACACTCCCGAAGGTTTCATTCCGTTTGGACTCCGTTTGATATTCCTTTTCTTCGAAACACTGAAATAGGCAAAAACAGCAATACGGGCTGGGCCTCCGGTTAGTAGGTTAGTCCCAAAAATGATATAAATGTGTAATGTAAAGCCCATAAACATCCAAAACGGGTAATATAATAACATGGAACAATAAAAAATTATAGATACGTTGGAGACGTATCACGCCACACCGACAGGAAGGAGTTGGTCGCCTCCATGCCCGCCTGAGCTCCCCAACTCTCCCATGCCAGTGTCCTCCGGTGACAGCATCGATGAAGAGGACTCGGAGGAGACCGAGGACGATGACCTGGTGGAAGTGTCTCCCCCGTCGTAGAGCAAGCTCCTCCGCAACCTCGCGGATGATGACGACACCGACGAGCTCCCGACCGTGGACTCCCCTCGCTCTACCGGAGTCCTCACAAGGTCAGGGTCCACTCCCCAGACTCCGCGAGGGTTGGTCCTGGTGATCCCGAAGAAGAGCGTAGCGACACCTCCTCTGGAGGGCGCCCCACATCCTAGTGGGTCGGTCGAGACGCCGGTCCCATCCCCATCCAAGCCGCAACGGGAGCATGGGGCGTCCACCGCCGGGGCGTATGCGGCCCTGACAGCCACGACCCCTCAGGGCGACCCCTCCGCCTCTCCAGGTGGCAGCGCCGTGCTAGGGCCAGCCGAAGAGCACCCCACCGCCCCCAAGCACGACCAAAGCCGCGTCAAGGAAAGGCGGGGGCGCCCCAGCCCCGACCAAGGAGAAAAAGAGGACGTGGGTCGACCCTGATGAGTAAGTAACCTACCTTGCTCTTGAGTTATGCACAGGTCACCACTGTGCCCATAGTATTCCCCTCCTGATTACCAGGCTGGGCGTCATGACAAAGAAGACAAAGGAGAGCACAGAGCCGAAGGATCCCCACTCCTGTGGGCACCCTTAGCCTCTGGTCGTGGCTGTGGCGGGCGCGGGAGCGCATCGGGACGGCTCTGGCCAGTCGCTAGGTGCTCTAGTGGCACCACTCCCGAGCGCCCGAGTGCTCCACCTGCTCCTGGAGCTTCACCGGTGCTGCCTGGTGCAAAACCCGCCATAGGCGCCGGTGTTCAGGTGGAGACACCCCTCGATGCAGCAAAGGCCCCTGCACCGGTAGAGGAGGCGATGCCTTGCCCCCTCGGATCGGAGAGCGCCCCCGAGGACATGGTGATGCAGCCTCAGGAGGAGCCTGCCCCTGCAAGCCGGCAGGCTGTGGAGCCATCCACCCGTGTCATGCTTGAAGGGAGCTTAGAGCCACAGGTCCCCCAAGCCGTCCATGCTGCCGCTTCCTTGGCGGTGACGTCAGTTGATGCGCTAGTGCCGCCTCCTCCCCGGGCCCTCGCGCTAGCGGACTCTAGCCCCTTCATTAGGCCCGGCGCTCTAGACGAAGCCCACATAGCGCTTAGCCGAATCCAAGCCGACCTCCAAGATGCCGATAGGTGCCTCGCAAGGGAGTGCCTCGGGCTTGTCTCAGGGTGGCTCGAGGCCGACACGTCCGCCAAGGCAGCCTGGGGCCGGGCCAAAGCCGACACTATGCAGGGCAGGAAGGAAGCCGCTGAGGCCAGGGAGGCTCGTGACGTGACACTGGCTAGTGCTGCGTCCACCGAGGAGCGCTGCAATGAGGCACAAGCCAAGCTGAGGACCCTCCAGGAGGAGCAAGCCATGCATGTCTGATGGCTCCAACAGCAAGAAGAGGACCTCAAGGCCCACGAGGCAAAGCTTGCCAGCCGCGACTCTGTGTTTCCTAGGTGGCCGCCGACTAGGCTGCAGAGAGCGATCGCCTGACCAAGCTGAAGAAGGAGATGGCCGAAGCCCAGACGTCCCACGCCTAGCACGTCTTCGAAGCGACAACCCAGCTGGAGGCCAGGGAGAAGATTCTTCCGCCGCCGAGAAGAAGGCGACTGCAGAACACGAAACCTTCCTCTCCCTCGAGCTCAGGTCTTGCAAGGCGCTGTGCTCCATCTGCGGGGGTGGATACGAAGAGCCACTGGCAACCCCTGAGGACGGTTTTTAAGGGCTCTCCTCCAAGCTTGACGAGGCGCTTAAGGGCGCTACCGCCAAAGTGGACTCCATCTTAGAGGAGGAGTGTCGTTCGGTCTTCACCGCAGCTGCGACACACGTCTTCAGCCAGCTCTACATCCAGGATCTGGGCTTCAACTTCGACGAGGTGATCCACCCAGTTGCTCTTGAGTTCCCCGCTGCCATGGGGGCCATGAAGGATCGGGTGGACGTGCTACTGAAGAAGTTCCTCTTCATCCCCGACCCCGAGGCTCCAACGGTGGAGGCCGGCGGCGACGACGATGGCGTCAGCGACATTGACGACGGGCTCCCTATGATCGGGACAGGCGGTGGCAAATGCCGAGGCGGTGGTGGCGCTTCCTCCTATTTTTTATCCTGCAACATTTACCATGGCTCGTGGAGGCGTAAAACTTCCGTTTGAATTTGTGGAACACGTCGTGCTTGTAATAACTTCTAGAACTCCATGATTTTCTTTTCGTGCTTGATTTCCTTCTTGTTTGCCTTTGTGTTTTGCTTCGGCAGGGACCAGCGCCGCGCATATCTCAACCGCCGTTGGGGCATCCGGATCACCAGGAAAAGACCAAGGGGCGAGGGGCTACATGACTAGTGAGTCCCGTGAGTCGCAATGCTCAAGGGTCCCCCTTGATATACGTGAGCACCGTCTAAGTTGATTCCGAGTCCTCCATAGCTTTTGTCGCCAGCTTTTGCCTGGGAGGGATGCAAGAAGACCAGGTGCCAGGGACCTGGCGAGGTGGCGCATGCCAGGCCTGGCCTGAGCACAGCCCCCTATGCCCAGCCCCCTCGCGCTTGTCTCATGTGCGGAAAGCTACACAATAGGACCGAGTAAAGAGCCGATAGGTTATCCTGAGGTTGGTACAGCCGCTAGGGGGCCCTCAGTTGTTTATCCACTAGCACTGAGCATGGGGCTTCCACTTGGGCATGGGCATAGCCTCTGTGTGACCGTGTCATCCTCCGGCGCGAAGCATGGGGCTTCCACTTGGGTGTGGGTGGGAGTTCCCTCGGGGGGAGACTGTGGGGCGTGTACAGCCCTGTTCATACAAGTGGCTAGCACGCTAAACTGGAGGAGGTGTATCTGGGCACTCGTGAGAGCGAGTGCGGGACTCAGGAGGCCCTACCTCAAGCCAGGTTGCGCCTGAATTTTGGGTGTTAG